>NC_057803.1:717661605-718009192 GCF_018294505.1 Triticum aestivum | reverse complement strand
CCCCCTACCTCGTGCCTTCCTCGTTCGTTGCTTTCCGTAGACTCCAAGTTCTCTGGATCACGTTCATTCCGAAAATCACGTTCCCGAATGTTTCATTCCACTTGGACTCCGTTTGATATTCTTTTTCTGGGCTGGGCCTCCTGTTAATAGGTTAGTCCCAAAAGATATATATAAAGTGTATAATAAAGCCCAATAATGTTCAAAACAGAATATAATATAGCATGGAACAATCAAAAATTATAGATACGTTGGAGACGTATCAGGGTGCTCGCCCTCAACATCCCCAGGGTCATCACGGCTGATCTTAAATCACATTGCACCGCATATCGGGCATGCATTCAAATCCTCGTACTCACCGCGGTAGAGGATGCAGTCATTAGGGCATGCATGTATCTTCTGCACCTCCCATCGTAGAGGGCAGACAACCATCTTTGCTTCGTATGTACTCTAATTCGTTGTCCTTTGAAAGCATCTTCTTTAACTTTATCAGCAACTTTTTAAATCCCTTGTCAGATATTCCATTCTCCGCCTTCCATTACAGCAATTCCAGTGTGGTGTGCACAGCTTTTTCTTCTCATCTTCGCAATTTGGGTACAAGAATTTCTTGTGATCCTCTAACATGCATTGTAACTTTAACCTCTCCTTTTCAGTTGCGCAGTTTCTCTTTGCATCGGCAATGGCCCGACCAAGATCATCAGCAGGCTCATCTGATGCCTCTTCTTCAGCTTCTTCCCGCATTACCGGCTTAGCTTCTTCCCCCATAGTTGTACCATCGTATTCAGGGAACCCATGGCCAGGATAGCTGTCGTCGTCGTCTTCTTCTTTATTCTCTTCCATTAGGACCCCTCTTCTCCATGCCTTGTCCAAACATTATAGTGGGGCATGAAACCGGACTCAAACAGGTGGACGTGAATGATTCTTGACTTAGAGTAATTCTGATCATTCTTACAGATAGCACATGGACAACACATAAAACCATCCGCCCGCTTGTTTGCCTCAGCCGCAATCAGAAAAGTATGCACGCCTTTAACGAACTGGGGAGAGCATCGGTCATCGTACATCAATTGCCGGCTAATCTTCATTATAGAACACCGAAAATACCAAATTAATACAAGTTCATACATAAAGTTCATACACACTTGTTCTCATAAAACAACTCACACACTCTCTAGCTAGAGCATTTAAATGCAACAACAAACGCGATCAAGATCGCCACTAAGATAACAATTGATCCAACATCATAATGATACCAATCCTCACTATCAATGGCATATTTTTTAATCTTTCTAATCTTCAAGCGTATTTTCTCCATCTTGATCTTGTGATCATCGACAACATCGGCAACATACAACTCCAGTTTCATCTTCTCTTCTTCAATTCTTTTCAATTTTTCTTTCATATTCTCGTTTTCTTTTTTAACTAAATTTAACTTCTCGACAAATGGGTCGGTTGGAATTTCTGGTTCACATAGCTCCTAGATAAAAATATCTATGTCAATTTGATGGGCATAATTGGCATAAACGCGAAATGCAACAAATAGTTATAAAAGAGAATATATATATACCACATCCGAAACATAAACCGGACGAGGGCCGACGGGGACATCTATCAAGACCATGGCACTATGTATGACAAACAAACATACAAGTAAGAAAATTATACAAGTAACTATCTAAATCATACAAATATGATTTTTTTAATATAAAAAAGATAAAAACAAGAGGCTCACCAAGCTAGGTGGTGCCGGCGATGGGACGGGGTGCGGGTGATCGACGGTGGTTAGAATGGGGACAGGAAGGCACTAAGTAAACCGCACCTACATATGCAAACTAAGAAGTTAATTTGAGCTCAAATTGCATATAAATCAAATAAATTACCACATATAATTACTTCCAAACTAAAACCCACAAATCACTATACTTATAGAGCATTGCAAGAGCTAATCTAGCAATTTGAGAGATAAAAGGACAAAGTTGCTAACCATTGTGATCACCTGGATGGATGGGGGGCCTTCAAATCTTGACAATTTTAGCCAAAATGAAAGATGAGCTCGAGCTTTGGGGAAGAACAGAGAGGAGAAGGAAAGGGGAAGAACGGAGAGCTCGATCGCGTGCTGGACGATGGGTTTATATAGGAAAACCTTTAGTCCCGGTTCATGACACAAACCGGGACTAAATGTGAGCTTCTAGTACCGGTTCTTGCCACGAACCGGGACTAAAGGGCCTGGTGGGGCCCCAGCCTGCCACTACCTCTTTAGTCCCGGTTCGTGCCACGAATCGGGACTAAAGATTCAACACGAACCGAGATTAATGATGCCCGCCCGCCTAGCCGTTGAAACCAGCACTAATGGTCACATTAGTGCCGGTCCGTAATTGAATCGAAACTAATGAGGTGAACATAGGGTCGTTTTTCTACTAGTGAAAGTAGAAGGGCCAGGTCATGATGCGAGCACGGCGGGCCGGTAGCAGCGTATGCGTGGCCATGATCCTAACGACGTGGGGTGGCACGTCCGCCACGGGCATGGCGTCTTGATCGGGCATGGCTGTTACACAAGGAATAAAAACAACAAGAACAGAAAAGACGCAAATCAGTTGCGCAGCACAAAATTCCAACGTGTTCTTGAGCTGTTTGGCTGAGAGTTGGTCCTCGTGCTCATGAGAGAGTTGCCGTTTGGTAACGGCAATGATCAATGTAGATCCAGGGAGATTTTGCACCTGTGGTGACTTGTTTGTGCGAGTTGTCATGGCTTGGTGAGTGGATAATGCTAGTCTTGTTGTTGAAGCCAACAAGGACAAGCCAGATCAGAGGGAACCTGAATGTTATGACTGTCAAGCCGATGCTAGTCTTGTGGTTGAAGCTAAATTATTTCTTCAGGAGAATTAAAAAAAAGCACAATTATTTTCCGACATGCTACCCCATTTGAAAGCCCCGTGCCTGTGTGAACATCCGGTCACTTCAAAGTCTTGGTCCCCAAGCACTTAAGGTGCCTGTGTCCGCATCCATTCACAAGCCCATGTGTCGTATTTTGATGAAGAGGAGTCCATGTGTCCACATCCATCCATTATTTTCTGAAGCACCCACTATTTAGCATCAAATGCCCATATATGCCGAATGTATTTAGGGGACCAATCCAGACACGTGCCAACCCCTGGGAGATTCATGGCGCAGGAAATAAGCCGAGCATGGCCCTCGGCTTACAGTGAAATGACACTCAGCTTACAAGGCCTAATCCGGTCCAAATGAAGCCGAGTACTGTAAGCTGGCTTACACTTCACCAAGGTTAAATTGGGCTTCGCCGAATATGTTTCATACTCGGGTTCATTTATTTTTCCGGTAGCGATAGATACAATACAACACATCCTAAGCAGTACAGTAGCAAACCCACTTGCAGCAAATTAAACTATATACATACATGAGCTAAAGGAAATTACTTTATAGAACATCCATCAATTCAACGGAAAAGCTGGATTACCAGCATATATTCTTAACCACCACTTTTCAACAATTCCAGCTACCAAGCACCTGCGATTGTTGACAAGTATGGTGGAAATCCGATACTAGCATGTAGTAACACTTTTCTGACCCAAATTCAGATAATCTCGATATACTGAAATTCAGTGTTGATTTACCATAACACAAACACAATGTTTGCTTATTTTGGATTTTTTGAATTAATGGACAACTAGTTCATGCGGACCCGAGATAGGATTGCTGGCAACTGAAGATGAATTATACGGAAGGGCTTCAAGTTTTTTCCTCCCTTTTTTGTCTGAATGAAAAGAACGCAACTCTAAATGAAGTAATTAACTCAAACAGGTGTCATTCTTCCTTTCTCCGAAGTCTGTCAATGACAAGGAGCCGCAGAAAAAATATCTTCAGGGATGACCCGTAAGATTCCATGTGTGAGGCAAACGCACATGGATAAATAATATCACTAGTAGAAAAGGGGGCAATGGTCCAGGCCGGTCCAGCCCATTAGTCCCAGTTCAATCTAGAACCGGGACCACTGGGAGCATTTGACCCGGTTCGTGAGCCCCGGGGGCCGGCCGGGCCACGTGGGCCATTGGTCCCGGTTCGTCTGGACCTTTTGGTCCCGGTTGGTGGGGCGAACCGGGACCAATGGGCCGCACTCCTGGCCCACCACAATTGGTTCCGGTTGGTGGCATGAACCGGGACCAAAGACAAACCTTTAGTCCCGGTTCGTGCGACCAACCGGGACCAATGGTGGTGCCTATATATATCCCCCTCGCGCAAGAGTAGAGCACACTGCTCTGTTTTTTCTGGCCGAGGGGGAGAGGGCTTGGTGGTGCTCTAGCTCACCTCCTATGCACACAAGGTGTTCGATGGAATGCCCGAGCCACACTACTTAAGGTTTCTCCTCTCCAAGCTCGACCGCCAAGCTCCATTTTCCTCCATATTTGTCTAGGTTTAGCGGTCCATCACGCCCCGTCCCCGTCTTCAACGTCGTCGATCACCCGCACAGATCTCATCGCCGACACCACCGTCCCCGTCTTCTTGTTCTTATCTTTTTTCTGAAAGGAAAAATATTCTTATTTGTATGTTTAGATAGATACTTGTATAATTTTCTTACTTTTATTATTGCATCTTATATAGTGCGATGGTTTTGGTATCCGCCCCCGTCGGCCCTCGTCCTGTCTATGATTCGGATGTGGTATATATTATCTTTTCATAACTATTGGTTCATTTATTGTTTATGACAATTATGCCGACCAACGTGACATAGATTTTATTCATCTAGGAGGTTGTTGAACCGGAAATTCCAACCGACCCTATTGTCGAGAGGTTAAATTTAGTTGAAGAAGAAAACAATTTGTTAAAGGAAAAAATTAGAAAAATTGAGGAGGAGAAGATGATATTGGAGTTGCATGTTGCGGATGTCGTCGATGATCACAAGATCAAGATGGATGCAATGCGCTTGAAGATTAGAAAGATTAGAAAATATGCCATTCATACCGAGGCTTGGTATCATTATGCCGTTGGATCAGTTGTTACATTGGTTGCGATTATGATCGCATTTGTTTTCGCATTAAAATGTTTTACATAGTTTCAGTGTATGGTTTAATTAATTTAGATGCTCTGCAGAGCTTTATGTTGTTAGATGAGAACTATGTATGTACTTTGGTTTTAATGTGATGATGAACTTCTATTAATTTGGTCACTTAATTATCTATTCATGATGTTCTGTAATGATTTTTGACACACTTACTTATATATAATGCACACAGATGAACCGGCAATGGATGTACGATTCAAGACACACCTCCGAGTATATTAAGTGTTGGAAATATGCCCTAAAGGCAATAATAAAAGTATTATTATTATATTTCCTTGTTCATGATAATTGTCTTTTATTCATGCTATAACTGTATTATCCGGAAATCATAATACACGTGTGAATACATAGACCACAATATGTCCCTAGTGAGCCTCTAGTTGACTAGCTTGTTGTGATCAACAGATAGTCATGGTTTCCTGGCTATGGACATTGGATGTCGTTGATAACGGGATCACATCATTAGGAGAATGATGTGATGGACAAGACCCAATCCTAAGACTAGCACAAAAGATCGTGTAGTTCATTTGCTAGAGCTTTGCCAATGTCAAGTATCTCTTCCTTTGACCATGAGATCGTGTAACTCCTGGATACCGTAGAGTGCTTTGGGTGTATCAAACGTCACAACGTAACTGGGTGACTATAAAGGTGCACTACGGGTATCTCCGAAAGTATCTATTGTTTTATGCGGATCGAGACTGGGATTTGTCACTCCGTGTAAACGGAGAGGTATCTCTGGGCCCACTCGGTAGGACATCATCATATGCGCAATGTGACCAAGGAGTTGATCACGGGATGATGTGTTACGGAACGAGTAAAGTGACTTGCCGGTAACGAGATTGAACAAGGTATTGGATACCGACGATCGAATCTCGGGCAAGTAAAATACCGCTAGACAAAGGGAATTGTATACGGGATCGATTGAGTCCTTGACATCGTGGTTCATCCGATGAGATCATCGTGGAACATGTGGGAGCCAACATGGGTATCCAGATCCCGCTGTTGGTTATTGACTGGAGAACGTCTCGGTCATGTCTGCATGTCTCCCGAACCCGTAGGGTCTACACACTTAAGGTTCGATGACGCTAGGGTTATAAAGGAAGCTTGTATGTGGTTACCGAATGTTGTTCGGAGTCCCGGATGAGATCCCGGACGTCACGAGGAGTTCCGGAATGGTCCGGAGGTAAAGATTTATATATAGGAAGTCCTGTTTCGGCCATCGGGACAAGTTTCGGGGTCATCGGTATTGTACCAGGACCACCGGAAGGGTCCCGGGGGCCCACCGGGTGGGGCCACCTACCCCGGGGGGCCACATGGGCTGTGGGGGGGTGCGCCTTGGCCTACATGGGCCAAGGGCACCAGCCCCAAGAGGCCCATGCGCCTAGGGAACCCTAGAGGGAAGAGTCCTCAAGGGGGAAGGCACCTCCGAGGTGCCTTGGGGAGGATGGACTCCTCCCCCCCCTCTTGGCCGCCGCACCAGATGCCATCTGGAGGCTGGCCGCCGCCCCTTGGGGTGGGAAACCCTAAAGGGGGCGCAGCCCTCCCCTCCCCCTATATATATTGAGGCATGGGGCTGCCCATAACACGCGATTTGATCTCTCGTTGGTGCAGCCCTGCCCCTCTCCCTCCTCCTCTTCTCCCATGGTGCTTGGCGAAGCCCTGCGGGATTGCCACGCTCCTCCACCACCACCACGCCGTTGTGCTGCTGCTGGATGGAGTCTTCCTCAACCTATCCCTCTCTCCTTGCTGGATCAAGGCGTGGGAGACGTCATCGGGCTGTACGTGTGTTGAACGCGGAGGTGCCGTCCGTTCGGCACTTGATCATCGGTGATCTGAATCACGACGAGTACGACTCCATCAACCCCGTTCACTTGAACGCTTCCGCTTAGCGATCTACAAGGGTATGTAGATGCACTCTCCTTCTACTCGTTGCTGGTCTCTCCATAGATAGATCTTGGTGACACGTAGGAAAATTTTGAATTTCTGCTACGTTCCCCAACAGTGGCATCATGAGCTAGGTCTATTGCGTAGATTCTTTGCACGAGTAGAACACAAAGTAGTTGTGGGCGTTGATGTTGTTCAATATGCTTACCGTTACTAGTCCAATCTTGTTTCGACGGTATTGTGGGATGAAGCGGCCCGGACCGACCTTACACGTACTCTTACGTGAGACAGGTTCCACCGATTGACATGCACTTGGTGCATAAGGTGGCTAGCGGGTGCCAGTCTCTCCCACTTTAGTCGGAACGGATTCGATGAAAAGGGTCCTTATGAAGGGTAAATAGCAATTGGCATATCACGTTGTGGTCTTGCGTAGGTAAGAAACGTTCTTGCTAGAAACCCATAGCAGCCACGTAAAACATGCAAACAACAATTAGAGGACGTCTAACTTGTTTTTGCAGGGTATGCTTTGTGATGTGATATGGCCAACAAGAATGTGGTGAATAATATGTGATGTATGAGATTGATCATGTTCTTGTAATAGGATTCACGACTTGCATGTCGATGAGTATGACAACCGGCAGGAGCCATAGGAGTTGTCTTTATTTTTGTATGACCTGCGTGTCATTGAAGAACGCCATGTAACTTACTTTACTTTATTGCTAAACGCGTTAGCCATAGAAGTAGAAGTAGTCGTTGGCGTGACAACTTCATGAAGACACGATGATGGAGATCATGATGATGGAGATCATGGTGTCATGCCGGTGACGATGATAATCTTGGAGCCCCAAAGATGAAGATCAAAAGGAGCAAAATGATATTGGCCATATCATGTCACTATTTGATTGCATGTGATGTTTATCATGTTTATGCATCTTGTTTACTTAGGACAACGGTAGTAAATAAGATGATCCCTTACAAAATTTTAAGAAGTGTTCTCCCCTAACTGTGCACCGTTGCTACAGTTTGTCGCTTCTAAGCACCACGTGATGATCGGGTGTGATGGATTTTTACGTTCACATACAACGGGTGTAAGACAGTTTTACACAGCGAAAACACTTAGGGTTAACTTGATGAGCCTAGCATGTACAGACATGGCCTCGGAACACGGAGACCGAAAGGTCGAGCATGAGTCGTATAGTAGATACGATCAACATGAAGATGTTCACCGACGTTGGCTAGTCCGTCTCACGTGATGATCGGACACGGCCTAGTTGACTCGGATCATTTAATCACTTAGATGACCAGAGGGATGTCTATCTGAGTGGGAGTTCATAAGATGAACTTAATTATCCTGAACATAGTCAAAAGACCTTTTGCAAATTATGTCGTAGCTCGCGCTTTAGTTCTACTGTTTTAGATATGTTCCTAGAGAAAATATAGTTGAAAGTTGATAGTAGCGATTATGCGATCAGTAGAAAGCTTATGTCCTTAATGCACCGCTAAGTGTGCTGAACCCCAAACGTCGTTTGTCGATGTTGCGAACATCGGACATACACGTTTTGATAACTACGTGATAGTTCAGTTAAATGGTTTAAGTAGAGGCACCAAAGACGTTTTCGAAACGTCGCGGAACATATGAGATGTTTCGAGGGCTGAAATTAGGATTTCAGGCTCGTGCTCACGTCAAGAGGTATAAGACCTCCGACGATTTTCTTAGCCTACAAACTAAGGGAGAAAAGCTCAATCGTTGAGCTTGTGCTCAGATTGTCTGAGTGCAACAATCACTTGAATCAAGTGGGAGTTAATCTTCCAGATGAGATAGTGATGTTTCCCCAAAGTCATTGCCACCGAGCTGCTAGAGCTTTGTGATGAACTATAACATATCAGGGATAAATAAGATGATCCTTGAGGTATTCACGATGTTTGACACCGCGAAAGTAGAAATCAAGAAGGAGCATCAATTGTTGATGGTTGGTGAAACCACTAGTTTCAAGAAGGGCAAGGGAAAGAAGGGATACTTCATGAAACGGCAAATCAGCTGCTGCACCAATGAAGAAACCCGAGGTTGAACCCAAACCCGAGACTAAGTGCTTCTGTAATAAGGGGAACGACCACTAGAGCAGAATTACCCTAGATACTTGGTAGATGAGAAGGCTGGCAAAGTCGATAGAAGTATATTGGATATACATTGTGTTGATGTGTACTTTACTAGTACTCCTAGTAGCACCAGGGTATAAGATACCGGTTCGGTTGCTAAGTGTTAGTAACTCGAAATAAAAGGCTACGGAATAAACGGAGACTAGCTAAAGGTGAGCTGACGATACGTGTTGGAAGTGTTTCCAAGTTTGATGTGATCTAACATCGCACGCTCCCTCTACCATCAAGATTAGTATTAAACCTGAATAAGTGCTCTTGCACCTAAAGGAATGGTTTATTGAATTTTGATCGTAGGGATACACATTTTCATGCCAAAAGATATAAGATAGTAATGATAGTACCACTTACTTGTGGCACTGCCATGTAAGTCATAATGGTATAAAACGCATGAAGAAGCTCCATGTTGATGGATCTTTGGACTCACTCATTTTTGAAAAGTTTGAGACATGCGAACCATGTCTATTGGTATATATGCATGAAGAAACTCCATGCAAATGGACCGTTTGAACTCACTTGATTTTGAATCACTTGAGATATGCAAATCATACCACTTAGGCAAGATGACTGAAAAGCCTCGGTTTCAGTAAAATGGAACAAGATAGCAACTTGTTGGAAGTAACACATTTTGATGTGTGCAGTCCAATGAGTGCTGAGGCATGCAGTGAATATCGTTATGTTCTTACTTCACAGATGATTCGAGTAGATGTTGAGAATATTTACTTGATGAAACACAAGTCTGAATTATTGAATGGTTCAAATAAATTCAGAGTGAAGTAGAAGATCATTGTGACAAGAGGATAAAATGTCTATGATATGATCATAGAGATGAGTATCTGAGTTACGAGTTTTGGCACACAATTAAGACATTGTGGAAATTGTTTCGCAATTAATACCGCCTGGAACACCATAGTGTGATGATGTGTCCGAATATCATAACTGCACCCTATTGGATATGATGCATACCATGATGTCTCTTATCGAATTACCACTATCGTTCATGGGTTAGGCATTAGAGACAACCACATTCACTTTAAATAGGGCACCACGTAATTCCGTTGAGATGACACCGTATGAGTTATGGTTTAGAGAAACCTAAGTTGTCGTTTCTTAAAGGTTTGGGGCTGCGACGCTTATGTGAAAAAATTTCAGGATTAAGCTCGAACCCAAAGCGGATAAAATGCATCTTCATAGGACACCCAAAACAGTTGGGTATACCTCCTAATTCAGATCCGAAAGCAATATGGATTGTTTCTTGAATCGGGTCCTTTCTCGAGGAAAGGTTTCTCTCGAAAGAGTTGAGTGGGAGGATGGTGGAGACTTGATATGGTTATTGAACCGTCTTTTCAACTAGTGTGTGGCAGGGCACAGAAAGTTGTTCCTGTGGCACCCACACCAATTGAAGTGGAAGTTTATGATAGTGATCATGAAGCTTCGGATCAAGTCACTACCGAACCTCGTAGGACGACAAGGACAAGTACTACTTCGGAGTGGTAAGGTGATCCTGTCTTGAAAGTCATGTTGCTGGACAACAATGAACCTACGAGCTATGGAGAAGCGATGGTGGGCCCGGATTCTGATAAATGGCTCGAGGCCATAAAATCCGAGAACGGATCCATGGACTTTGGTGGACTTGCCCGATGATCGGCAAGCCATTAAGATAAATGGATCTTTAAGAAGAAGACGGACGTGGATGGTAATGTCACCGTCCATGAAGCTCGACTTGTGGCGAAAAGTTTTTCACAAGTTCAAGGAGTTGACTACGATGAGATTTTCTCATCCGTAGCGATGCTTAAAGTCCGTCGGATTCATGTTAGCATAAGCTGCATTTATGAAATCTGGCAGATGGATGTCAAAACGAGTTTCCTTACCAACTTTCGTAAGGAAAGGTTGTATGTGATACAATCAGAAAGGTTTTGTCGATCCTAAGGATGCTAAAAGGTATGCTAGCTCCAGCAATCCTTCCAAGGACTGGAGTGAGCATCTCGGAGTTGGAATGTATGCTTTGATGATGATCAAAGATTTTGGGTTTGTACAAAGTTTACGAGAAACTTGTATTTCCAAAGAAGTGAGTGGGAGCACTATAGAATTTCTGATGAGTATATGTTGTTGACATATTGTTGATCAGAAATGACGTAGAATTTCTGGAAAGCATATAGGGTTATTTTGAAAGTCTTTTTCAATGGAAAGCCTGGATTAAGCTACTTGAACATTGAGCATCAAGATCTATAAGGATAGATCAAAACGCTTAATGGTACTTTCAAATGAGCACATACCTTGACATGATCTTGAAGGTATTCAAGATGGATCAGTCAAAGAAGAAGTTCTTGCCTGAATTGTAAGGTACGAAGTTAAGACTTAAAGCTCGACCACGGCAGAATAGAGAGAAAGGACGAAGGTCGTCCCCTATGCTTAAGACGTAGGCTCTTCAGTATGCTATGCTGTGTACCGCACCAGAAGTGTGCCTTGCCATGAGTCAGTCAAGGGGTACAAGAGTGATCCAAGAATGGCTCACAGGACAGCGGTCAAAGTTATCCTTAGTAACTAGTAGACTAAGGATTTTTTCTCGATTATGGAGGTGGTAAAAGAGTTCGTCGTAAAGGGTTACGTCGATGCAAGCTTGACACCTATCCGAATAGCTCTGAGTAGAGATACCGGATACATGTAATGGAGCAACAATTTAGAATAGCTCCAAGTAGAACAGTTATTTGGAATAGCTCCAAATAGAGCGTGGTAGCTGCATCTAGGAGATGACATAGAGATTTGTAAAGCACACACGGATCTGAAAGGTTCAGACCCGTTGACTAAAACCTCTCTCACAAGCAACGTGATCAAACATAAAACTCATTGAGTGTTAATCACATAGTGATGTGAACTAGACTACTGATTCTAGTAAACTCTTGGGTATTAGTCACATGGCGATGTGACCTGTGAGTGTTAATCACATGGCGATGTGATCTAGATTATTGACTCTAGTGCAAGTGGGAGACTGTTGGAAATATGCCCTAGAGGCAATAATAAAAGTATTATTATTATATTTCCTTGTTCATGATAATTGTCTTTTATTCATGCTATAACTGTATTATCCGGAAATCATAATACACGTGTGAATACATAGACCACAATATGTCCCTAGTGAGCCTCTAGTTGACTAGCTCGTTGTGATCAACAGATAGTCATGGTTTCCTGGCTATGGACATTGGATGTCATTGATAACGGGATCACATCATTAGGAGAATGATGTGATGGACAAGACCCAATCCTAAGACTAGCACAAAAGATCGTGTAGTTCATTTGCTAGAGCTTTGCCAATGTCAAGTATCTCTTCCTTTGACCATGAGATCGTGTAACTCCTGGATACCGTAGAGTGCTTTGGGTGTATCAAACGTCACAACGTAACTGGGTGACTATAAAGGTGCACTACGGGTATCTCCGAAAGTATCTATTGTTTTATGCGGATCGAGACTGGGATTTGTCACTCCGTGTAAACGGAGAGGTATCTCTGGGCCCACTCGGTAGGACATCATCATATGCGCAATGTGACCAAGGAGTTGATCACGGGATGATGTGTTACGGAACGAGTAAAGTGACTTGCCGGTAACGAGATTGAACAAGGTATTGGATACCGACGATCGAATCTCGGGCAAGTAAAATACCGCTAGACAAAGGGAATTGTATACGGGATCGATTGAGTCCTTGACATCGTGGTTCATCCGATGAGATCATCATGGAACATGTGGGAGCCAACATGGGTATCCAGATCCCGCTGTTGGTTATTGACTGGAGAACATCTCGGTCATGTCTGCATGTCTCCCGAACCCGTAGGGTCTACACACTTAAGGTTCGATGACGCTAGGGTTATAAAGGAAGCTTGTATGTGGTTACCGAATGTTGTTCGGAGTCCCGGATGAGATCCCGGACGTCACGAGGAGTTCCGGAATGGTCCGGAGGTAAAGATTTATATATAGGAAGTCCTGTTTCGGCCATCGGGACAAGTTTCGGGGTCATCGGTATTGTACCGGGACCACCGGAAGGGTCCCGGGGGCCCACCGGGTGGGGCCACCTACCCCGGGGGGCCACATGGGCTGTGGGGGGTGCGCCTTGGCCTACATGGGCTAAGGGAACCAGCCCCAAGAGGCCCATGCGCCTAGGGAACCCTAGAGGGAAGAGTCCTCAAGGGGGAAGGCACCTCCGAGGTGCCTTGGGGAGGATGGACTCCTCCCCCCCTCTTGGCTGCCGCACCAGATGCCATCTGGAGGCTGGCCGCCGCCCCTTGGGGTGGGAAACCCTAAAGGGGGCGCAGCCCTCCCCTCCCCCTATATATATTGAGGCATGGGGCTGCCCATAACACGCGATTTGATCTCTCGTTGGTGCAGCCCTGCCCCTCTCCCTCCTCCTCTTCTCCCATGGTGCTTGGCGAAGCCCTGCGGGATTGCCACGCTCCTCCACCACCACCACGTCGTTGTGCTGCTGCTGGATGGAGTCTTCCTCAACCTCTCCCTCTCTCCTTGCTGGATCAAGGCGTGGGAGACGTCATCGGGCTGTACGTGTGTTGAACGCGGAGGTGCCGTCCGTTCGGCACTTGATCATCGGTGATCTGAATCACGACGAGTACGACTCCATCAACCCCGTTCACTTGAACGCTTCCGCTTAGCGATCTACAAGGGTATGTAGATGCACTCTCCTTCTACTCGTTGCTGGTCTCTCCATAGATAGATCTTGGTGACACGTAGGAAAATTTTGAATTTCTGCTACGTTCCCCAACATTAAGGGCGTGCATAATTTTCTTGAAGTGGCTGAGGCAAACAAGCAGAATGGTTTTATGTGTTGTCCATGCCCTATATGTGGGAATACGAAGTCTTACTCTGACCGGAAAATCCTCCACACCCACCTGCTTTACAAGGGTTTCATGCCACACTATAATGTTTGGACGAGGCACGGAGAAATAGGGGTTATGATGGAAGACGGTGAAGAAGAAGAGTATGATGACAACTATGTGCCCCCTGAATACGGTGATGCTCCAGAAGATCAAGAGGAACCAGACAATGTGCACGATGATGCTGCAACGGGTGAAGCTGCTGAAGATCAAGAGGAACCAGCCGATGTGCCCGATGATGATGATCTCCGCCGGGTCATTGTCGATGCAAGGACGCAATGCGAAAGTCAAAAGGAGAAGTTGAAGTTCGATCGCATGCTAGAGGACCACAAAAAAGGGTTGTACCCCAATTGCGAAGATGGCAACACAAAGCTCGGTACCGTACTGGAATTGCTGCAGTGGAAGGCAGAGAATGCTGTGCCTGGCAAAGGATTTGAGAAGCTACTTAAAATATTGAAGAAGAAGCTTTCAAAGGATAACGAATTGCCCGACAGTACATACGCAGCAAAGAAGGTCGTATGCCCTCTAGGATTGGAGGTGCAGAAGATACATGCATGCCCTAATGACTGCATCCTCTACCGCGGTGCGTACAAGGATCTGAACGCATGCCCGGTATGCGGTGCATTACGGTATAAGATCAGACGAGATGACCCTGGTGATGTTGACAGCGAGCCCCCCAGGAAGAGGGTTCCTGCGAAGGTGATGTGGTATGCTCCTATAATACCACGGTTGAAATGTCTGTTCAGAAATGGAGAGCATGCCAAGTTGATGTGATGGCACAGTGAGGACCGTAAGAAAGATGGGAAGTTGAGACACTACTAGGGAAAACCCTAGCAGTAGCGCGTGTTTTGTGCCCACTAGTAGCGCGGGAAGCCGCACTACTAATAAGGCGCTACAGCTATTGCTTAGCAGTAACGCGTGCCATCACGCGCTACTGCTAGTACAAATAGCTGCAGCGCTTGTCCTGTACCGCGCTACTGCTAAGGTATCTACTTGCAGCGTGTTTTCCTTCCATCGCTACTAGTATTTTTTTATTTTTTTAGTGTATTTATGCACCATCATACAAATATTGGTACAATACCAGCTGTTATGAGGTTTACATCATTATGTCCATAACAGTGTATTAAATGAAGGTGGATTAGGTTCAAGTGGAGGCAATATGTGGTGCATGTCAAAAGTATACTACTAATCCAAACTTGATCTAGTTTGAATTAGTAGTACTTTCGATGTGCACCACATGTTGCCTCCACTTGAATCTAATCCGCCAGCACAAGATATTTAATCATCATCATGGTCATTACCACCAACAGTATTTATTTAATCACCACTAACACTAGCTAATAATAATCATCATAGTCATTACCACCAACACTAGCTATTTTATCATCATAGTAATAGTGTAGCACATCATCATCCTGAAACTCATTTCTAGCCAGCTACTCACTCCTGCTATTCACTCCTGCTGCTCTCGCTTAGGTAAAAGAACATAAAACATGTATAGCTCTCCTCCTTGATCAAGTTGGAGCATGCAGATAAACCTGTCTCCTAATCGTGGAAGGCGCCTATGGTTGCTCCTCCCTAGTACTTCTCTATGCTGCCCCAACACATATTTAGTCCAGTCTTGCACTATTAAGCATCCGTCGCTAATCTTGAATGCACTAAAGTAAGCTGTAGGATATCTTGGCCGTAAGTTGATAATACTCATGATACCTTTAGTCTCGATCCCATAAGGCACAACATTCATCGGGAGTCCCTGTTGAAGAACATCGTATGGTAACATACTTAGCAATGAAGTTTAGCTTCAAAAATAATGTATGGAAAAGATGCAATGAGGATAAAAAGTAAAAATCTTACCATCCTTCCTAAATGGATGTGACCGTAGTTCATTACAAACACTATTGGTCGCACATTTTCAGTACTAAGATTTCTAAATGCAGGAAGAAAATTTGTCTTGACAGTATCAAGATCCTCAAGCCATGAAACATAATGACTGAGCTCCTCGCAGTTGAGTTCAGCCCCAGGACAGTATACGGTCCTGTCTACCAAGCGCTGGACATGTTTGCTTGCACGGAAATAAGCTGACAATACAAATTAGTTATCAAATATTTTTGAATAAACAATATCAAAGACATAAATATGGTTGAGAAACTTACATAATGGTATAACTGGAGGCATTTGCACATTGACCCAGATGTCGGTATTACCTTCAATATCATCTTCCGGACGAATATCAAAGGTGATAACCATATCAGGCTCAAATGCATAAGTCTTGCATAGTGCTCGCCATGTTTTGCATCCAAAATAGGTGTAGTCGTCTGAATTGTATAACTTCGCATGGAAAATATAACCATGCTCGGTCTTCAAGTAAACTTTCTTTTCCTCCATACTATGACTGAAACCTATCTTATCCAATACAAAAACTCTTGCATGGCAGGGGATACGCTAGTAGAATAGTAAAAAAAATATAAGTTGAAGCAAATGAAGCAGATGTCATGCTTAATTGCGAAAAAAGACTTGTCGTTGTGACTTACTGTATCCACTTCGAAGTTCTCGTCCAGCTTGATGCTGAAGCGCCTATCATCATCTAGGAAGATTCCGTCGCACAGGCCGCGCTCGTCTTCGCAGTATTTGCAAATACCGAAATCCTTCTCGTCGTCAGAGATTTCCTATGTTCATAGTTAAAACATTAATTGAAAATCGAGCGAAGACAACTACCAAGATACTCAACACACAAATCCGGGGCACTCGATATTTCCTACATATTCTAGCACAAGTCATGCCAAACTTCACGGAAAAATCCGGCATGACCTTTGCTAAAATAGGACATATCGAGCGCCTGAAATTTGCCGGAACGGAAATGAATCAACACTCCGGCAAAACATAGGCCACTCGAAGGTATAACCTGCAAACATGACCGGCCACTTGGATATTGAGCAACACAAGATATACATTTAAAAATATCTTATAGGACTCAAATTAGCATGCATTTAATAAGCAAAAGTATATCATCTCATGCGTCAATACATCGTCGAATATTATCACTAATACATCACGAATAGTGTCATACATATAACATCACTAATACAACTAAAACTCTAGCACACGACGGGTATCGGCGCGGGCGGTGGACACCCACAGAGAAGGCACCATCACGGGATCATAGCTCCAGTGAGATCCCCGGAGAACCTGCCAGGTATTGGAGAACGGCCTGTGCTCCAACGCAAACAAGTAGCGACGGACGTGCGCGTCCTCCTCACTGACACGGTGACGCACCACCTCCGCGGAGTCCTCGAGCCTCTGGATCGTCACTGGCCCACGCGACCGCCACCAAAGAAGGTTCGGGTCAACGACAGGCTGGCTCCTCACCAACCTGCGCCCCCCGGTAGGTAGCGCCTCCCAGTACCACCCCGGCGGAGCCCAGTCCCGGACATGGCCGATCTGGTCAAGCAGGTGTCTTCCTCCGCCGACTCGACGACGACGATGCGGGATAGGCATCGTCCACGTCGAGGCGGGAAAAATTGCTTTAACTAAAAAATAGAAACAAGTTCTTACTAACTAGTTCTATTAATTCAACTAGTTCTTACTAAAAATAAACTTACTATAAATAAAAATATTCTAGTACCTAATTAGTACCTAATTCTTACTAACTAATTATTACCTAGGAACTACTGCCCTAATTACCATCTAAGTAATTAACTAACTAGCACTAAAAATAGCCTAGGGTTCATACTAACTAGCACTAAATAGCTAGGGTTCATACTAAGCAGAGAAGAGGGATCCGAAGGGGAGAGAGGTGTCGGAAGGGGAGAGTGCTTACAGAG
Source organism: Triticum aestivum (assembly GCF_018294505.1). Lineage (NCBI taxonomy): Eukaryota > Viridiplantae > Streptophyta > Magnoliopsida > Poales > Poaceae > Triticum > Triticum aestivum. The sequence continues at coordinate 717,991,383 of NC_057803.1, read as the reverse complement.
GGCGGGGAGAGAGATGGGGTCGGAGGAGACGGCGGCACCGAGGCGCGGCGAGGCCGGGTCGGGGGAGACGGCGGTGAGGCGGGGTCAGGGGAGACGGCGGCGATGCGGGGTCGGGGGAGACAGCGGTGAGGCGGGGTCGGGGGAGACGGCGGCGAGGCGGGGTCGGGGGAGACGGCGGCGAGGCGAGGTCGGGGGAGACGGTGGCAAGGCGGGGTCAGGAATTGGGGGAGGAAGGAGAGGAGAGGGAATCAGGCCGCGCGGGGGGTTAGGTGAAAATAGCTTTAACTGTAGCGTGGGAAGGAAAAACGCGCTACTGCTAAAATCCGTAGTAGTAGCGCTGTTCGTAGAAGGGCGCTACTACTATACCTAGCACGCCGGGAACGGTGTGGCAATTATAGTAGTAGCGCTTTCTGTTCGGGCAGCGCTACTGCTAAGATGCTAACTGTAGCGCGGTTCTGCCAAACGCGCTACTGATAAGTAGCAGTAGCGCCTCATTTTAACGAGCGCTACTGGTAACATTCTGTGTATAAGGTTTTCCCTAGTAGTGAGAGCACCCGCTGACGGGTCGCAGTGGAGAAAAATCGAGAGAAAGTACTGGGATGAGTTTGCAAGTGAGCCAAGGAACGTATGGTTTGCTTTAAGCGCGGATGGCATTAATTCTTTCGGGGAGTAGAGAAGCAATCACAGCACCTGGCCCGTGACTCTATGTATGTATAACCTTCCTCCTTGGATGTGCATGAAGCGGAAGTTCATTATGATGCCAATTCTCATCCAAGGCCCTAAGCAACCCGGCAATGACATTGATATGTACCTAAGGCCATTAGTTCAAGAACTTTTACAGCTGTGGAATGGAAACGGTGTACGTACGTAGGATGAGCACAAACAGGAGGAATTTAACCTAAAGGCGTTGCTGTTCGTGACCATCAACGATTGGCCCGCTCCCAGTAACCTTTCAGGACAGACAAACAAGAGATACCACGCATGCACGCACTGTTTACTTGACACCGATAGTATATACCTGGCAAGCTGTAGGAAGAATGTGTACCTGGGCCATCGTCGATTTCCTCCGACCAACCATCAATGTCGAAAGAAAGGCAAGCATTTCAAAGGCGAGGCAGATCACCGGAAGAAGCCCGCCATGCGTACCGGTGATCACGTACTTGCTATGGTCAACGATTTACACGTAATCTTTGGAAAGGGTCCCGGCGGACTAGCTGTTCCGAGTGACGCTGGGGGACACGCACCCATGTGGAAGAAGAAATCTATATTTTGGGACCTACCCTACTGGAAAGACCTAGAGGTCCGCTCTTCGATCGACGTGATGCACGTGACGAAGAACCTTTGCGTGAACCTACTAGGCTTCTTGGGCGTGTATGGGAAGACAAAAGATACAGCTGAGGCACGGGAGGACCTGCAACGTTTGCACGAAAAAGACGGCATGCCTCCAAAGCAGTGTGAAGGTCCTGCCAGCTATGCTCTTACCAAAGAAGAGAAGGAAATCTTCTTTGAATGCCTGCTTAGTATGAAGGTCCCGACTGGCTTCTCGTCGAATATAAAAGGAATAATAAATATGGCAGAGAAAAAGTTTCAGAACCTAAAGTCTCATGACTGCCACGTGATTATGACGCAACTGCTTCCGGTTGCATTGAGGGGGCTTCTACCGAAAAACGTCCGATTAGCCAGTGTGAAGCTATGTGCATTCCTCAATGCAATATCTCAGAAGGAGATCGATCCAGAAATCATACCAAGGCTAAGGAGTGATGTGGTGCAATGTCTTGTCAGTTTCGAGCTGGTGTTCCCACCATCCTTCTTCAATATCATGACGCACGTCCTAGTTCATCTAGTTGACGAGATTGTCATTCTGGGCCCCGTATTTCTACACAATATGTACCCCTTTGAGAGGTTCATGGGAGTCCTAAAGAAATATGTCCGTAACCGCGCTAGGCCAGAAGGAAGCATCTCCATGGGCCATCAAACAGAGGATGTCATCGGGTTTTGTGTTGACTTCATTCCTGGCCTTAAGAAGATAGGTCTCCCTAAATCGCGGTATGAGGGGAGACTGACTGGAAAAGGCACGCTTGGAAAGGACTCAATAATATGCAGGGACGGATATTCTTGGTCTCAAGCCCACTACACAGTTCTACAGAACTCTACCTTGGTGACCCCGTATGTCGATGAACACAAGAACAGTCTGCGCTCCAAACACCCGGAGCAGTGCGACGACTGGATTACATGTGAACACATCAGGACTTTCAGCAGTTGGTTGGAAGCACGTATCAGAGGTGACAACAATGTTTGTGATGAGCTGTACTTGTTATCCAGGGGACCATCTTTGACTGTATTGATTTGGAAAGGATACGAGATAAATGGGAATACATTTTACACGATTGACCAAGATCAAAAGAGCACCAACCAAAACAGCGGTGTCCGCTTTGATGCAACAACCGAGAGGGGAAATGACACATATTATGGTTACATAGTGGACATATGGGAATTTGACTACGGACATGATTTTAAGGTCCCTTTGTTTAAGTGCAAATGGGTCAATCTGTCAGGAGGCGGGGTACAGGTAGACCCACAGTACGGAATGACAACAGTAGATCTGAAAAATCTTGGGTACACTGACAAACCGTTCGTCCTAGCCAATGATGTGGCACAGGTTATCTATGTGAAGGACATGTCCACCAGACCGAGAAAGAGAAAAGATATGGAAGCAAATACATCATACGATGAGCCAAAGCGCCACATAGTTCTTTCAGAAAAAAGGGAGGACAAGACACACATGTCTGAAGATTATGAAAAGTTTCATGAAATTCCTCCCTTTAAAGTCAAGGCTGACCCCAGCATCCTGATAAACGATGAAGATTATCCATGGTTACGGCGCAATAAGCAAATGACACAAGCGAAGAAAAAGTGAAGACTTTCTCCCGCAACTATTATGATGATACCATGCCAACTTTGTAACTGACGAGTATGATACCATTGTTCGTTTTGTACATCCACATGCTATGTGTGGGTCAATTTATGATACCATGCCAACTTTCAACTTTTTCAGAGTTCATTTGAAATGCTTTAATGTCTTATGGTCCGGCCCTCGTAATAATTAAAAATAGCAACAACAAGTATTTTTTTTGTAAGTAGAAACAAAATAAAATAAATAAAGCAAGAGAGAAAACAAAAAAACAAAAAAAAGTGGAAATTTATAATTTTCCTAAAACTAAAAGCAAAAAGAATTAAAAAATAAAGCAAAAAACAAAAGAAAATAAATAATGCAGAAAACAAAACAAAAAACAATAATAAGTATTTTGTTGTAAGTAGAAACAAAATAAAATAAATAAAGCAAGAAAGAAAGAAAACAAAAAAAAGTGTTTTCAAATCTGAAAAGTAATGGCACTAACAGAAAGTTTATAATTTTCCTAAAACTAAAAGCAAAAGGAATTAAAAAATAAAGCAAAAAACAAAAGAAAATAAATAATGTAGAAAACAAAACAAAAAAATGGGAAAAAAAAATAGCAACAATAAGTAAAGAAAACAAAAAAACAAAAAAAAAGTGCCCCCTACTGGGCCCCCACGGCCTGAATACGACTTAAATCCCTACTTTGGGCCAGGATTCAGGCCCGCAGAAGGCCCAGAAGGCCCATCGGGCAAAGCAGTAGCAAGTAGGCCCATAAGCCTGCAGTAGAGAGGAGTTCAAGAGGGGTGCGGCAGTGGGGCTTATAAACCACTGCGCTCCCCTCTCCACTAGCGAGGTGGGACTAAACTTTGGCCCCGATGCGGGCAGCACAGGGGCCTTTGGTCCCGGTTGGTGGCACCAACCGGGACTAAAGGGGGGGGGCATTGGTCCCGGTTGGTGCCACCAACCGGGACTAAAGGCCGCAGCTTCCCGCCCTTTGGGCTGCCGAAAAAGAGGCCTTTGGTCCCGGTTGGTGGAACCAACCGGGACTAAAGGGGGGCATTAGTCCTGGTTGGTGCCACCAACCGGGACCAATGCTCCTTGTATATAAGTAGCACTTTGCAGTTTTGCAGAGTTCATCACCACCAGTTGCCCCCCGACGACGCCGAGCACATCGACGCCGCCAGGCTGCCCCGACACCGCCCGCCGTCCCCGCCGTCGTCGTCGCCGTCGTCCGCGCCCGTCGTCGTCGCCGGCCTCCCCGAGCCCGCGCCGGCCTCCCCGAGCCCGCGCCCGTCGTCGTCGCCGCCAGGCTCCCCCGTCGCCGTCGCCCGCCCCCGCGCCCCGCGCCCCGAGCCCCTGCCCCGTCGCCGTCGCCCGCCCCCGCGCGCCGCCACCGCTGTGAGCCGCCGCTATTTTTTTTCATTTTTATTAGTTTAATTTTTTTGTTCAATGTATATATATATGTGTATGTATGTGGCTATATATATATATATGCGGCTCTGTTTTTTTTTCATTTTTATTAGTTTAGTTTTTTTGTTCATATAATGTATATGTGTATGTATGTGGCTATGTGTATGTAATGTTCAAAAATTGTTCAGATTATGTTTTTGTTCATATATGTATTTATTGTTCATATGTGTATTAATGTTTTCATATATGCAAAAGATAGATTTTTAGAAAAGTTAGGTTTTTTCTGTTCATAAATTTTTTTTTGTTGATATTTAATTATTGTAGAATATGCAAATGTTTGTATATTCATATGAACAATGCATTAGGCAAAACCTTTGTTTTTTTTTCGAAATTTTCTATTTGAACATTTTTTTTTAAAACAAGCAATACTAAAAGAATGAGAGGGAAAAGGAAAATAAGAAGAGGAAGAAAGGAGAAAAAGAGGAGAGGAAGAAGAGGAGAAATAAATAAGAAGAGGAAAAAAGAAGAGGAGAAGAAGAAAGGAATAGAGGAGAAAGAAGAAATTCTATTTTTTCTTCTTCTCCTCTATTCCTTTCTTCTTCTCCTTTTTTTTTCTTCTTTTACTTCTTATTCTTCTTCCTTCTTCCTTCTTCCTCTTTTCTTCCTTTTCCTTAATTATTTTCCTTTCTCGAGGGAGAAGAAGAAAAAGAAGAGGAGAAGAAGAAAGAAAGGAAAGGAGAAAGAAGAAACTTCAACACGAGGGGGTGGTACCGATACCCCCTCCCCGATAACATTATTTTCCCATGTATATGTATGTCGCGTCGTTGTCGATATAACCCCCTCTAGATACAACTGCAGCACCCCCCTCGGCCCTCTCGCTCGACCAAAACTCTCGAGGACACCCAAACCCTAGAGAGAAAACGATGTTGCAGGTCTCCTACGTACCCCCTCCCGCCGCGCCCCTACCCGACAAATTAACTCTCTCGAGGCCACCCAAATTTATCAAGTTAAAAGAGCGTTATCGTCGAGGCCACCCCAAACCCTTGAAGCTTTGTGTCGAGGCGACTCCAAACCCTAAAGAAGCAGCGTCGAGGCCACTAACATGATTCCTTATTGTGATTAGCTAGCTAGTTCTACGTTTGCCACTATGTACCATGTTTGAATAATAATTGACATGCTGTCAATATTTGCAGAAACTATGGAGCACTCCCGAGACGAAGAAACGGAAGCGATGTTGGGGGACATAATCGCAAATGGAAGTGATGATGTTGCGTCATTTCTCATCGACACCGTTGGTCAGCTGGATGAAGAAGAGGGCTATGTTTATGATGGCTTCGACCCATTAATGTCGGTACAAGAGGAGGACTATGCTCATGATGGCTCCGGTGACACAATGGAGGTACAAGACGAAGGAGACCGTGTTGACTGCTCCGGTCACCGAACCGAGTCCGGCCAGGTATATATATATTAGTTAAGCCCGTGCTGACAAGTTAATTGATGCATCCATTGTTTTGGTATATGTACACATATTAATTACTGTCGTCTTTCTTCCTTATAATTTCTAGCCCTCCGGATCGAGCACAATTTCGGTAAGGAGACGAGGCCGAAGAAAAAGTTGAGCTCGGATGAAAAGTTTGAGATCATAGAAATCGCGCCCGACAGCGAACCGATTGAACCCATCCAGACAAAGAAGGCATTTTATGCTCAGTGCGGGGTTCTTGTTAGGGACAGAATCCCGATCAGCATCCAGCAATGGTATAAGCCTGCTAAGGATGAAGACGCTGAGGTGTCTTATGTCAATGATATGCAGAAAGAAGATCTTTGGACTGAGCTGAAGGCAAATTTCACCCTACCGCCAGAGGAGGATCTGGAGAAGCCAGTTAAAGAGCAATTAATCAAGTCTTGTGCTCTTAAGAAGATGGCAGGCTTAATGAGGAGGTGGAGGAAAGAGCTGAACCAGTTTGTCAAGAAAAAAGAGACACCAGAATTCATCGGCAAATATGAGAAGATCAAAGATCACTGGCCCGCATTTGTGGCCCACAAGACATCGGAAAAGAGTAAGAAGATGTCGGAGACAAACAAGAAAAATGCTGCGAAGAAGACGCTTCACCATCGCACGGGGTCAGGTGGCTACCTCAAAGCCCGGCCTAAGTGGTCCAAGGCTGAGCATGATCTGCTTGAAAAAGGGATCGAACCAGAGACAATGCGCTGGCCAGACCGTTGCCGGACTTGGTTCTTCGGGGCTGGCGGAACCTTGGACCCTGTAACAGGGCAGTGTCAGTGGACGGACGAGCAACTGCAAACACCAGTCAAGAACCTTCGACACTATATCGATGCAGCACAGCAAGGGACGTTCCTTCCAAACAGGGAGAAGGACGAGCTCACAGTGGCCCTTGGGAATCCCAAGCACCCTGGACGGACACGAGGCACGCCAGGCTCCCTTCCGTGGAAGGTTGGTTTTCCGGACGCAGGGGGTTACAAAACCCACGAGAGGAGGAAAAAACTGGAGCAGGACCAAATGCAGGCGCTGCTTGGAAGGGTAATGGGGCTAGAGGATCGAGAAGAGGAACGAGAAGCAGCAGATCGCAACAAACGACATGTCGAAGCTTCCCCCGAAGCTACCCCGCCATCTCAGTGGAGAAGCAGCGTTGCTTCCACCGAGCTGCTTCAGCCGGAGCATGTCTTGACGGCTCCTGCCAGCTATCCCGTGGATGGTATCACGGAGTCTCAAAATTGCCACATTATGGCGCGATGCATGAATTTGAAGGTCAAGGCGGCTGTTGGCCAAGTTTATCCTAGTGGACCCGGCACAACTTATCACTGCCAGCCGATTCCAGAAGGATTTGCTAAGGTGATGGTGGATGAAATAACGGAGGGATTTGAGGACCTCGCGCTTGAGCACCCTACCGGTGAAGGGGAGACTAGGCTGGGTTCTGCTCTGAAGACTCCATGCCTATGGCGGAAGGATCTCATCGACCTTCTGAACTGGACGCCTCCGCCTCCTCCTCCTCCTCCGGCGAGTCAGGGCACTCCGCCTCCTCCTCTGGCGAGTGACGATCAGGGCACGCGTGGCGGCACTCCGCCTCCTCCACCGCCTCCTTCTCCGGCGAGTGACAATCAGGGCACGCGTGGCGGCACTCCGCCTCCTTCTCCGGCGCGTGGCGGCACTCCGCCTCCTCCTTCTCCGCCTCGCCAGCAAGGGCGGAAGAGACCCACCGCCGGCCCGGCTGCTCCGGCGCGTCGTAGTCCTTCTCCTCTGCCTCGTAAGCAAGCACGAAAGAAGACGGACGCCGCAGCCGCTCCGTCTGCTCCGGCGTCTAGCAGCACAAGAAGAGAGAGGCAATACAGATATGGTCCACCTCTAAAGCCTGTAGAGAAGTTACCGTACGAGAGGACCAAGGAGGAAAACAATACAATCGTGCAGGACCAAGTGAAGGAGTTCTTTGAAGGGGTGAAAGCAAAGATACATCCACCTCCATAGGAGAAGGTAGATCCGGTGAAAGCAAAGCGCACTCTCGATGCCCTGAGGAAACCACCAAAGTCTCCGCCGAGAACCAACTATGAGCGCATTACTAAACAGACATATCTCCAAGCCAAGCGGTCGGGAACTACTGTCAGTGATAAAAGGTCAAAAGAACAACGAGCAAAGGGAAAAAAAATTGCCCAGCTCGGCGAACAAGCACAGCAATCGTGCCCCCCACTCAATGTGTCTAATCCTCCGGGGACGGTGGCCGGTTATGGCAATCTTGAAGATTACCTGCCTGACGATGCACTTCCTGATTTCATGGAGGTGGACGTATTCAGATACGAGTACGGGAAGCCTCTCGTCAAAGATGAAAAGTCTTTGACAACAATGATGCGAAGATTCCATAGTTGGTACATGAAAACCTGCAGAGAGTCTGAGGGGACGAACACTTTGTATCTGAAAATTAAAGAGGAGCACAACCTCGTTTCAAATGATGTGTTGGCTATTCCATTTGAGGAATTCTTCGAGTTCTTCAATCAAAAGGCCCTCGATAAATTAATGGTCTTTTGCTACTGCCTGTAAGTACTATTTCTGTCATTAGTCTCTACTAGCTGAATGCCCGTGCGTTGCCACGGAATAGTAGAAACATTGATTAAACAATTATTCTAATTCAGAAATGTGTGTGGTAACCAAAACCAAATGTGGGGTTTCCATTCGTAGGTCGGCCAACTCATTCTTTGACCCACTCATTTCCCCCTCAGCAATTTTCATGTCCTGTTAATGGGTATCTCCTTGCAAGAAGACAATTAAAGTGTCATCTTTCTCCACAATCCTTCTTCCTTCCATCTTCGTTCTCGCCATCATCTGCCAGCCCTGATTACCAATCTTAATATTGTACTGCCACAAATTATATTTTTTTGTCATTTTGAAAGATTCTTTTGATGCCTTTTTTGGCGATCAGTTGCGCTAGAGCTATCTCGTGAGCTCCCATGACAGCGAGCTCACGACCGCTGCGTACGCCCCACCTCTTTTTGGGACGAGGGAGCAACTGGGTGAGGCGGTGCAACTGCAAGCGGGAGGGAGTACAAAATTCACTCAAATCCATCTTCTGAATAATTTTTTGAATCCTAAAGATTGTGTCATTAACCCCCTAGGTATTTATGCTAACAAACATGCATGTAAGCCAAAATCACATATATGTTCACATATAAGCACATTGTAATAGTATAGAAGGATGGGTTAATGGCGGCGACGGCATGAGATCCGCCCGGATCGGCCGTCCTGCTGCCCTGGGACAGCGCGGGCTGAGGTGGCGCAGGCCTGTGGCCTCCTCCATGGCGGGGCAGCGCGGTGGAGGCTACGGCGTGGATGGGCTCGCCCATGGCAGCGTTGAGGTTCCGGTTGGTCCTTTCCAGCCGGCTTAGGCGGCTGCGGGTGGCTGCAGCAGTGGTGCGGGCCAATTGAGCTCACAATGTCGCGGATCTGACGGTTGGGCTTCGGGTTGTAGCGCAGGGTGGCGGCGGCGGCGTTCTCCCTCTCCCAGATCTGGACTAATGGGTAGGTTCAGATCTAGGGTTTGTGCTCGGACGGGCCAGTCACGGCCCGGAGCGGATCAGAACATGTGCTTTGGGTAGGAGTGGTCGGTCTCGACCAGGGAGGTGCTCGCGAGTCTCCTTGCGGGTACGGTGCTGGATGGTGGTGGTCATGGTAGTGGTGCATCGGTGCGCGGATCAGCGTCTGTGGCCATGGACATGGCGTCGTGTGAGCCGGCCTGGCCAAGGGCCCGGGGCTAGCTCGTCGGCGGCCGTCGGCAGTCTCAGGGTGGTGTCCCCCCAGCCCACCGGGATTGGCTCGGGATGCAGGTGTTAGTGCCTCCTACGGTGGAGGCGCCAACCCAGACTCGGGGACTGATGCCGGGCTAGGAGTTGATGGAGTGTCGTCGCTTCTCCTGCTCTGGTTGAGTGCGCTGTAATGTGAGCAGCATACGCTATCTAGCGACAGGGATGCCGGGGCAGCGGCTTCGGATGGTGGTTCGCATGATTGCTCTCCGACAGGCTTCATTGCGGTGGTGGTGGCTCTCCTCCCGGCTTGCGTGGGCAACAGGAGGTTGTGCGGTGGGTAGCTCGGATGTGCCCTCTCTCTTGGAGGGGCGGCGTCCCGATCCGGATCTGGAGTTCTGACTTCGTCGTGCTTCGCCTGGTGACCTCGCAGTGACACGGATGAGTTGCCGAGCGAAAGCTCTGTGCCGTGGCGCCAACGACGGCGACACCTGAGGGTGTCGCGTTCTTCTCTTCGTGTCAAAGTTTCGGGTGAAGACCTTTGTCCCGTGTGGACTCAGCAACGGCGACGCTCTGTGTCGTTTTCTCTCTTGGGGGCGTTGTCGTGGAGTTTAGGTGTGCTAGGTCATAGCGTGTAGTGTGTTTATTTCTCTCGGTGGTCTTTGTCGGTAGCGTAGTCGCGTGCGTCTTGCGTGTGCCGTTTATTTAGGATCGGCTTTGTAAGAGGGTTACCTCATCACCTTGTATCGTTCGACCGTGTACTTCTTCCGATGTTGCTTTTTTTATAAAGCAGGGCGAAACAAGGATGGGTTAAGTTTTTGCTCCGTTCAACTATTAGAGGCTTGGAGCCTGCCTGAATTGTACTTTAATTCATAGGGCATGATAGAAAGAAATAAGATAAAGTGTCTCACAATTTTGTTGAACCTTAAGCAATTTGCATAGATTTCCCGCAATCCCTTTGCCAGCAAATATTTGACCTTAACTTGATCATCAGTGGATCCTCGCACATAAGGAACATTATTAAATAGTATGTTGTGTTTATGTAAATTGTTGACCGCAAACTTCACAAGTAGGAGAATATACTACAAATACCACAAGTTTTTATTCACGCAATGTACATCATATTAATTTATCACATAAAGCTCAACATTCTGCAGGAGACTAAATTGGGTACATCAAATTTATTTAGAACAGGAAGCTCAACATTATGCAGGTGAATAAAATTCAGACAAAAAATCGACAAAGCATCAAAGATATTCAGCTTTTTGACTTAATCCTGACGGTGTCGTCTTGCTACGTGAAACATCTAGCAGAATAGCACCCAGCCAACCAAGAATCTGTGGTGGCCCGGTCCCCCTATGAACATCCATGGTTTAGTTTTGGACCATGCACACAATCTGAATATTGTTATCACCTCACAACCTATTTCTGAAACCCCTCTCTTATCCATATTACTTTCAATGATGGTACAAAGAAAGTAGAGAAGATACCACAGAAGCAACTATACAACAAAATAAAGAGATCCAAACAGGTACAGTTTGGTCATCCAATCAATTTCAGTTCAAACTTATACTTGAAATCAAACTTTGTCCATTACCATGGAGCAAATATTAGTATTAACTAATAGCATGTCGACAAATTACAATTTCTTACATCACATAATCCAACTTGCAGTACCAAGCAGTACCACCAAAATCGTTGCGACACTTGTACATCACATATCGATCTTCACATCCATGCCCTCAAGAGGATCAATCTGCATGGCTCATGACCATAGATCACGTTTCCCATCCTTCAGACTGTGAGTGAGGCCATGACTGACTGTGCGGTGTCACAGAACAGCTGGATGGGTAGCTGCTGTGGCAGCTGGTGGGGCGAGGATAAGCCGCCGGCGTGTTGCACGGCCGCTGTCGACAAGAGCTCGTTCAGTTCGTTGCCATGACTGACTGTGTGTGGCATGCCGAAGCAGCTAGACGCATCTAGTCCGCAACGGTACAGTGAGGAGCAGATGGTGCCCCACGGCCGCCACCAGCAACACATTGTGCAAAACATAGACTGGGAAGGAGTGGTCTGTTGTCAAAGAGAGTAATCTCTGATGCATGCTTGTCTGCACGCGTTCTTGTCTGCATATAGAGAATATCGTCATGAAGGGAAGAGCTTACTATCCTACAAGAAATAAACACAAAAGCTAATGATGAAGATCAGACAAATGGTAAAGAAGAAAATTCGCGTACATGTCACATGCAAATTTCGCCTGTTTATTCTGGAATGCATTCGATTCATCTACCCGATTTGCCTCAATGTCACCAGGCAAGTTGCTGAACCCAAACAAAAACATGCCTTTGTATAGCATCCTTTTGACAAGTGCTGGTATGAGACAAAGCACATTCTTCTTAGCCTCAACGACAAAGTTTTTGAGTTTATTCGACTTCTTTGTTGCAATCACATATTCAGGGAATTAATCTTTCCGTTCCAATAAGCCTGAACTTGGTACCTACAAAATATACATTACAAATAAATTTTGAAGTGTGGCCTGTATGGTGGCACTCACAAAGACAGTGAAGTTTGTCAAGCCTAGCCAACATTTGAATCAGAAAGCTTTTGGAAGTCAGATGTCGCGCATAGACAACAAAGGGAAAATACATCAACGGTGTTGTAAGGCAACCTACCTACCAATACAATGCGAGAAGAGGTACCCTGTAAAAACACCTAAGTTCATCTCAAGTGCCTTCTTAGTAAATGAAAACTTGTTGGTCATCCACAATCTGTTGAAATTAGCAAATGACATACAATTTTCTTACCAAGCAGAAACACAAGGATGCTTCTTACCAAACAGAAACACAAGGAGGCTGCTTACTTTTTTCTACTTACTTAACGTTAATATGAGCATGACGCGCCCAGAGGAACTGCATGCCAGAAAAATTACCTTTCATAATCACCTAGTAGCTTGTTAATCTAACTTGAAAGGAGTATGTACAGTCAATGCCAAAACGTGAATGTGAATGTCCATCCTATTTGGATCAAGAACAAGGTGATGTCAAGTCACTACATCAAGATGAACAACCACCAGTTTTGCAACAAGTGGGAATAAAACAAAACAGGGCCATATCGCACTGCCTCCATTCTTGTGGACGAAGATCAAGGCAGATCTGCTGCCACAGGGACACATCCGGCGGTGACGGACAAGCGGGTGGAGCCCTTTGACATGTTGCCGCACCCCTACGCCCCGTCTACAACAAGAAGGCCCCCGCTAGTGCCTCTTGCAACACAATGGCATGCCGCTCGCCGGCCCTGCCAAGAGAACATGCGGGTGCCGCAATACAGGCTACCGTGAGCATCAGCCATTGGAGAGGGGAACGTGGGCGTGTGGCAGTACATGCTACAGGGAGAAGATGGGGTGGAGCGAGGGTAGGGAGATAGCAATACCTGGGTCGTCGTTTGCCCGTACCGTCGATGCGCCGCTCTTGTTCGTCTCCCTCCCCGCGTGGATCTCCTCCTGGACTCGGCGAAGAAGAGATGAGATGCGATCATGCCAACGAGCTCCTCCTGAACTCGATGAATAAGAGATGAGATGCCAATGAGCGGATCCACCACTCCAATCTAGGACAGTTGCAGTTTGTTGCCGCTCGTGGGCGGGAGGAGGTCGGCGGGGGCGATTCCTATTTGGAGAGGCAAGGGATCAAGAGTGAGGGATTTGGGGAAGGGGAGTGGGAGGTGGACGTGCGTACGTGGGTTGTTTTACGGCAATGCTACACGTACAAACGATTTACAGGCTTTTACAGGATGGTTAAACTTGATTGGTCAATAAGTGAGCGGGGCGGCCCACCCCCTGAAAATCAGGGGGGAGAGGTTTGTGATTGGTTGTTAGATGGAAGAAGCGTGTAAAAGCGTGTAAGTCTTTGTATGTCTAGCATTTTTGGTTGTTTTATTTTCTTTTTGTTTTTTCTCTTTCGTGCGGGAACGGGAAGAGGTGGAGGAGGCCCGATTTTTCAGGCGCGAGGAGAACCACATGTAGGCGATTAGGGAGGTCCAACCATCACGACGTCCGATTCTGCTTTAATAGTAGAGATATATAGCTCGGCTCTTTCATTGCATGTATTTATAATTAATTATCCTCAATATATTATGCAGATTGAAGATCGTCGAGTGCAAAAAAAATGAAATCTATGATATTGGGTTCATTAACACAAATATCATAGATGTATTTCTGGTTGAAAAGAACGTCGAAGAGGCTGAGGACAACTTGCTACAATCGTTAATCAAAAATCAAAACAAAGATACCATACTCTTTTCTTACAACGGCCCGTGAGTGTTACTGTCGTGTGCATATTCGGTTTCTCTTATTACTCGAGTGAGGTTAATGTAACTGATGAGTTATGCATACGTGTGCAGGTACCACTATATTCTTCTGGAGATTAAGCTTGAGCGTGGACTAGTAACCGTCTTGGACTCCAGACGGAAAGATCCCAGCACCTATGCGGACATGACTGAAATGCTCAGCAAGTAAGTTCAATCGATCATTATCGCACCATATCGGCAATTTTTTGTTCATTTCCTGATATCTCAAGTAATAATAATTATTTTCTTTGTCTTGCAGGGTTTGGAAACAGTTCACCGCACAAGCTCCGGGACTGCCGAAGGAGCTGCAATATGTATACCCGAAAGTAAGTACTACTGGCGCGCATCTCCCGTTGATTCTATAGCTATACTTTAAATTTCATCAATGTCATTTATATAATGCTTCATTATCAGTTTGATTGGCCTCTATTTCTCGTAAAGTGCTTGTGGCAGGAGGAAGGGAATGATTTCTGTGGATACTACGTGTGCGAGTTCATCCACAACGCGGCTTTGAAAAACAAGCGGGGCTACTCTAGAAGACAATATGAAGTGCGTAAGCAATAATATTCACAATTTCATTTTATTACACCATCATTTCTGTTGAGTTTCATTCATATATATGTATTAATTAACCCCCTTCTTCAAATTAATTAGACGTGGCAGATGCGGGATGAACTCCTACCACCAGATCGCATGAAAGCAATTCAAGAGGAGTTGGCGGGATTCTTTCTTGAACACGTCATCAGTAAAGCCGGAGAATACCATGTGGAACTTCATTTCAAATGCTAGTGGTTTGTAATTAAGAGATCTTATACATGTATGTAGCCAGTAAGAAACTTGTTGTTCGACCAATCTCTCGGAGAAGGAGAGGTCGATCGATCTTCTCTCGGTATGCATGACGAACTTCTGTACTGAATTCTCTCGATCACTTATGTATATATACTACGTAGCGTCGACTAAGCACGGACATAAGAGAGGACACTTCTCTCTATTAATTAGCTAGCTAACACAATATACGAAATACCTAAATTAAACCCCCAACCCTCCTCCTTTCAAAAAAAAAAACCCAGCCACTGGAATGCAGACGCGTGGATTCCTTTTGGTCCCGGTTGGAGCCACCAACCGGGACCAATGACCCCCTGACTGGGCTCGGCGCACAGGGCCACGTGGAGGCTCATTGGTCCCGGTTCGCGTTTGAACCGGGACTAATGGGTGGAGGCATTAGTAACGACCCATTAGTCCCGGTTCATGAACCGGGACTAACGGCCCTTACGAACCGGGTCTAATGGATGGTTTTCTACTAGTGTATAACTGCAACTACTACGAAAATTAGCAAGCGCGGACGAGCTCGCACGCTCTCGGAATCGCTAGGCGCTCGTTTCCTTCATGATATGGGCTGTATTGTCGGCCATATAGGTTTTCTAACATCCTTATTTTATATATGGATGATGGTGGACCCACGTGCATAGCCGACGGCCGAGTTTGCGGCTGAAATCACTATTCTGAACTTTTCAGTAATCTTTGCCACAAAGTGAACTCGATATGAAAGTATTTCACGATCTGACCCTTTTAGCAACGCAACAGCCCGTGGCGTTTCTTCTACATATAAAAACGCCGAAGCAGCTCGCGTTTCAAACCCACATATGAACGCCAAGCTAGCTAGCGCTTCCGACCCACATGAAAACGCCAAGCACGTTGGCGTTGCCGCCTAGGCCGAAACGCCATGATACTTGACGTTTGTAGTCGATAGTTTGCATGCAGCCCGTGGCGTTGCCACAACACGTTCGGAGATGGACTAGAAGGAGGCGGCGGTCGCCAGGAAGTCCGCAGGTAGGAGCAGCGCAAGGTAGCCGGCGAGCAACGCCGTCAGTGCGACGCCGGCGGTCGCCGTCGAGGAGGCGGTGCCGGCGCTGGCGGCCTGCTGCGCACGGGAGTTGGCCGTGGACGCCGTGTTGTCCTTGGCTGCGAGGAAAGCGAAACCGGTGCTTGTTAGTACATCAGAGATCAGACAGAGTGACAGACAGCAAAACTACAGAGGGACATCAGTGTTGCAGGAGCAATGAGTAACCGGCTTGATTAATTTCCAGACACACGTACATTACGGCAAGGGAAAAAGTCTGTGAAAAGCGCCATTGATGGCAACAAGCACATGGGCTATGGTTCAACCATCTTTCGCCAGTTATGCTCGATGTATCATACGTAGTTTTCACTGTGCTAATGAATCAACAGGAGGAGAAGAGTGGAGCTAAGGAAACGGAAGGCTCAGTCACCTGGAGCTGCAGCGGTGCCCTTGTCGCCACCGGGGCTCAAGATGGCGGCGTCCTTGGAGTTCGGAGGGAGATGCAGCATCTCTGCAAAACACAAAGTTGAGTACAGCCATTAGCCAACAGTCAGTGCTTCAGTTCATCTTAGTACAAAATGAAGAAACGAAGCGGGCTCCCACAATAGATCGACAGCCTAACTGTATAGGTTGGTGCCTACAGTGTGCCAAGTACTTTGGGACGGCGGCGGGAGTTTATGCTACAAACGCCAATGATCATGGCGTTTCGGCCTGGGCGGAAACGCCAACGTGCTTGGCGTTTCCATGTGGGTCGGAAGCGCTAGCTAGCTTGGCGTTCGTATGTGGGTTTGAAACGCGAGCTACTTCAGCGTTTTTATATGGAGAAGAAATGCCACGGGCTGTGGCGTTGCTAAAAGGGTCAGATTGTGAAATATTTTCATGTCAAGTTTATTTTGTGACAAAGATTGTTGAAAAGGTCAGAATAGTGATTTCGTCCCGAGTTTGCTGGATGCAGCGACGACGTCCGTCACATATATCAGACTTCTCATCAGACTAATAGGCTTGCCATGCGATTGAGACACACACATACACCGGTATACTTATTCCTGTGTGCAGAGCTAGCTAATTACTTCGTCCATGCAGCTAGATTGACTGTCCACAACTTTTCTAATACTCACCTGGAAAATTTCAGAATTATTTTTGCTATTTCCATACAAGAGCACACATTCATATTTTTTGTAGTGTTCACATGGCAATTTATGAAAAACAATTCTCTATAACGCAAGGCAATTCTTGAACCACCCCTACTATTTTTACACCATGGCAAAAAAAAAGACTTTGCTGGCAAAACTAAATAGTGGACCAAGGCAACTCCAAAAATTTCTGTTATGCTTTTCAAGTGATGACAAATTCACTTCCCTATGTTTTCTAAAATGATGGCAATTAATAACATGGAAAAATTCCTAGATTTTGTACAAATAAATTTGACATGCTAAGTTTCAGAAACAAGAATTTACGGTGGTAGCCACGAATAAAAATGCAAAGGTCGATGCAATAAACCTGCCATGGTCAAATACAATAAATTCCCCATAAGTATATTTATTGAAACGTAGTATAAAATTTAAACTGCCCATGGCAAAAACATCAGAAAGTTTGTCATGCCTAGTTTATAGCTAAAAAGCAAGTATTTTTTTCCATTTAATGAGCATAGATCTAATACATATTAAGGTGCCATGGCAGAAACATCTTTAAAAAGTTTAACATGACATTTATATATATATATATATATATATATATATATATATATGTGTGTGTGTGTGTGTGTGTGTGTGTGTGTGTGTGTGTGTGTGTGTGTGTGTGTGTGTGTGTGTGTGTGTGTGTGTGTGTGTGTGTGTGTATTACAAAACTTAAGGTGGCGTGGCGAAAAATATCTTAATTTTTGCCTTGGCAACTACATAGATATAGAACAACTACTTAAGACGCCATGTCAAAAACACATTAAGTTTGCCATGGATATTATATGGTTGTAGTACAAAACTTAAACTGAACATGAAAAAAAAGGTTGCCATGTATATATTATAGCTAAAAATCAAGTAAAATTCCATGTCATGTACATAGTTGAAGGCAAATAAAACATCATAATTTGTCAAAGCCAAAAAAAATACAACATGGAAAAAATGGCAATTATGTGTAAAAATTACCATGACACTACTTGCCATGATGTTGAAAAGAAAAACAAAGCATGGCAATTGTGTATATAATTTGTCAGGATGCGTACGCAAAGTGTGCCATCATGCTCTTAAAAACAGTGCACATCGTGGCGAATTTAAAGAATATTGTTCTTTTGAGAAAGAAGGCGAATTTAGGAAAAAAAATCATGGGTGCATGACAATTTTTGCTAGGAATTTTGTTCTCTAGAAACACGGCAAATTTAGGAATTTGCCATGCTACGGAAGAGAATTTTTTGACATGTTCAATAACTGCGAAGTTATTTACAAAACAAATGCCATTATAAAAACAATAAAAAGATAATTTGACATTGTATCTACAATAAAAATGCCATGATAAATACTTTTTTTATTTGCTTTTGCCATGGTACAATTCAAACAAGAATACCTGTAATATTTTTTAAGAATACCTGTATTTGCCATGTGAACATGGTGATATATATTAAGTGGGCATGTATGTAAACTATTTGTTTCAACAATTGCCATGATTTAGAGAACACAATTTGTTTCTAGAATTGCCATTAGACAACTATAAATTTGTTTCAAGAACTGCCATGATTTAGAAAATAGAATTTGTAAATTGTCGTGTGACAATTATAATTTTTCTAAAAATTTGGCATGTGCTTGGAAACATAATGTTCTGACTTTGCCATGTGACCAATAGAAATTTCATTCAAACTTGGTATGTTATACAGAAAAAAAAATTGCTCCCGAATCCCATGAACCAATACAAAACATTTTCAGAAAATTACACAGATACAGATCGATTGCGTACATGCTGCTAGTACTACGCTTCATATGCCATTTTCCAGGTTCTTCATCCGCGCGCCGAGGTTGTCCCGGAGGAGGCGCTCGAACCCCAGCAGCAACTACTTGGCTGGCTGAGGCGAGGCGTCGGTCATCCACTGCTCCTCCTACCGCTTCCGCCTCTGCGCGGGTGAGGCCATCTCGCGGGCCGGCGGCGTGGCGTCCAGCAAGTGCGCAAGCAAGCGGGACGTGGGCGGCGATGTGCCCGTGCGTGCGTCTCCTTGGTGTGTATGTGCTATGTGTGTGGTGCTGACTGCTGAGGGTGGGAGATGAGTGAAGGAGAGAGTGTTGAGCTATTTCGCTCACGTCGATGTGCGTTTCCACCATTTTGTGCCGATGGATCGTTTTCTAGGATTACCGTCAGTCCGTCACAGCGCAAAAATGCTAGACATACAAAGACTTACACGCTTTTACACGCTCCTTCCATCTAACAACCAATCACAAATC
The DNA here is from genome assembly GCF_018294505.1 of Triticum aestivum. Classification (NCBI taxonomy): domain Eukaryota; kingdom Viridiplantae; phylum Streptophyta; class Magnoliopsida; order Poales; family Poaceae; genus Triticum; species Triticum aestivum. The sequence continues at coordinate 717,972,233 of NC_057803.1, read as the reverse complement.
TTTCCCCCCTTGATTTTCAGGAGGGTGGGCCGCCCCGCTCACCTATTGATCAATCAAGGTTAATCATCCTGTAAAAGCCTGTAAATCGTTTGTATGTATAGCATTGCCGCTCACGGCGCCGTTCCACCCCGTTGTCAGGTCATATGCGTACACACACCGTACACGAACTGTCCCACCTGTCATCTTCGGTCGTATTTTCATCAGCACTAAATGCAACCTCCCACGCCTCGCCGTACCATTGGTCCACCAAGCGGGAGCGCGCGAGCTCGTCCGCTATATCGCCACACTCCAACTACGAAAATTAGCAAGATGCAGGGACCATTAATCTATCAAAGGTTGCCAGCTAAGTCATACGAATCGGTTAGCAATCACATCTGTCGTCATGAGTGTCTGGATGACGACCTAGTACCAAACTTTGTGGGGCTGCATATTTATTGTTTACAACTATATATGCAAACTATTAAATGGGCTATAGAAGCCAACAATTGACTATTATTCGTGTTAGCTTTTACGATACTAGTAGCTTGTTCTTCAGCGGACAAGCGGAATGTAAAGTCCTCCCCTATACCATGCTCTGCCTTATCATCTCCTCGTGTTCCACGAGAAAAAACAGGATAGCCAACAAATGCTATATGTATAGGTCAGTCCTCCCCTATATAATTAGCACAAGTGCACGAGCACAACACAGCACCGAGGGAGGAGAGAGAGAGAGAGAGACAGAGAGAGAGAGAGAGAGAGAGAGAGAGAGAGAGAGAGAGAGAGGGACGATCATGGCAGCTCAGACCGACAAGATGGCCGTCCCCACCGACGCTGAGCTGCTCCAGGCGCAGGCCGACCTGTGGCGCCACACCTTGTGCTACCTCACGCCCATGGCGCTCCGGTGCGCCGTCGAGCTAGGCATCCCCACGGCCATCCATGGCCTCGGCGGTGCCGCGTCGCCCCACGACCTGATCGCCGCGCTGTCACTGCCCCCGTCCAAGCTGTCGTTCCTCGGCCGCCTGCTGTATCAGCTGGCCACGGCGGGCGTCTTCGACACCACCGACGCGGGGACGACGTACCGCCTCAACCCGATATCGTACCTCCTGGTGGACGGCGTCCACATCGACGGCGATGCCTGCCAGACAGCCATCGTGCGTGTGGCCTCCTCGCGGTACTACGTGGAGGCGGCATTTGGGCTGGCGGACTGGTTCAGGAAGGACTTTGACGGGCCGGTGCCTTCGCCGTTCGAGGACTTGCACGGCGCGACCATCTTCGACGACAGCATGGCGCTCCTGGACCCGGAGATGGATAAACTGGTCCACGAGGCCAAGGCTTCCCATAACCATATGGGGATCGGTCTTGTGCTACGACAGTGCCGTGACCTATTTCAGGGACTGGAGTCTCTGACTGACTTGTGCGGTGGTGATGGGACGACGGCGAGGGCCATCGTCAAGGCCTATCCGCACATCAAGTGCACTGTGCTGGACCTGCCAAAGGTCATCGACAAAGCTCCGGCTGAAGGAGTGGTTAAGTATGTTGCTGGTGACATCTTCCATGTCGTCCCGCCTGCTCAAGCTGTGTTGCTCAAGGTATTTATGAATCTGCCATCTTCCACCTCGTCCCACATGCTCATATATTAGGGTTTTCTTAAGTTACACATTTTAAAGTTTGACCAAATTTACAAAAGATATATTGAAATTCATAATACCAAATCAGTATTATTAGATCTATCATCTACTACCGCTATAGCGTCGCTAATAGCACGCTATAGCATATTGAGAATTGCCTCGCTAAATATATCAGTGTACAATGTCTCGCTAATAGCACGCTATAGCGCGATATAGCACGCTAATAGCATATTTTGAGGTCGCCGCTATTTTGCTGTAGCGCGCTATTTTTTTCATTAACTACATTTGTAAACTAATAGAAGACGTTTTTGATCATCACAATAGTGATCTAAAACGCCTTATACTACATTTTGTAGAAGTAGTAGTATATTTTCATTTTGTACTTATTTGGTATTGTAAACATTGATATATTTTATATGAATTTTATTAAACTATTTACAAAGTTTGACTCAAAGGCAAATCTAATTAATATGTGAAGTAAACAAAGAAACAGAGGGAGTACTAGTTAACTTAGTCGAGTTTGAGTCAGATTAGGACTTATGTAGCCAGTCGTGAGTGAACGAACGTTCTCCATGTAGTCATGCATGTAGCACGATCCAGTATATGTCCCTGGGTTTGGTTTCTAGTCACACGCTCGCGAGATTGTGATGGGGTGCATGATATCAAGGCAACGTGGAATCTTGCAACGACCATTGCACGATAAAACCGACATATCATTGTGGTCTCCAATGTTTAGTGTTTTATGCGTGTGTTCGTGATCCATAGGTGAAACCCAATAGAGAGCACCGACTAAAAATGATTAGTTGTTCTGTTTGAAGTAACACTTTTATTCAAGTTATATTTTCTTGCTAGTTTTGATTAAACTTACAGAAGTTTATCCGTGCATGGTAGTCTGTTCTGCACTTGTGGAGCGGTGCATCAAGATCTTGGCACAATGCAAGAAGGCCATTCCTCCCCGAGGCGCAGGAGGAAAAGTCATTGTGATAGATATTATGCTTAGCTCGGCTTCAGGGCTGATGCTGGAAACCCATCACCTGGTGGATATGTTGAAGCTGGTGATGAAGAGAGGTCGGCAGCGGGATGAAAAGGACTGGAGCGACATCTTCATGAAAGCAGGATTCAGCGAATATAAGATTTTCAAGAAAGTTGGAGCTCGAGCTGTCATTGAGGTCTACCCGTAAGGTTGTGCTCCCAAATGCTATAATATATGTTGTGAACTGTTGTGTGCTCCAAGTATATATAAATAATTGTGTGCCTTACAATTTTCTGAAGGGAGGTCTCGCGGGTCATAAAATAGGAACACTGTTATGTTTTGTTACATTATGGTACTCGTGCAACTTTCTTTTAGAAAAGTATTATATATGCACTCACAGTGCTTTTCATACGATACCATGTACAATAGCCTACCATAAAATTATGTTGGAAATATGCCCTAGAGGCAATAATATTGTATTATTTATTTTCACATTTATAATTAAGAGTTGATATTATATGCTATATCTGCTCTGATCCTGTAATATGAGATTCAATAAAAATCTCATAAGCATGTGTGGAATGATAAACGGTAAGATCTGATTCCTAGTCTCGCCCTAGAACTATCTCAAGTTTTGTATGTTGACCATGTCATCCGGATCTTGGGATATTTTTAAGTGTAACGATAGTCCCAAACAACATTGAGAGTATGACATTAGAAGAACGGCCATATTGAGTTGTTCCAACTTGTTTGTTATACTTCGAGATACTATCGTATCGTCACAAATCTATTGATAGAACACAGACAGTTAACGTATGCTTTAGTTTCTTAGACCATGAGAGGATCGTAGCCACTTCTTACTGGATGATTAACTTTGGGGATGCTCAAATGCCATATATTAACGGTGATCATCAGGACAACTTACAGGTTTGTCGGAAAGTTTGACAAGGGGTTGGATAGCTCAAGAGTGGGATTTGCTCCTCCGACGATGAAGAGATATTCTTAGGGTCTCTCAGTGCGATGGCATGCATCATCATCTGGCCAAACACAGGTGACTGGGTCATAGGGATGCCAGAACATGTCAACTAGAAAGACGAACAAAATTGGTAGTGAGCAGACTAGTATCGTGAGCATGAGATTGACTCAAGAGGATACTCATACATCTCACCCTGGATTTTGTAAAGTATCGCGAAGCAAAGGGATAGCTTATGATAAACAAAGGTTTACTCGAATATCATTCGTTTATTCACGGGGATGAATATGGATGTCCACGGTTTCGCTATTGATCATTGAGCGAAAGGGAGTGTCGGTCATATCTATATTTTAACGAACCTGCAGGGCCTCACGCTTAAGGAATAACGACCTGTTGACTGTTATTGGAGCGAGAGTTATGAGAAAATATTATTAAAATAGTTTTGGGAATAAAAACTGGAAGTGATTCGAGGTAACCGGAAGAGTTTCAGGGAATACCTGGTAACACCGGGAAATGATATATTGGCAGAAATTGTTTCCAGGGCCTAATATAAATAATAGAGGACTTATATAATGATCTAGGAGTCCCTAGAATTTATCTAGGGTCAATGGGCTAAAAAAATATCAATTGGCATATTCGTGGAGAGCTAATGGGCCTAGAAGGCCCATGTAGGGATGGCGCACCCTTTAAGCTTATTGGACAAGTTATGGGGGCGCATGGGAGTTGGAGGAGGACTCCACACTGGACACAACCCAAGGGAGGGTTTTCCTCCTCCAATTCAACCTAGCCCCTCAGCTACCACATACGAAATTGTTTCCAAGGCCTAATATAAATAATAGAGGACTTATATAATGATCTAGGAGTCCCTGGAATTTATCTAGGGTCAATGGGCTAAAAAAATATCAATTGGCATATTCGTGGAGAGCTAATGGGCCTAGAAGGCCCATGTAGGGGTGGCGCACCCTTTAAGCTTATTGGACAAGTTATGGGGGCGCATGGGAGTTGGAGGAGGACTCCTCCACACTGGACACAACCCAAGGGAGGGTTTTCCTCCTCCAATTCAGCCTAGCCCCTCCCTCCACCTCTCTCTCTCTCTCTCTCTCTCTCTCTCTCTCTCTATATATATATATATATATATATATATAGGGTGGGTAAATTATGATAACACCCTCTAGAGTCTTATTCTGCACACCAAACATCTTATTCTGCTAATTCTGCTAATACCTAGTAGCACCTAACACCGGAACAACAAAAAACGCCACCGCCCAACCCACCCCCTCTGTCTTCCCTCACCCACCCACTCCCGACCAGTCAACCGTTCCCACCACCCGTACACTCCTCCGCTCCGGCGACATTACCGGCGCCGCCGCAAGGGCCTCTCCCTGCCCCGCCCCGAAACCTCCTTCCTCCGGTGCCCCCGCTCGCACCGTCCCCACCCCACCACCAATAGCCACCTGCCCGGCAGCCGATGGCCATCGGGCCTCCCCTGCCCCGCTTGCCCTCCCGCCCGCCGCCGCCGCGGCCCGCCCCAACCTACTACCTTCGGCGCCTAGCAACCACTGGATCCGGCGGGATCCATCTCCGCCGCCCGCACGGGTCCCAGCCACCCCCAGATCCCCGCCGCTCCTACCTCTACCTCCCCCTCATGGCCGCCTTCCACCTCACCGCCCCGCCCCGGCCGCCTTCCACCTTGCCGACCCCCGGCGACCCACTGCCTCGTTGCGGTGAGCCACCACCCGATCCCCTCCACCTTCCTCCCGCGGACAGCACCCCACCGCCGCCGCACCCAACCCAGCTTCTTTCTCCATCCACTGGACCAGCATCGCTACCTACCAGCGCCACCCCGGCATGCACCACCTCCGCCCGTCGTCGTCCCATCAAGCGCCGCCGCCGGAGACCTTTGGATCACGGCAGCCGCATCCCCAGCCTCCCGCGACCCCAGCTGCCGGATCTGCCTCCACCTTCTCCCCTCCTCTATATGATTGCCATGAAGGAGAGCCCCGCCTCGAAGAGGAAGTAGCGTGGCCTGCGGGCCGCGACGGAAGCGAGCAGCACGTGCTCAGTCTCTCTTCCTCTTCTTCAACGGCATTCTCCTCTAGGCCGCCCTACGCCCTTGTTCTCTTCCTCTTCTTCAACCGCCGAGGTCGGGTGATGACTCCGATGGCGCCAGATGGGGTGCAGTTCCCCTGGGATCTCCAAGTGGTTCAGTTGCCGCAGGGTTGCAGTGCGGTTCCTCACGAGAGGCATGCGGCGTCCCGAGCTGTCCTGATGCACACGGGCATGCAGTGGAGCACCTCCTGTTCTGCGATGCGTGGCTAAGATTGAGACTTCCATGCTCCCCGATGGAAGAGCACCTGCGGGCAAGCCCAGCAAGCCATCGCTGCAGCCGGCGACTGCGAGTATGCACATGGGCATGCAATTCTGCCCACGAAGAAGTGCAGCTCGACCAGCGGGGACCTGCAGTTCTGCCCATGCCGTCGAAGGATTCTAACTCTGCACACGGGCATGCAGTACTGCCCGTGGGGAAGTGCAGCTTGACCAACAGGGCCCTGCAGTTCTGCCCACAGCGTCGAAAGCTTCTAACTCTACAATTGGGAGTGCAGTACTGCCGGTGGGGTAATGCAGCTCGAACGAAGAACAGGGTCAACGCTGGAGGTCAGAAAGTTGGAGGTAGTTTAGGTGAAGCCCTCCGGAGATAGTTTCACCATCAGTGTCACCACGCTGTCGTGCTGCCAGAACTCATCCACTACCTCGCCATCTTGCTGGATCAAGAAGGCGGAGGACGTCACCGAGCTGAACGTGTGCTGAACACGGAGGTGCCGTACGTTCGGTACTTGATCGGTTGGAGCGCGAAGAAATTCGACTATATCAACCGTGTTACTAAACGCTTCCGCTTACGGTCTATGAGGATACGCAGACAGACTCTCCCCTTCGTTGCTATGCATCTCCATGGATAGATCTTGCGTGTGCATAGAATTTTTTTTGTTTTCCATGCAACGTTTCCCAACAATTTAAACAGGTTTTGTTGCTTGTCTCTAGGTGAGGTAGGACTAAACTTTGATGGTGGCCTTATCATTATCGAGAGCCACCCTCGGGTAACTATTGCTCCACTGAGAGCTCCTCTCAGTAAAGATGTGGATCATAAATTTTTTTTAAAAAAATGCCGGCATCCATTTTTAGAATACGACAGCCACTATGAATCTTCTCTACCCGGAACAGGAAGATTCATAGTGACTGTACGGACACTTACTAATGAAGACCGAAGCTTAATGCGGTTGGAGTATTGAACTATTTAAAAATGCCTTTTTGCTAGTCGGCAGGCGAGGTGGGACTAAATCTTTGCCAAGAGCCACTCTCGGCAAAGAGTATCAACCGTCACCGTGCCGTTAGTCGCAGCCGAATGTGCCACGTGGCAAAACGTTGCCGTGTGTGACCAGATGGCCCTCGGCAAATAGTGCCTTTGCCGAGTATAGCCTGTTTGCCGAGCAATACTATCGGCATTATCATGTGTTTGCCAATTTATTCACTTTGCCGAGTGTGGCTCTTGGTGTTCTATACATTTTCGAGTGCCCGTGTTTTAGCTCTCGGTGAAGACTCCAACACCCGGCGTATACGAAAATTCTAGTAGTGAGCCAGGCATCAACCATAATGATAATAAAAATGAATACCTGAGCAATAGTTGTGAATCACAAACCAAGTCTTCTATGAACAGCCACCCACAACTCAAATAGGTTCAACAACAAGCACACGCGCAAAATAGCAGTGCACAGTTGAAACAACTACAAGTAACATGAAATAATTAAGTCTGAACACGGAAACACAACTCGTTTTCGATCTCTTAATAAGCCACAATAATACTTCCTCCGTCCCAAAATAAGTGTCTCAAGTTTAATACAACTTTATACGAAAGTTAGTATAAAGTTAAGAAACTTATTTTTGGGACAGAGGGAGTAGAAGAGAATATCACACTTGACAAGAAAAAGCACATGATGACACCAACAATAGTAGCAGTAGCATCACCGTAGTGGAGGTGGAACAAGCAGCAAATGGCGCCTTAAGAAAGCAGAGGAGTCCCAGACACTATGCGCAATCGGATCTGTCCTTTTCCTTGATCTGCAATAATGAACATCATAGCGAAGCCTCTTCATTCCTTCATCTACATAACCAACATCATGTCACATCAGCATGTTGTAGTAATAAGATAATAAGAGACGAGTGAGGAAGCTAGTACAGTACTTCCTCCGTCCCATAATATAAGAACGTTTTTTATACTAGTGTAGTGTCAAAAGCATTCTTATATTATGGGACGGAGGGAGTAGCTATTGCTTACAAACGTGCACATTTCTGATAGGTCATTCTCAGAGAGAATGCTGCCACTGTGTCCCTTGAATTGCAGAACATTGGCGCAACAACAGCAAGAAATCACTTGTGATTTCGTGGAAGCCGAGACGCTGGAGGGGCATGAGGAACTCAATGCCAGGTGGGACCTCCATCATGCTGTTGAGGTTGATTAAGAATAATCTTTCCAGGTTTGCCATGGCACCTCGTTGTATCTCTAGCTGCTTCAGATTAGGCAGGTCTCCCAACTGAGGAGTCTTCAGCTTGGGAAACCACCTCGTGAGAAATGCTAGATGCTCTCCGTTGTATGCTCTGGTGAAATGTATTTGCGTCAAATTAGACAGCCGAGAAAGCGATGGCAAAGGGTCTTCCCTCAGTTGTGACCAAGATAGAGACAGTCTATACAAGTTCTGCCCCCCAACAGGTTGGAAGAGAAGAGACTCATTCAACGCCCCTTCCGCCAGTCGCCCTCTCAAAACTAGCTTTCGCAGGTTTGGCAGGACATTCAACAAGAGAACCTCATTCTCATCACTGGCGCTCACAGAAAGGTTGGACAAATACCGCATTTGAACTAGAGAGTCCCTAATGCGCCCACAGTAGATTCCCTTCACATTCCACAACCTCAAGCTTCTTAGTTGCCTCAGCTCACCTAAATGTCTAATAGATCCGTCATGTGCTTCCAATGCTCGGAGCGTCTGCAGGTTTGTCGGATTTCCAAGACCACTGGCAATATGCACACCACTGGAACACTTAAATGCTCTCCAATTTGGATCAATTTTTTTCTCAACAAATAAGTGCCTAAGCTTCTTCAATTTCACAATCCCACTAGGCACCTCATGTATGTCAGATCTAGCAAGGTCCAGTGTCAACAAATTTGAAAGCTTGTCAACAGACATTGGAAGCATCTTCACTTTTGAATTACGTAGACCCAAATGGCAGAGATTGAAAAGATCTCCAATAGCAACTGGGATCTTCTCAATGGGTAGACCACTTAATTCTAACACTGTCATATATCTTGACTTCTTACATAGCAGAGGTAGTATAGTGAACGTTGGTACGCTATTGTCCACTGTAATGACAGTTCTAAATCGGTGCATACCAGATAATCTCTGATAAATATCCTTCGTTACTTTATGCAGTACCAGTCGACGTACATCCATCTCAAGTGATTTCCCACATTTATCCTCATATGTAACACCAAAGCAGTCCTTCTGGCATAGATGAACTGCCAATTCACGTAAGATATCATGCATTCTGAATTCTTTTATCCTGCCAAATGAGTTTCTCTCAACAAGTTGTATCATGTTTCTATCAATCAATTCCTTCAGATAGCCTTCGGCGACTTCTTCTAGAGTGCTTTCACCCCTCTCCTCGATGAACCCCTCTGCTATCCATAACCGTACGAGCCTTTTCCGTTTGAAAAGATAGTCTTCTCGAAATAAGCTGCAATACAGGAAACAACTTTTCAAGTGTGTTGGAAGATAGATGAAGCTCAAATGCAAAACATTCCTTATCTGACCTAGCCTTGAATTATTAATTAACTCCCAGCTCAGTTGGTCATTTATCCTTCTCCATTCATCTATAGTTTTCTCACGCACACGCAAGAGGCTACCAACTGACACAATAACCAGAGGCAAGCCTTTGCACTTGTTAACTATTTCCTTGGACAATGGCTTCAACTCGGCTGGACATTCATGAATTGTATCTCTTGCAGGATAGGCTTTCTTATAAAAGAGATCCCAAGCCAGTTCTTCTGGTAAAGCTTCTAGTGTTAAGATATGTCCTCGGGAGGCAAGTGCAGCAACATCACCTTCCCTTGTTGTGATTATCAATCTACTACCCTTGTCTTAAATAAGCGCCCTAGACAAGTCATCAAATGCTTCTGGAGTCCAAACATCATCCAATATGATCAGATACCTCTGTTGCTCCAAAAATCTCTTCAGTGTCACTTCAAGGCATGCGATGTCCATGGCCGCAGTGTTAGATACGACATTGACTTTATCTCTAAAAAGTTCCTTGATTATATTCCTCAGGACATCTTCTCTGGAATAAGTTTGTGAGATGGAGACCCATGCATGACACTGGAATTTATCTCTCTCCTTCCTGTAGACATTTGCAGCTAGAGATGTTTTACCAAGCCCTCCCATTCCAAGCAAGGCTATGATAGAGCATTCCAAATCATCACATGCCACCCACTGCTCTAGTTTTTCTCTGTTTTTATCCACCCCCACTAGATCTTCTTCGTCAAGGGAACGTGAAATATTTGCTAGATCTTGTGATCTCTTGACCATGTATTTTGAGCTGCTAGTATCCCGGTTGTTTATCATGGGAACCCATCTTTTTTTTTGTCTCTGACAGGTGTGCAAGGTCTTTCTCTATTTCCTTCACCTTGAAAGCTATTTGGTTCAAAGAAAGCAGAGATCTTGGTTTTCTGAACCCTTTCTTCAGGTAAAAGCAACACCTTGTATCCTGTTGCCGGCCAACTAGATACAAGTACTCATCCACCATGTCCTCCATCACATGTGCTACTTTCCTTACCTCCTCCAACCAGCCCTCATATACTTGATCATCACAGTTTCGAATGTCCATTTGATAAAGAACATCATGCATTACACGAAGCTCTCTCGCAGCACGACCCATGTTGCCCTGTAACTCCTTTAGTTGCATGCGGTACTTCGCAAACTGAGTGCTGGCCTGGTCTGCCGCTCCATTTGCCAAGGCATTTCCGATCTTTTTAATGGCTAGAAGAATCACGATCTCTGCCATTACTTCCAGAAATTGCTAGTGTATCACTGTTGGGTGGTGGCCTAGTTGTGTATTTTCCTCGATATCATCAGAATGACACTGCAAATGAAGTGATGTACTATTAATTAAACTGTCAATGCATTCTCCTAGTAGCACGCACTTGCTGAAAACACTTTAAAACTCTCCACTCGCAGCAGAAAAGCAAAATTTGCAAAACCTTTCAAAGTACTCCTACTAAACTCTTTCATACTATTAATCTTTGTAACTCTAGCGCACATAATAAACAAAATAGTCCTTACTGGAGGCAGGTCCATGAGAATTTTAAAATGCTTGGGACTGTGCTATAGTCAAGCAAGAACGAGTGGCATTTGACCAATAACTGACCAAGCATGATCCACTTTCTTATTGGGACATCTATTGTATCGGATGTTGCAATTTTAATCAAGTAAAAGAGAGAGGGCTCCAATCTGAATACCTGCCAACTCGCAAATGTAACAGTTCCTGGAAACTTAGCTCCTTGGGAGAAATCAAAATATCAAAACCATGATTTAAACGACCAAAATTAAAGGAGACGTCATGTTCACTTCAGTAGATCCACACAACAAGAATACTGAATCTAGGAGGCTAGAAATTCCAAATTCCCATCATGTACTAAGTATGTCGCCAGTAAAAAGCATTATCTATAACTACGCTATTCCAGATTATTTGTGAATCAAAGAGAGACAATGAATGGCTACTAAAACCTGAGCATAATTGATAGCTCACCAGACCGTGGTACCGTCGCATTAAGAAGCTCATCCTTCGAAGAATCTTTTTATTGTGCTATCCTGTTGTTGATAACAAGTAGCTCGATTTGATCTTCAACTTGAGGTGTCTGCCTTGTTCCTTTTACCCAATAAAACCAGAGAACAACCACCTACATGGCTTGTAATGGCAAGGAAAACTGCTCACTTCTGCATGAAACTAGCTAGGATGTTGATAGGAGAACTAGGAACAAAACACAATCAAGGGGAACACACCTTGCTTGTAATCGATGTAGAGCCAGCCAGATTTGGACATGTGGTGACCTCCTTGTGTCCTTCAGAATATGAAACCATGAGAACAGTGTCATGGTTTTGTGAGAGTGGGTGCATGCCAGTCTTGTTGTTGAAGCCATTGCGAACCAGCCAGAGAACCTGCAAGTCAAGTCCCTGCTAGTCTTCCTGTGGTTGTGGTTGAGCTCGAAGTTCCAATTGTTTTCCGAAATGCTGCGGTATCTGAAAGCAATGTGCCTGTGTGACTATTCAATCGCCTCATGTTCAAGGACCCCACACCCAGCCACTACCACAATCTTCTTGTGGTCTTTGTGCTCGGTACTCATGCTTCACTATTCTGCTCGAAGCATAGCCATACGCTGTTCGACGTGTCCTTTGGGGACCAGCGACTCTGCATTCAGAAATTCTGAAACATCGAAAATGATATGGATGGCAATTTGTTTTCCAATTTAAACATATGTTGGTGAAAAGCTTACAAGGGTTGTTGGAACACTGCATACAGTGGTGTCTTGTATTATGATGATGAGGATCAAAAGCCCTGAAGCTTACAAGGGTTTTCCAAACACACACTATTAATAAGTATTACTCCCTCCGGTTTTATTTACCCCACATATTAGCTTTGACTAAATTCAAAACTTTATAAAGTTTGACCAAATTTGTAGAAAACAGTATGAACACTTACAATAAGAAATCTATATGATGTGAAAATATAATCAATGATGAATCCAATGGTATTGATTTGGTGATGTATATGTTAATACTCCCTCCGTTACAAAATATAGTGCTTCCTCTATTCCCGTGCTTCAACTTTGACCATAAATTTAATCAATGAGACCGACTGCGGCGGGAGCAAAAATTATACCAGTGAATTCTTATTCAAAAGAAGTTTTCAATTATATAATTTTTTTCTCCCACCACAGTCGCACTCGTTGGTTAAATTTATGGTCAAAGTTGGACCTCGGAAAGCGTGGGTGCACTATATTTTGAAATGGAGGGAGTATATTTTTCTACAAACTTCCCTAAGGCTATATTCAGATAAGCCTGAACAGTACAGTAGCTGCCCGACCAGCAGCAAACTAATTAAGCTACCAATACCATATGCATACTGACTACTGTGAGAACTAAAGGAAGTTACTTTGACAGAACATCCATCAACCCGGTGGAACTAACTACATATACTACCATCATATATCCTTTCTCATTTACTTTCGATAATTCCAGCTACAAAACACCTGCGATACCAGACAAGTATGGTGGAAATCTCAGTTTAGCACGTACTCAGACTTTTCTGTCCTGACTTCAGTTAATTTCGAGGGACTGAAATTCAGTGTTGATTTTCCATAGCAGAAACATGATGTATACTTACTTCAGAATTCCAACTGGATAGCTAGTTAATGCCGACACGAGATATGATTGCTGGCAACTTGGGAACAAATTATGTACAGAAACAGAAGAATGAAAAGTAAGGGGCCAAAATCAACTTCCAGCCTAGGCTAACAAAACGGAAAGAGAAAAAAAATTAGAAAAGGAGGAGGCCCCCCGCCTCTGCATCTAGACGATGCATGCAGCCACTTTATTAATTATTCACACAAGACCTTACAAAGTCATATAACAGTAAGACTAAAGCCACCGTCTAGGCAACATCTGTCACTACTCCTATCCAGTTGATGCAGGGATGCTGATAGTCTGGGCCTAATACCAAACAGACCTCGCAGCCAAACCTAACATCTAAGATCTGAGGTCCCAACCAGGACGCCTGCCGGGTATGGGTCACCCACCAGTCCGGCGCACTCCTCAACCAGGACGCCTACCGGGTATGAGGCCGCCGCAGCCACCTGCCACCGCTCCATCTTCAGTGTTGTACTACTGCATCTACTTTGCCCGGTCTAGTTGTCGTCGACGCCACCACGACGCCAGACAACGCCACCATCCTGCGCTCGTCCATCATCACACGCCCACCGGCGAGACCCCGCTGCTCCATGCCGCTGAGACCCGCCGTTATGGACGTGCCAGATGCCACGCCGCTCCTCCGACGCGAAACACCACCTGCTGCCACTGGTCCCATCCCCTCCGCATGCAGTTCCTCAAACCGAGCACCCAAACGCCCCAGGCGGCGCCTCCAAGAAGGGTACGACACATGCAGTGCCGCCGCCGCCCAATCTAAGGAGATTTAGGGTTTTCACCTGGGCATGGGGTCGGGGTGGAGGGCAGGGACCTCGACGGCGCCTGCAAGGAGGAGCACGGCAACCCTGGTCGTCGCCGCCGTCGGGATGAACGAGTCATCCAGAGTTTCCTCCGGTCCGATGCCACCTCTACCAGACCCCGCAAATGCACCGAGGCCGACGACCACGATCGTAAGCCCACGCGGTCAAGATGCCATCCATCCACCCCCCGCGAATGTCGCCAGCCGAGGGCACTGTCGCCATGCGTAACGGGGCCGCCACCCCTGGTCCAAGTTCCTCCACGAAGGCCGGAGTGGCGAGATCCGCCACGAGCGACGAGATCCGGCACCGCACGGCCAACACCATCGCCCAAGCCCGCCATCGACCGATCCCGCCGCCGTCGGGAGCCCGCACGCTGCTAGGAGACCCATACCCTTGGATCTGGGCACCCGTGCACCGCCGCGAGACCGCCGCTTCCGGGATCCAGAGGGCCGCACCCTACGGATCAGGACGCCCGCGCCGCCGCGGATCCGGGAACGGGAGGAGAGACCCTCCGCCGCCGCCGTCGCATGCACGGGCTTTGCCCGGCGCCGACCATCGGCAGCGGCGGAGGGGGGGGGCGCTGGAGGGACTAGGCGGCGGCGGCGGCTGAGCCCTCCCGAGTCACCTGCGGGGGAGGCGACGCGAGAGGGACGCGGATGAGCCGGAGTTGGACGGCCGGTTAACGGTGCTGCGCTCGCGGCTGCTCTTGCTGGGCGTAGGGCGGGTCTCCAGCAGTGGCGGAGCCAGCTCAAGCTTAGAGCCTGGGCAAGTTCTAACTACTGCAAGTTTAATTAGCTTTTGCCCAAACAAACTGTTAATCAAACCATTATTTTATACTAGAGTTACATGCACATGGAGCATGGGAGCCCGGGCAGCCGCCCCGGCTCGCCGGGTGCTGGCTCCGCCACTGGTCTCCAGTCCGTTATCTAAACGGAAAGGGAAATGAAGAAGAAGAAGATAGCAAAGGCTAAGATCCTGATGCTTTAGTGCTGTTGTGCACACTTCTTTTGGTCTGCTATATACATGGGTTTGGCGCTTGCTGCCTGTTGGAGCAGCCTGGGAATGTCCAGCGATATTCAGTTCAAGATAATATAAAAGTAGAGGCTAAGCTACAGCCATGGCCTCAGTAGAGAAGCAAGAAAACAAAGATGAAACAGCGACGTATACATACTGTAGGCTCCGAAACTTTTGTATCAATCAATGTATTGCGAATAAAGAACATATTCTGGAATGGCAACAGCATATAGAAAAATGAACTAGCAAGTAAAGAAGTAATTACAACAGCAGCAACCAAAGACAGTAACCATATGACAATGAGAACGAATACCTGCGCAGTAATGAATCACACGCAATTTTTGTTCAAAAGGAAATGAGTGCCTGAGCATTATTTATGAATCGCAACCAAGTCTTTTATTTTTACCAGCCACAGCTGAGCACATGTGAATAAAAGTACATAGTTCAAACAGGAGATGCAACAAGAAAGTCTGAAAATGAAAACATGACTCATTAATATATGTCTTATACTCTTATATGATAAGCACACCCAAATAGAAGTACGTAAATTAGTTGAATATGAAAACACAACTCACTCATGGATGGTGGGGTTGGTGTTGGCAGCGGTGGCCGACGGCCCAGGCATGGTGGCGGCGAGTCTCGCGGCCTTTGGGCATCGTGGAGGTGCCGGCGACGGCGAGTGCTTAGCCTGGTGGTAGCGGCGGCCGTGCACGGGAGTTGGATTCCTTCTAACAGATCTGGGTGAAAACTTGCTTTCGGCTATTATCAAGGCCGGCGGTGGCGGCGCTATCCGCATCGTTCCCTTCTTGAAGGCATCGCCGTGGAGAAGTTCAAGACCACCCTCTGCTACCTCCGCGGGAAACCCTAAGTCGGATGATCGGATGATGGCGGCGATCTAGTCTCGTTCCCCCCTTTGGGGCGTCATTCTTGGAGATACACATGTGATCGAGGAGCCAGAGGACGGATTCTTTGCTGGAGCGGTGCTTCATCACACTCATTGATGGCGGCGGATCTCGGCGGCATGGCACTGTGGTGACTCGGCGTCCAATGCGCGGAGATGGACTCGCGCAGGAGGGTGACGCGGTCTGGCATCGGCCGGGCAAGGTAGATGCAGCGGTACAATTCTGAAGATGGATTGGTGGCAGGTGGCTGTGGCGGCCTCATACCCGGTAGGCGTCCTGGTTGAGGAGTGTGCCGGACCGGTGGGTGCCCCATACCCAGCAGGCGTCCTGGATGGGACCTCAAGTCTTAGATGGTAGGTTTGGCTGCGAGGTCGTTTGGTATTAAGCCCAGACTATCAGCACCCCTTCATCAATTGGATAGAAGTAGCGATAGATGTTGCCTAGACGGTGGCTTTAGTCTTACTGTTATATTACTTTGTAAGGTCTTGTGTGAACAATTAATAAAATAGCTGCATGCATCGTCCAGATGCAGAGGCCGGGGGTCTTCCTCCATTTCAAAAAAAATACTCACAGTCTAAATGACAACCGCCTGTTTGTGAATTGATTTTCATTGTGAATCTGTAATCTCGCTATCTTTTGCATAGGATTCTGCAGCTAGTTCCTGAACTGTACACACTTGCATGCAGTGGTTGAGTAAAATTGCATGGAAAATTTCCAGCCTTTAGATCTAGAGTGGATGATGGATAGGAGTGGCCAAGTCAGCCCCTGACTTTGGCTCCAGCAAGTCAGCCCCTAACTTGCAGGTCCCTAGTTGGCACATAAAAAACATCTGCATCCTGAAACAGGCACCTTCATCACTTGCAGAGCTAGAGCAAGTAAAAACAGGGAATCTGCATCCGGCATGAAGAATTCTCAATCCCTGCTACTTTTTTTTTCGAAAAGGGGATTCCCCGGCCTCTGCATCAGAACCATGCATACGGCCTCTATTATTAAAAATAAAGCAAGGTCTCAACAAGGTCTTACAGTAATGTAACAAAAGCAGGGACTAGCTCACATAGAGCGTCAACTGCAAAGCACCAACGACAAAAGCCACAACCGGCTGGCATGAAAACAGATAGGTAAAACTAAATGTCTATCCTATTACATGATCGCCATCCAAACCGGTTGAAGATATCCCACGCTACCGTCTCCCACCGGACAGATCCAGTAACCAAACGCTCCCTGGCCTCCGTCGGAGTGAGTAATGACCACGTACGGATCAGTGCTGTAGCTCGGAATAACACCTGCAAAAAATGAGTATTTGTTGTTCTGTTAAAAACCAAATCATTTCTGCAATTTCAAATTGCCCATAATAACACACATACTCCTACACGAATATGTCTGGCTGTTTCGGACTGAATCCCAACAAGCCACGCCCCAAATAACGTGTTTACCGATGTGGGAGGAGTAATATTAAAGGCAATTTGCACAGAGCACCACAGCCCGCGTGCCAACGGACAGTCAAAAAATAAGTGCTTGATGGTCTCATCCGTATCACAGAAACTACACCTAGTAGAACCTGTCCAGTTGCGCTTAACTAGATTGTCCTTAGTAAGAATAACTTGCTTATGCACAAACCACATAAACACTTTAATCTTCAAAGGAACCTTAACTTTCCAGACCTCCTTGGAAGTAGGTATCACAGCAGAATTAATGATATCAACATACATCGATTTGACTGTGAATACCCCAGTTCTAGTTAGCTTCCAAAACAACTGATCGTGCTGAGGATTTAGCTGAACTTCCATCAGCCTACGGACCAAGTGAAGCCATGCCTCCCATCGAGGCCCGACAAGCACCCTCCTAAACTGGATGTTTAGAGGTATAGACTGCATCACCGTGGCAACGAGAGTATCCCTACGCTGAACAATACGATATAATGTCGGATATTGTGTAGCCAATGGCGCGTCACCAAGCCACGTATCCTCCCAGAAACGCGTATTCTCGCCATTACCAACAATACATTTTGTTCTGTTAAAGAAAGCGGCTTTAACCCTCATAAGCCCTTTCCAGAACGGTGAATCTGTAGGTCTCAGAGTAACCTGGGATAACGTCTTTGAGTGCAGATATTTACTACGTAGAATCTGCGCCCAAGTTGCATCTGTCTCAGAAGACAACTTAAACAACCACTTTTTAAAATGGGGAGATTTTCACTTCCCGGCCTCTGCACCAACTAAGGATGCATACGGCCATTTTAGTATGAGTACCAAGATAAACATGGTCCTCAGAATTTTTTAAATGAGTATCAAGATATTTCTTGATGAGCGGTTTCACCACACATAATATAAGCCGTTTTTGCAGTTCAAAACGTCTTATATTATAGGACAGAGGGATTACATGCCAATCCCAAGAACTTGAAGCTTGGTGAACATCATCAAATTCCTTTCTTTTCATGACACAAAGCGTATCATTCAGATCATAGCATCAAGGATTTACAGACAGTGACCATATACCTGAGCACTAATGAATCACAAGCACATTCTTTTTGATAAGGAAATGAAACCTGAGCATTACGAATCACAAACCACACCTGAAATAGGCGACATCGTATTTAGTTCTTAGCTACCACATACGAATAAACGTACACAGGCAATGCAAAGAGAAGCTCTGAATATGGAAACCCAACTCGGTCTCAGTCTTACAATAAACACACACAACAGCAGTAAGCAAATTAGTTTGAATATGCAAATAAGCATACACAAACAGCAGTGCAGCAGAAATGAAGCACTGCAATGGAGGTGGCAGCAAAAGCTGAAGACGTGCACTAGTACATTCTGAAACAGCAGAGGAAACCCGGACGGTATAGCAGAACAACAGCAGCACTGTTGTGTGGATATTGAGGTGCATCAGCGCCTTAACTCGTTGGTGAAGCATCCTCTTTCCCGTGACAGTAGCAGAACACTGGCCCAGGGATATCAAGAAGTCTCTGCTGATCTCACGAAAGCCTAGATACTTGGTGGACGTGAGGAACTCGAATATGCCAGGTGGGACCTCCGTCATGCTTCCGAGGTTGACTAAGATTAACTCCTCCAGGCTCGCCATGGCACCTTGCTGTATCTCTAGCCGACTCAGATTAGGCAGGTCAATTAGCCGACTCAGAATCTTTAGGCTGGGAAACAACCCCGAGAGAAACGTCAACTGCTCTCCATCATATGCTCTGGTTAACTTTAGGTGTCTCAAGTTTGACAACTGAGAAAGGGATGGCAGCGGGTCTTCTCAAGTTTGACCAATATAGATACAATTCATACAAGTTCTGCCCCCCAGCAGCTTGGAAGAGAGGAGGCTCTTCCAGTGCCCCTTCCGCTAGTTTTCCTCTCAAACTTAGCTTTTGCAGGCTTGGCAGGCAGACATTCAACAAGAGAACCTTGTTCTCATCACTTGCATTCACATCTAGGAAAGACAAATGCTGCATCTGAACTAGAGACTCACTGATGCGTCCACAATAAATTCCCTTCACATTCAATAACATCAAACTTCTCGGTTGCCTCAGCTCCCCAAAACATCTAACAGACTCAGCTTGTACTTCAAGTGCTTGTAGCGTCTGCAAGCATGTTAGATTTCCAAGTCCATTGTGGATATGCACGCCACTGCAATATGCAAGCTGTCTATAATCTGTATCAATTAGTCTCTCTGCAAATAAGTGCCTAAGCTTCTTTGGTTTCACAATCCCACTAGGCAACCCATGTATATCAGATCTTGAAAGGTCCAATGTCAATAAATTTGAAAGCTTCTCGACAGACTTCGGGAGCATCTTCACTTTTGAATCACGTAAACCCAAATGGCGGAGATTAAAAAGATCTCCAATAGCATCTGGAATCTCCTCGATAAGTAGACTACTTAATTCTAGCACTGTAATATATCTTGGCTCCGTGCATAGCAGAGGTAGTAAGGTGAATGATGACTTGCTATCGCCCAGTGTAATGACAGTCCGAAGTTGTTGCATATTGGAAAATGGTTGTTGAATATCCTTCTTTAGTTTGTGAAAGCACCAACCGATGTCCATTCATCTCAAGAGACCCCCCACACCGATCCTCATAACTAACACCAAAACAGTTCTTCTTGCACAAGTCAACTGCCAGCTCACGTAAGAGATCGTGCATTCTTAATTTCTTCATCCTACAAAATGTGTTTGTCTCAACAAGTTGTAGCATGTTTCTGTCAATTAACTCCTCCAGACGGTCTTCTGCGACTTCTTCTAGTGTGCTTAAACCCCTCTCCTCTATGAACACCTCTGCTGTCCATAACCGTACAGGTTGTTTCCTTTTAAAATGATAGTCTTTTGGAAATAAGCTGCAGTGCAGAAAACAACTTTTTAAGTACGTTGGAAGGTAGATGAAGCTCTGATGCAAAACATTCCTTATGTGGTCCAGTCTTGAATTGTTAATAATCTCCCAGCTCAGTTGGTCATTTATTCTTCTCCATTCTTCAATGGTTTTCTCACGCACACGCAGGAGGCTACCAACTGACACAATAGCAAGAGACAAGCCTTTGCACTTGCTAACTATTTCCTTGGACGATGGCTTCAATTTTGTAGGGCATTCATGATTTGTATCTCTTGGAAAGGCTTTATTACAAAAGAGATCCCATGCCTTGTCTTCTGGTAAAGCTTCCATTGTTATGGTATGTCCTCGAGAGGCAAGTGCGGCAACACGGGCTTCCCTTGTTGTGAGCATCACTCTACTTCCCTTATCTTTATGAATAAACATCCGTGACAAATCATCAAATGCTTCAAGATCCCAAACATCATCCAATATGATAAAGTACTTCCTTTGCTCCAGATGTTTCTTTAGTGTCTCTTCAAGGCTCGTGATGTCCATAGCCAGAGTGCTACATAGAACAGTGACATTATCTTTAAAAAGTTCTTTGATCATATTTCTCAAGACAGATTCTCTAGAATAAGTTTGAGAAATGGAGACCTATGCATAGCACTGGAATTTCTCCCTCTCCTTCTTGTAGACATTTGCAGCTAAAGCAGTTTTACCAAGACCTCCCATTCCGAGCAGAGCTATCATAGAGCATTCCTGATCATCACCCCCCCCCCCCAACCAATGCTCGAGTTTTTCTCTGTTTTTATCCACCCCCACTAGATCTTCATCATCAAGTGAGCATGAAATTTTTGCTAGCTCTTGTGATCTCTTGACAATGTAACTGAGGTCGCTAGAATCCCCATTATTTATCATGGGAACCCAATGGTTTTTTGACTGTGACAGGTGTGAAAGGTCTTTCTCCATTTCCTTCACTCTTAGAGCTATCTGATTCAAACAAAGGAGTGGTCTTGGCTTTTTGAGCCCTTTCTTCATGAGAAAACAACAACCTATATCATGTTCTCGACCTACAAGATACAAGTACTCATCCACCTTGTCCTCCATCACATGTGCTACTTTGCGTACCTCCTCTAACCAGCCCTCATATACTTGATTGATGCAGTTTCGAATGTCCATTTAACAAATAACATTATGCATCACCCAAAGCTCCCTGGCAACACAACCCACGCTACCCTGTGTTGGGGAACATAGTAATTTCAAATAAATTCCTACGCACAGGCAAGATCATGGTGATGCATAGCAACGAGAGGGGAGCATGTTGTCCACGTACCCTCGTAAACCGAAAGCGGAAGCGTTAGCACAACGCGGTTGATGTAGTTGTACGTCTTCACGGCCCGACCGATCAAGCACCGAAACTACGGCACCTCCGAGTTCTTGCACATGTTCAGCTCGATGACGTCCCCCGTACTTCGATCCAGCAGAATGTCGGGGAAGAGTTCTATCAGCACGACAGCGTGGTGACGGTCTTGATGTTCTACCGTCGCAGGGCTTTGCCTAAGCACCTCTACAATATTATCGAGGAGAACTATGGTGGAGGGGGGCACCGCACACGGCTAAGAGATCAAGAGATCAATTGTTGTGTCTATGGGGTGCCCCCCTCCCCCGTATATAAAGGAGTGGAGGAGGGGGCCGGCCAAGGGGGGTGGCGCGCCCTAGGGGGGGAGTCCAACCCCCACCGGGAGTAGGACTCCCCCCTTTCCTATTAGGAGAGGGAGAGGGAAGGAAGAGGAGGGAGGGAAGAAGGAAAGGGGGGGTCGGGCCCCTTCCCAATTCAGATTGGGCTTGGGGGCGCACCCCCTCCTTTGCTCCTTTCCCCTCCTTTCCACTAAGGCCCAATAAGGCCCATATACCTCCCGAGGGGTTCCGATAACCTCCCAGAGCTCCGGTATTGTCCCAATCTCACCCAGAACCTTTCCGGTGTCGAAATATAGTCATCCAATATATCGATCTTTATGTCTCGACCATTTCGAGACTCCTCGTCATGTCCGTGATCACATCCAGGACTCCGAACAACCTTCGGTACATCAAAACTCATAAACTCATAATAAAACTGTCAACGAAACCTTAAGCATGCGGACCCTACGGGTTCGAGAACTATGTAGACATGACCGAGACTCGTTACCGGTCAATAACCAATAGCGGAACCTGGATGCTCATATTGGCTCCTACATATTCTACGAAGATCTTTATCGGTCAAACCGCATAACAACATATGTTGTTCCCTTTGTCATCGGTATGTTACTTGCCCGAGATTCGATAGTCGGCATCCCAATACCTAGTTCAATCTCGTTACCAGCAAGTCTCTTTACTCGTTACGTAATTCATCATTCTGTAACTAACTCATTAGCTACATTGCTTGCAAGGCTTATAGTGATGTGCATTACCGAGAGGGCCCAGAGATACCTCTTCGACAATCGGAGTGACAACACCCAATCTCGAAATACGCCAACTCAACATGTACCTTTGGAGACACCTGTAGAGCTCCTTTATAATCACCCAGTTACATTGTGACATTTGGTAGCACACGAAGTGTTCCTCCGGTAAATGGGAGTTGCATAATCTCATAGTTGTAGGAACATGTATAAGTCATGAAGAAAGCAATAGCAATATACTAAACGATCAAGTGCTAAGCTAACAGAATGGGTCATGTCAATCACATCATTCTCCTAATGATGTGATCCAATCAAATGACAACTCATGTCTATGGTTAGGAAACATAACCATCTTTGATTAATGAGCTAGTCAAGTAGAGGCATACTAGTGACATTAAGTTTGTCTATGTATTCACACATGTATCATGTTTCCAGTTAATACAATTCTAGCATGAATAATAAAAATTTATCATGATATGAGGAAATAAATAATAACTTTATTATTGCCTCTAGGGCATATTTCCTTCAGTCTCCCACTTGCACTAGAGTCAATAATCTAGATTGCACAGTAATGATTCTAACACCCATGGAGTCTTGGTGCTGATCATGTTTTGCTCGTGGAAGAGGCTTAGTCAACAGTTCTGCAACATTCAGATCTGTATGTATCTTGCAAATCTCTATGTCTCCCACCTGGACTTGGTCCCGGATGGAATTGAAGCGTCTCTTGATGTGCTTGGTCCTCTTGTGAAATATGGATTCCTTTGCCAAGGCAATTGCACCAGTATTGTCACAAAAGATCTTCATTGGTCCCGATGCACTAGGTATGACACCTAGATCGGAAATGAACTCCTTCATCTAGACTCCTTCATTTGCTGCTTCCGAAGCAGCTATGTACTCCACTTCGCATGTAGATCCCACCACGACGCTTTGTTTAGAACTGCACCAACTGACAGCTCCACTGTTTAATATAAATACGTATCCGGTTTGTGATTTAGAATCGTCCGGATCAGTGTCAAAGCTTGCATCGACGTAACCACTTACGACTAGCTCTTTTTCACCTCCATAGAAGACAAACATATTGATGCGGAGCATCCTTCGGTCATCCCCATGGACCTACCGTCGCCTTACCAAGCCTCAAGAGGACCCATGACTAGAGCACGTGCTAGAGCTCTCAAGACCGAGGTGACTTCTCTCCTAAATGATATCTCATATGATCCTCTCGAGACATGGCTACTACCTAAGTCCGATATACTATGCATGATTAGGTGTCAAGAAGGACCTCCTGAGGATGCACGTGAAGATGGACAAGCTGCCCACTCCACGGATGAAGAGAACCAGCTGAAACGGACAAGTTCACCCTCCAGGCCCCGGACATCCGGCCCAGACCCCGGACATCCGGCCCCTGGAGACACCAACACATCAGCCGCAGCTCAGCCACGAAGACTACAGGGCCCGGACATCCGGCCCCCAGGCCCCGGACATCCGGCCTCCCACGAAGCCCCGGAAATCCGGCCCTCTGCCCAGAAATCCGGCGCCCCGCACCAGAAACTACAGAAGGTTGCACCGCCAGCCCGGACATCCGGCCACCAGCCCGGACGTCCGGCCTCACATGAAGCCCCGGACATCCGGCCCGACGCCCGGACATCCGGCCTCACCTGCGCGTGAACAGTGAAGGGCCGAAGCCCATGTACCCTTTCGCCCCCGTAGACTATATACACTCCATCCCCTTCCTCTTTCTAGGGTTAGCATTGGATTAGCTCACATTTGTGTGAGAGCCTTTGCTCATCCACTTGGATACTTCTCCTCGGAGTCCACGACCTATTCGGAGAAGATCCCCCAAGCGGATTCAAGACCCCTTCTAGGGAAGAACATCAAGGCCTCCTCACGGAGAAGAATGGTTCCTTTGTATCCTTACCTATGTTGACTTTGGATCTCGTGTATCTCTTATGTGTGTGGTGATCTAGCACTTGTGTGACCGATTCCTTATTGGTTTAGTGATTCTCTCTCGTTTTCCCCGTGTTTTCCCTTTGTGCTTCCGCGTGTTCTTCATGATTCCCCGTAGGATCCACTCAAAACATGAAAGATCGACGCCATAGGGTTCCACCCTACATCATCTTGGTATCATGAGCCACGTTGATCACGTTATTGGAGCCCCTACCCCTCTTTTCTAGCTTGGTTTTGTTGTTTTTCGTCCTAAATCCGAAAATCCCCACCAAAAATAGCCCCAAAATTTTTTGTGATTTGTTGGTGTGATGAAATTTTGTTGGATTTGGTCCATGGATTTGTGTTGCTACGTGTGGATCTAGCTTTCCCCACCCTCCCCACCCTTTCCATCCACCAATTCGTCCGAATTTTGCCCTGGAGTTGCGATTTTCCCCGCGGAGTTCTTCGTGTTCGTCCCCGATCCAAAGCCCAGACATCCGACCCGTGTCCGCCGGACATCCGGCGACCCGGACATCCGGCAGCTAGCCCGGACATCCGGCCCCTGGAAATAGCAACTCCAACACCCCGCGCCCATTCCACCATACCTTTGCTAAATTTTGCCACGGTGCCCACGCCTTCTTCCGCATACCCACAACACTTTCAACAAACACACCCACCGCTCACCGCTACCTCCTATGTCGATTTTGATGCGTCTTGATCTTTGAGATTTTGAGTTGTGGTTCCCGTGTCCTATTGTGTTTCGGCTATATAGGTACGGTTCGACGTCATCATCACCACCGCTCACCTCCATCGACTACTCAACATTGCCAAGGACGGTAACTTCGACGACATCTTTGTCATAACTTGCAATTGCATTGATACCCCACATGGCCTTACTTTTGCGTAGCTTACCCATCGAGACTAGCCATTGAGTATTGCCGGCAACGTGACTTGTGCACATTTAGTGATCTTACTCCATAGCATACATACCATACCATAGTGGTGCATATCTAGGGATCCACTTGTGTGTCACAAAGTTGTCATAGCATACACAATTGCTATCTTGGTTCGTGAAGTTTTGCATGAGAAAAGAGCTCAAAAGTGAAAGAGCCACCCAAGCTTTTAAGCAAAGAGGAAAGATAAGCAAAGAGCTTATAAGCAAGAACCATAGCATCATACATCATTAAGATTGTCATATTGGATCATCTTGGATCATTGCACCGAAATACCATACACATAGCATACTTGGGATAGAGATCGTTGCATTTTTGCATAGTAGGTTGTGCACAAGCTCTGTATCCGCCTATTGTGCAATCGTGCTAGCGTCTCTCTAGTATTGTGCAACAAGAGCATTTTCGTGGTTTCCACATTTTGGTTCACTTTTGGTTTGCACAATCCCATTTATCTATTTGCGTGTCTGTTTCCGTGTACCCATACTAGCTTGGTCTACTTGTTGCATTTGCAAATTTGTGAATCTTTTCCAACATTATTGAATCTCACTTTCAATTGCATCAAATTTTGTGCCACCATCCTAACCAAGCTCCACTATAAGCTTTTACTTGTGTAGGTGTGAGAACCGACAAGAATTGGTACCAATAGTGCTATTTCATTGTCCGCATTTGAGTGAACTTGATTCATCTTCAACATCGGTCAAAGGCACATTGGTATTAGTTCTTCTTCTCCTACCACTCACATTTTGCTTGAAATGATGGATAGGCCAAGTACTTCTACCAACCCACTCTTCATCGAGCAAGTCGACGACATGTCATCCTACGTCACCAAGAGCCACCTCTTTGGTGCACAACGAGCATTGCATCAAGAGCAACAAGCAATGAACGACCGCATCGACAACCTCGCCACCGACTTACGACTCTCCGAGCAACGTACAAGAGACTACTTCGACAACAAGCTCGACGCGCACAAGCAAGAGAACGATGCAAGAATGGACGAAATCCGCGCCTTGTTGGTGAACCGGCCTCCTTCTACATCGTCATACTCAAGAAGGAGCCACTCAAGTCGACACTCCGACGACTCCTTCTCCGGCTCAAGTACACCGTCATCGAACACTCTTCGACGAGCCGCGCGTCAAGACCGTCATGCATCGCGCAACCCGCTACATGACAAGCATTCACAAGAGCTAGTTGATGAGCAAGTCCCTCGTCCTCAATCAAACCAAGTAGCATTTGCTCAAGCTCAAGAACGACAATGTCTTCATCGCCAAGAAGAACAAGAACGAGAGCGTCTACACCAAGAGCAACAAGACGCCGAGGCTCAACGTCTTCAACAACAACAACGAGAAGCACAAGCTCTTGAGGCGGAACGTGCCCTTCAAGCATCAAGTCGAGCTATCGCCAACCGCAATCGCGAACGGCGCAATCAAGCGGAAGCCCTTCGAGAAGAAATCCAAGAAAGGAACTACCATCCGCGTGTCCAACGTCAAGCTACCTCACAAGCTCCTCAAGCTCAACCTCACCCTCAAGGTCAACAAGAGCAAGTTGATCATGGACTTCCTCCACGCCAAGAGCAACATGAGGATGATTACCCTCCATGTCAAGGGCGTCATCATCACCATCGCCAACAACACAATGAAGAGCAACGCTATGGCAAGCTCAAATTCACAATGCCCAAGTTCAATGGAAGCAATGATCCCGAAGAGTACCTCTCATGGGCATTGAAGGTCGACAAAATCTTTCGTTTGCACAACTATGAGGAAGAGAATAAGATCACTATGGCATCACTTGAGTTCCAAGACTATGTGCTCATATGGTGGGAACAAGTCCTTGAGCGCCGACAAGCAAGAGGTGAACCTCCAATCACCACTTGGGCTCAAATGAAGGATGTCATGCGAGCACGTTTTGTGCCAACCTACTACAATCGCGATCTCTTCAAGAAGCTCCAACTCCTCAAGCAAGGAACAAAGAGTGTTGAAGAATACTACAAGGAAATGGAGATTGCCATGATTCGAGCAAATGTCACGGAGGATGATGAGCAAACAATGGCACGATTCTTGAATGGACTCAATCATCCCATCAAGAAGATCGCTGACTTCCAACCCTACTCCAACCTCATTGAGCTCGTGCATCAAGCTACAAAGGCAGAACGTCAAGTGCAAGATGACTTCAAGTACGCCAAGTATTCCTCCAAGACCTACGGCTTCTCCAATAACCAAGCTTCAACAACTACTCCAACTTCGACATCAACCAAGCCTTCGCCAAGCAACGACGACAAGTCAAGTTACAAGAAAACCTCCACAAGTTCAAGTCGTCTTCCTCCTACTACAAGCAACTTCAAGCCGCGTGCTTCGTCATCTACTCCGACCGATGAGACCGTCAAGACAAGCTCCTTCAAATGTTTCACTTGCGGCGGCCGAGGCCACAAGTCATATGAATGCACAAACAAGCGCACCATGATACTCAACGACGATGGCACCTACGACTCAATGAGTGAAGATGAAATGGAAGCTCTTGAGCAAGTGGCCATGCACCAACGCGTGAACGAGGATGAAGATGATCAAGTCTTTTGTGATGAAGATACGAGCCCCGCTCTCGTTGTCTCCAAGGTCTTGACTCTTCAACATCAACAAGAAGAAGACCAATGATGCCACATCTTCCAAACAAAGGCCAGCATCAATGGACGATCCGTCAAGGTCATCATCGATGGAGGTAGTTGCCACAACTTGGCAAGTGAAGAACTATGCTCCAAGCTCCAATTAGTCAAGAAGAAGCACCCGCACCCCTACAAGGTTCAATGGCTAAGTGACTCCGGAACTATACGAGTTGAGCATACGGTCCAAGTATCCTTCAAAATTGGTGCATATGAGGACACTTTGGAGTGTGATGTGGTCCCAATGACCGTTTGCCACCTCCTCCTTAGTCGACCATGGCAATTCGACCGTGGTGTCTTCCACAACGGGCGTACAAACCACTATAGCTTCAAGATGAAAGGAAAAGAATATGTGCTACGACCCATGTCTCCTAGCCAAGTGATAGCCGACAAGCAAGCCACCCACCATAGAGAGAAGAGTGAGAAAGTGAGCCACCAAAAAGTGAGTGAGAGCCACAAGCCAAACTTGAGGGCCTCTTCGCCTAGAGAGAAACACCTCATACTATTTGCCACCAAAAGTGAGATGAGAGAAGTGTGTGAGAACCCATCGAGTGTGATGCACTTTGTCCTTGTGTGCAAGGATGGAGAAACAAAAACTAACACCATTCACGAGCTACCTTTGGTGTTTCAATCTCTTTTGCAGGAATTTCAAGATGTTTTCCCCGATGAGCTACCTCCGGGTCTACCTCCTCTTCGAGGCATTGAGCATCGAATCGACCTCATCCCCGGAGCGCCACTTCCAAACAAAGCTCCATACCGTGTCAACCCCGAAGAAACCAAGGAGATTCAACGGCAAGTACAACAACTACTCGACAACGGTCATGTACGTGAAAGCTTAAGCCCTTGTGTCGTTCCCGTCATACTTGTGCCTAAGCCCGATGGAAGTTTTCGCTTGTGTTCCGATTGTAGACCTATAAATTCTATCACCGTTCGCTATAGGCATCCCATTCCTCGCTTAGATGATATGCTTGATGAACTTAGTGGAGCCAACTTTTTCTCAAAAATTGATCTTAAAAGTGGCTATTATCAAATACGCATTCACGAGGGTGATGAATGGAAAACTGCTTTCAAAACCAAATTTGGCCTATATGAGTGGTTAGTCATGCCTATGGGTTTATCGGAGGCTCCCGGTACTTTTGTACGTCTCATGCATCATGTACTTCGACCTTACATTGGAGTCTTTGTTGTGGTTTACTTCGATGATATTCTTGTGTTTAGCAAAACCATGAAAGAGCATCTTGATCATGTTAAGCTTGTTTTGCAAACCCTTCGCAAGGAAAGTCTTTATGCAAACATGAAAAAGTGCACATTTGGTGTTGACAAAGTGGTTTTCTTGGGTTTCGTTGTATCTTCCAAGGGTGTCCATGTTGATGAAACTAAAATTGAAGCAATTAAAACTTGGCCCCAATCCACCAATTTGCAACAAGTGCGAAGTTTCCTTGGTCTTGCAAGTTTTTATCGCCGCTTTGTGAAAGATTTTAGCACAATAGCCGCTCCTTTGCATGCTTTGAGTAAGAAGAATACTCCTTTTGTTTGGGGATCTTTGCAATCCACCGCTTTTGATGAACTCAAGTCCTTGCTTACTCATGCTCCAATTCTTGCTTTGCCCAATTTTGACAAAACTTTTGAGGTTCATTGTGATGCAAGTGGTACCGGAATTGGCGGAGTTTTGATGCAAGAAAAACGAGCCATTGCTTACTTTAGTGAAAAACTCTCCGGTGCTCAACTTAACTATCCCATATATGACAAAGAATTGTATGCTTTAGTGCGTGTACTATATGTTTGGGAACATTATCTTAGACCTCATGAGTTTGTCATCCATACCGATCATGAAACGCTTAAGTACTTAAAAGGTCAAACTAAGTTGAACAAGCATCACGCCAAATGGAGTGAATTTATTGAATCTTTCCCATATGTGATCAAGTACATTAAGGGTAAGGAAAATGTAGTTGTCGATTCCCTTTCACGCATATGCACGCTTGTCACCCAACTTGAGTTGAATGTTATTGGCTTTGAGCACATAAAAGATTTGTATGCTAATGATCCATCTTTTGCACCACATTATGCTAAATGTTTGACGCATACATCTTGGGAACAATATTACCTCAAGGATGGTTATCTTATGAGAGCTAACAAACTATGCATTCCGGAGTCTTCTCTTCGTTTGCTACTTTTGCAAGAGGCTCATGGAGGCGGACTCATGGGACACTTTGGACGCGACAAGACTTTCGCCACGCTCTCCAAGAACTACTTTTGGCCAAAGATGTTCCGTGATGTCGCACGCTTCACCACCCGATGCTCTACATGCCGCAAAGCTAAGTCAAAAGCTCAATCTCATGGTCTTTACATGCCTCTTCCTATTCCTTATCAACCTTGGGAAGACATTAGCATGGATTTTGTACTTGGTTTGCCTAGAACTCATAATGGAAAGGATTTCGTGTTTGTTGTTGTGGACCGATTTTCTAAAATGGCACATTTCATTCCTTGCAACAAGGTAGACGATGCTTCACATATTGCAAATCTATTTTGTCGGGAAATCTTGCGCCTCCATGGAGTACCAAAGACAATCGTCTCCGACCGCGACGTCAAGTTCTTGAGTTACTTTTGGAAGACCCTATGCGCCAAGCTCGGAATCAAGCTCTTGTTCTCATCCGCATACCATCCTCAAACCGACGGCCAAACGGAGGTGACAAACCGGACACTATCCACTCTACTTCGCGTGTTGATCAAGAAGAACATCAAGGAGTGGGAGGCGTGTCTACCCATCACTGAGTACGCCTACAACCGCGCAAGACATTCGACGACCGGCAAGTCCCCTTTCGAGGTCGTCTACGGCTTCAACCCATTGTCCCCATTGGACATTCTACCACTTCCTCTACAAGAGAGAACCAACCTCGATGCAAGTGCTCGTGCAAGCTACATCAAGAAGATGCATGAAGATACAAGACACACCATCGAGCGCCAAGTACAACGACTCGGGACCAAGCTCAACGTCAACAAGAACCCCATGATATTCAACATTGGAGACCTCGTGTGGCTACACCTTCGCAAGGACCGCTTCCCCAACAAACGCAAGTCCAAGCTTCTCCCTCGAGCGGACGGACCCTTCAAGGTGCTAGCACGCTACAACAACAATGCTTACAAGATAGATCTCCCACGCAACAAATACAATGTGAGCGACATCTTCAACGTCTCCGATCTATCCCTGTACCATGGTGATGAGGATTTCGATCCGAGGTCGGATCTTTCACAAGGGGGGGAGATGATGCGGAGCATCCTTCGGTCATCCCCATGGACCTACCGTCGCCTCACCAAGCCTCAAGAGGGCCCATGACTAGAGCACGTGCTAGAGCTCTCGAGACCGAGGTGACTTCTCTCCTAAATGATATCTCATATGATCCTCTCGAGACATGGCTACTACCTAAGTCCGATATACTATGCAGGATTAGGTGTCAAGAAGGACCTCCCGAGGATGCACGTGAAGATGGACAAGCTTCCCACTCCACGGATGAAGAGAACCAGCTGAAACGGACAAGTTCACCCTCCAGGCCCCGGACATCCGGCCCAGACCCCGGACATCCGGCCCCTGGAGACACCAACACATCAGCTGCAGCTCAGCCACGAAGACTACAGGGCCCGGACATCCGGCCCCCAGGCCCCGGACATCCGGCCTCCCACGAAGCCCCGGAAATCCGGCCCTCTGCCCAGAAATCCGGCGCCCCGCACCAGAAACTACAGAAGGTTGCACCGCCAGCCCGGACATCCGGCCACCAGCCCGGACATCCGGCCTCACATGAAGCCCCGGACATCCGGCCCGACGCCCGGACATCCGGCCTCACCTGCGCGTGAACAGTGAAGGGCCGAAGCCCATGTACCCTTTCGCCCCCGTAGACTATATATACTCCATCCCCTTCCTCTTTCTAGGGTTAGCATTGGATTAGCTCATATTTGTGTGAGAGCCTTTGCTCATCCACTTGGATACTTCTCCTTGGAGTCCACGACCTCTTCGGAGAAGATCCCCCAAGCGGATTCAAGACCCCTTCTAGGGAAGAACATCAAGGCCTCCTCACGGAGAAGAACGGTTCCTTTGTATCCTTACCTATGTTGACTTTGGATCTCGTGTATCTCTTATGTGGGTGGTGATCTAGCACTTGTGTGACCGATTCCTTGTTGGTTTAGTGATTCTCTCTCGTTTTCCCCGTGTTTTCCCTTTGTGCTTCCGCGTGTTCTTCGTGATTCCCCGTAGGATCCACTCCAAACGTGAAAGATCGACGCCATAGGGTTCCACCCTACATCACATATCCTTAGTCCTTCTCAGGTATTTCAGGATATTCCTGACAGCTGTCCAGTGATCCACTCCTGGATTGCTTTGGTACCTCCCTACCAAACTTATTGCTAAGCATACGTCAGGTCTGGTACACAGCATTGCATACATGATAGAGACTATGGTTGAAGCATAGGGAACATCTTTCATTTTCTCTCTATCTTCTGCTGTGGTCGGGCATTGAGTCTGACTCAACTTCACACCTTGTAATACAGGCAAGAACCCTTTATTTGCCTGATCCATTTTGAACTTTTTCAAAACTTTATCAAGGTATGTGCTTTGTGAAAGTCCAATTAAGCGTCTTGATCTATCTCTATAGATCTTGATGCCCAATATGTAAGCAGCTTCACCGATCTTTCATCGAAAAACTTTTATTCAAGTATCCCTTTATGCTATCTAGAAATTCTATATCATTTCCAATCAACAATATGTCATCTACATATAATATCAGAAATGCTACAGAGCTCCCACTCACTTTATTATAAATGCAGGCTTCTCCAAAAGTCTGTATAAAACCATATGCTTTGATCACAGTATCAAAGCGTTTATTCCAACTCCGAGAGGCTTGCACCAGTCCATAAATGGATTGCTGGAGCTTGCACACTTTGTTAGTACCTTTTGGATCGACAAAACCTTCCGGTTGCATCATATACAACTCTTCTTCCAGAAATCCATTCAGGAATGCAATTTTGACATCCATTTGCCATATTTCATAATCATAAAATGCGGCAATTGCTAACATGATTCAGACAGACTTAAGCATCACTACGGGTGAGAAAGTCTCATCATAGTCAACCCCTTGAACTTGTCGAAAACCTTTCGCAACAAGTCAAGCTTTGTAGACAGTTACATTACCATCAGCGTTAGTCTTCTTCTTGAAGATCCATTTATTCTTGATGGCTTGCCGATCATCGGGCAAGTCAACCAAAGTCCATACTTTGTTCTCATACATGGATCCCATCTCATATTTCATGGCCTCAAGCCATTTTGCGGAATCTGGGCTCATCATCTCTTCCTCATAGTTCGTAGGTTCACCATGGTCAAGTAACATGACTTCCAGAATAGGATTACCGTACCACTCTGGTGCGGGTCTTACTCTGGTTGACCTACGAGGTTCGGTAGTAACTTGATCTAAAGTTTCATGATCAATATCATTAGCTTCCTCACTGATTGGTGTAGTTGTCACAGGAACCGGTTCTTGTGCTGAACTACTTTCCAATAAGGGAGCAGGTATAGTTACCTCATCAAGTTCTACTTTCCTCCCACTCACTTTTTTCGAGAGAAACTCCTTCTCTAGAAAGGATCCGAATTTAGCAACAAAATATCTTGCCCTCAGATCTGTGATAGAAGGTGTACCCAATAGTTTCTTTTGGGTATCCTATGAAGACACATTTCTCCGATTTGGGTTCGAGCATATCTGGTTGAAGTTTCTTCACATAAGCATCGCAGCCCCAAACTTTAAGAAACGACAACTTTGGTTTCTTGCCAAACCACAGTTCATAAGGCGTCGTCTCAATGGATTTTGATGGTGCCCTATTTAACATGAATGCGATCGTCTCTAAAGCATAACCCCAAAAGGATAGCGGTAAATCAGTAAGAGACATCATAGATCGCACCATATCTAGTAAAGTACGATTTCGACGTTCGGACACACCATTTCGTTGTGGTGTTCCGGGTGGCGTGAGTTGCGAAATTATTCTGCATTGCTTCACATGTAAACCAAACTCGTAACTCAAATATTCTCCTCCACGATCAGATCGTAAAAATTTTATTTTCTTGTTACAATGATTTTCCACTTCACTCTAAAGTTCTTTGAACTTTTCAAATGTTTCAGACTTGTGTTTTATTAAGTAGATATACCCATATCTGCTCAAATCATCTGTGAAGGTGAGAAAATAACGATACCCGCCGCGAGCCTCAACATTCATTGGACCACACACATTGGTATGTATGATTTCCAACAAATCAGTTGCTCGCTCCATAGTTCCGGAGAAAAGCGTTTTAGTCATCTTGCCCATGAGGCACGGTTCGCAAGTACCAAGTGATTCCAGAAGTCCATCAGTATGGAGTTTCTTCATGCGCTTTACACCAATATGACCCAAACGGAGGTGCCACAAATAAGTTGCACTATCATTA
The DNA here is from genome assembly GCF_018294505.1 of Triticum aestivum. Classification (NCBI taxonomy): domain Eukaryota; kingdom Viridiplantae; phylum Streptophyta; class Magnoliopsida; order Poales; family Poaceae; genus Triticum; species Triticum aestivum. The sequence goes on along the minus strand of NC_057803.1, from coordinate 717,937,721 downwards.
TCAACTCTGCATCTTTTGGTTTCAACATTATGAATATGTGTATCACTACTATCGAGATTCAATAAAAATAGACCACTCTTCAAGGGTGCATGACCATAAAAGATATTACTCATATAAATAGAACAACCATTATTCTCTGATTTAAATGAATAACCGTCTCGCATCAAACAAGATCCAGATATAATGTTCATGCTCAACGCTGGCACCAAATAACAATTATTCAGGTCTAAAACTAATCCCGAAGGTAGATGTAGAGGTAGCGTGCCGACCGCGATCACATCGACTTTGGAACCATTTCCCACGCGCATCGTCACCTTGTCCTTAGCCAATCTTTGCTTAATCCGTAGTCCCTGTTTTGAGTTGCAAATATTAGCAACAGGACCAGTATCAAATACCCAGGTGCTACTGCGAGCATTAGTAAGGTACACATCAATGACATGTATATCACATATACCTTTGTTCACCTTGCCATCCTTATTATCCGCCAAATACTTGGGGCAGTTCCGCTTCTAGTGACCAGTCTGCTTGCAGTAGAAGCACTCAGTCTCAGGCTTAGGTCCAGATTTGGGTTTCTTCTCTTGAGCAGCAACTTGTTTGTTGTTCTTCTTGAAGTTCCCCTTCTTCTTCCCTTTACCCTTCTTCTTGAAACTGGTGGTCTTATTGACCATCAACACTTGATGCTCCTTCTTGATTTTTACCTCCGCAGCCTTTAGCATCGCGAAGAGCTCGGGAATAGTCTTGTCCATCCCTTGCATATTATAGTTCATCACGAAGCTCTTGTAGCTTGGTGGCAGTGATTGAAGAATTCTGTCAGTGACACTATCATCAGGAAGATTAACTCTTAGTTGAATCAAGTGATTATTATACCCAGACATTTTGAGTATATGTTCACTGACAGAACTATTCTCCTCCATCTTGCAGCTATAGAACTCATTGGAGACTTCATATCTCTCAATCCGGGCATTTGCTTGAAATATTAACTTCAACTCCTGGAACATCTCATATGCTCCATGACGTTCAAAACGTCGTTGAAGACCCGGTTCTAAGACGTAAAGCATGGCACACTGAACTATAGAATAGTCATCAGCTTTGCTCTGCCAGACGTTCTTAACGTCGTCAGTTGCATCAGTAGCAGGCCTGGCACCCAGCGGTGCTTCCAGGATGTAACTCTTCTGTGCAGCAATGAGGATAATCCTCAGGTTACGGACCCAGTCCGTGTAATTGCTACCATCGTCTTTCAACTTTGCTTTCTCAAGGAACGCATTAAAATTCAACGGAACAACAGCACGAGCCATCTATCTACAAATAAACATAGACCAGCAAGATACTATCAGGTACTAAGTTCATGATAAATTTAAGTTCAATTAATCATATTACTTAAGAACTCCCACTTAGACAGACATCTCTCTAGTCATCTAAGTGATTACGTGATCCAAATCAACTAAACCATGTCCGATCATCACGTGAGATGGAGTAGATTTCAATGGTGAACATCACTATGTTGATCAAATCTACTATATGATTCACGTTCGACCTTTCGGTCTCTGTATTCCGACGCCATATCTGTATATGCTAGGCTCGTCAAGTTTAACCTGAGTATTCCGCGTGTGCAACTGTTTTGCACCCGTTGTATTTGAACATATAGCCTATCACACCCGATCATCACATGGTGTCTCAGCACGAAGAACTTTTTCAATGGTGCATACTCAGGGAGAACACTTCTTAATAATTAGTGAGAGATCATCTTAAAATGCTACCGTCAATCAAAGCAAGATAAGATGCATAAAGGATAAACATCACATGCAATCAATATAAGTGATATGATATGGCCATCATCATCTTATGCTTGTGATCTCCATCTCCGAAGCACCGTCGTGATCACCATCGTCACCGGCACGACACCTTGATCTCCATCGTAGCATCGTTGTCGTTTTGCCATCTATTGCTTCTACGACTATCGCTACCGCTTAGTAATAAAGTAAAGCAATTACAGGGCGCTTGCATTTCATACAATAAAGCAACAACCATATGGCTCCTGCCAGTTGCCGATAACTCGGTTACAAAACATGATCATCTCATACAATAAAATATAGCATCACGTCTTGACCATATCACAGCACAACATGACCTGCAAAAACAAATTAGACGTCCTCTACTTTGTTGTTGCAAATTTTACGTGGCTGCTACGGGCTTAGCAAGAACCGTTCTTACCTACGCATCAAAACCACAACGATAGTTCATCAAGTTAGTGTTGTTTTAACCTTCTTAAGGACCGGGCGTAGCCACACTTGGTTCAACTAAAGTTGGAGAAACTGACACCCGCTAGTCACCTGTGTGCAAAGCACGGCGGTAAAACCAGTCTCGCGTAAGCGTACGCGTAATGTCGGTCCGGGCCGCTTCATCCAACAATACCGCCGAACCAAAGTATGACATGTTGGTAAGCAGTATGACTTGTATCGCTCACAACTCACTTGTGTTCTACTCGTGCATATAACATCTACGCATAAAACCTGGCTCTGATACCACTGTTGGGGAACGTAGTAATTTAAAAAAATCCTACGCACACGCAAGATCATGATGATGCATAGCAACGAGAGGGGAGAGTGTTGTCCACGTACCCTCGTAGACCGAAAGTGGAAGCGTTAGCACAACGCGGTTGATGTAGTCGTACATCTTCACGGCCCGACCAATCAAGCACCGAAACTACGGCACCTCCGAGTTCTTGCACACGTTCAACTCGATGACGTCCCCCGTAGTCCGATCCAGCAGAATGTCGGGGAAGAGTTCTGTCAGCACGACGGTGTGGTGACGGTCTTGATGTTCTACCATCGCAGGGCTTCGCCTAAGCACTGCTACAATATTATCGAGGAGAACTATGGTGGATGGGGGCACCGCACACGGCTAAGAGATCAAGAGATCAATTGTTGTGTCTATGGGGTGCCCCCCTCCCCCGTATATAAAGGAGTGGAGGAGGGGGCCGGCCAAGGGGGGTGGTGCGCCCTAGGGGGGGAGTCCAACCCCCACCGGGAGTAGGACTCCCCCCTTTCCTATTAGGAGAGGGAGAGGGAAGGAAGAGGAGGGAGGGAAGAAGGAAAGGGGGGCCGGCCCCCTTCCCAATTTGGATTGGGCTTGGGGGGCGCGCCCCCTCCTTTGCTCCTTTTCCCTCCTTTCCACTAAGGCCCAATAAGGCTCATATACCTCCAGGGCCGGTCCTGAGATTTCAGGGGCCCGGGGCAAGACAACACAAAGGGGCCCCAAAGCCACATTTTTCTCTATACCAATTGCATCTAAATACTCAGTGCACCATATTTTATGTTGCATTGTCATGTCGGCCATCCAAAAAACCAAGGTCATAAACATTCATAGAAAAATTGGCCGCTCTTTTCAATCGGCGCTATATGTTTCTATTAGGTTCATGCCTACATTAATTATTATTATCCTATATATTGTCACTTATTTTTCAACAGTAACTAAAGGCATTCCATGAAATTTCTGACAGAAGTACTTGTACCTATTTTAGAAAAATATCAATATCTCTTTTATTGATCTCAATCAAGTGCATTCCACGGAGTTTCTAACAGAAGTACTTGTACCTGTTTTAGAAAAATGCCAATATCTCTTTTCTTGATCTCAATCAGCTGATACGCAAGTTTATTTTCTTTAGTCATTACCAGATGCATACTTTCTAGATAACAACTTGCTAATTTGCACACAAACATATGATATTGAAAACACTGTTAGTTTAATTAAAAAATGCTAAGAAAGGCCCGGGACAAAGATCTGTATGGCTAGAAAAGTAGAAATTGCAAGATATTACTGGTGCTTACTGGTCACGAAGAAAAATCCGAGCTCATCTTTTCTAATCCTAACCGACACAAGAAATCGGAGTGAGTAAGCGATATGTATGGGGATAATCTTCATGAAACGAGTAAGAAAGAGATTTGCATTAGAGAGCAGGTTGATTGGAATCTGAAAAACTGCATTACCTTCTTCCAGTAATCAAGCGCAGCAGCAGAAAATCACGATTACAAGACATGTGCGGGGGCGCAGTTATCCTTGGGGCTGATTCGTTTGCCAATTGGAATTGGGGCGCCAGGATTGTTTTCCTGGCAGTTCAGCAATTGCAATCCCAGATCCCAGAGTCCAGAGTCATGTGTTGCATCGGTGAAAGGATATTGCGTCGAGGGCTTGCACTTTTTTCCGTACGAGAGACTTCAAAGGCAGCGAGCGCACTAGTCGGCCGACAGTTTTGCTTCTGTGATTAGCGCCTCCGGTGGCAGGGAAGCGGAGAACATTACGCCCGTGCGGCAAGCCAAGAACATTGCGATCTGTTTCCTTTTTTTCCCTTTGTTTAGAAATCAATCGATCTTATACATGGGCTAACATCACGTATGTATACATGGAAATTAAGCAATCGGGGGCCCCTTCGTACTCAGGGGCCCGGGGCGGCCGCCCCTTCCGCCCCCCCTCAGGGCCGGCCCTGTATACCTCCCGGGGGGTCCGATAACCTCCCGGAGCTTCGGTATTGTCCCAATCACACCCGGAACCTTTCCGGTGTCAAAATATAGTCATCCAATATATCGATCTTTATGTCTCGACCATTTCGAGACTCCTCGTCATGTCCGTGATCACATCCGGGACTCCGAACAACCTTCGGTACATCAAAACTCATAAACTCATAATAAATTTGTCAACGAAACCTTAAGCGTGCGGACCCTACGGGTTCAAGAACTATGTAGACATGACCAAGACACGTTACCGGTCAATAACCAATAGCGGAACCTGGATGCTCATATTGGCTCCTACATATTCTACGAAGATCTTTATCGGTCAAACCGCATAACAACATACGTTGTTCCATTTGTCATCGGTATGTTACTTGCCCGAGATTCGATCGTGGGTATCCCAATACCTAGTTCAATCTCGTTACCGGCAAGTCTCTTTACTCGTTATGTAATGCATCATTCCGTAACTAACTCATTAGCTACATTGCTTGCAAGGCTTATAGTGATGTGCATTACCGAGAGGGCCCAGAGATACCTCTTCGACAATCGGAGTGACAAAACCTAATCTCGAAATACGCCAACTCAACATATACCTTTGGAGGCACCTGTAGAGCTCCTTTATAATCACCCAGTTACGTTGTGATGTTTGGTAGCACACAAAGTATTCCTCCGGTAAACGGGAGTTGCATAATCTCATAGTTGTAGGAACATGTATAAGTCATGAAGAAAGCAATAGCAATATACTAAACGATCAAGTGCTAAGCTAACAGAATGGGTCATGTCAATCACATCATTCTCCTAATGATGTGATCCAATCAAATGACAACTCATGTCTATGGTTAGGAAACATAACCATCTTTGATTAATGAGCTAGTCAAGCAGAGGCATACTAGTGACATTAAGTTTGTCTATGTATTCACACATGTATCATGTTTCCACTTAATACAATTCTAGTATGAATAATAAATATTTATCATGATATGAGGAAATAAATAATAATTTTATTATTGCCTCTAGGGCATATTTCCTTCACCCTGTAGCTCCAGTAGTTGTGCCCCATACTTTGCAAACTGCATGCTGGCCTGGTCTGCCGCTCCTTTTGCCAAGGCAATTCCAATCTTTTTAATGTCTAGAAGGATCACAATCTCCACCATTACTTTCTGAGGTTTGCTAATGCCTCGTTGGTTGGGGGCGTCCTAGTTGTATATTTTCCTAAGTGTCATCAAAAAGTTCACTGCCAAATGAAGTAAGTGATGTATTAATTAATCCGCTAGTGCATTCTGGTAGTAGTAGGCACTTGCCAAAACACTTCAAAACTCTCCAACCATAATGGAGAAGTGTAAGCAGAAGCCGTTAAAGTAATCCTCCTAAACTCTTATTTCATGTTGTTAACCTATCTAATTCTAACCCACTGATCCAACAAAACAGTTCTTATGACAGGCAGGCCATGAGAGTTTAAGAACACTTGGGACTGTGCTATAGTCAACCGCGGCAAATTTGATGTTATTACCTGACAAGAGTGACACTCGATCAAATAACTAGCCATGCTCTGTATAGGAACATTTCAGGTTGAAATACCCCAAACTCAACGCTTCTGTATAGGAACATCTCAGGTTAAAATGCCCCAAATGTTGAAATTTGAACCAAGACAAAGAGGGAACCAATCTGGCATACCTGCTAGATTGCCGAGATAAATATTTCACTTTTAGAGATTTAGCTAATCTGAAAGTTATCAGTAACCTAGTTCCTCAATATTACCAATATAATTTTATTTCCAGATTTATTGACAAACAAATAAATAGCTATAGTTGTTGATTGAGTTGCAAGAAAGATGTATTGCAGTCAAGAAAATGAATAAGTAAACAAAGCTATATTGCATTAGGAATCATTAGGAGAAATCAATATATCATTATGAACAACTATGCTACAGATTAATTCCAGATTATTTGTGAATCCAAGGCAAAGAATGGGCGACAACTAAAACCTGAACATACCTTCCTGTTCGCCAGACCTTGTCGTCGTCACAAATTAAGAAGCTCGTCCTTCCAGGAGATAATTTTATTGTGCTTACAGTGCCGGTAGTACTGATGCTAAACCAAGGTGAAGTCTATCCAAGTTAGGCTTGTCAATGTGAAAGAACTGAAACTGGATAAGAAGGCTTGTCAATGTAAACCAACTGAAACTTTATGTGCATCCTGATTATCCAGAAGAACCAAATATCAAGTATATAATGCAGAAACTATTAGTTGTAGCTCTAAAATTACCTCTAAATAAGTCACTAGCTCTGAAAAGACGTATGTCGACACATAAATCTGCTTATGTAGAATTCTTCAAATAAGTCGCTTTCTTTCTCTCTAGAGGCTTCCTTTTCTCATGATGTAATGAAACAAAATAGTAAATTTCAGTATGCCTAGGAAGGCAAGACCATGCATCAGGGGACAACTCATAGCCTTGGATACGAATATATTCAGCTGCATAATAGCCATCTTAATTCTTCAGAGCCTACATGGACAAAAAAATGTGAAAGATAACCATTCAGGATACATCTGAATGACTGCATCGTCTGTGCCAGGTAGGATACCATTTAACTTCATTGCTTTATAGGTTGCAGCCCTAGGGACATACATATTCTGCTATCTTTGTGGTTTTTTTTGACAGTTGCATGTACAGCAGTCGCCAAACACAACTTAGTCCAGAGTGGATCTCGCATGGAAAGGAAAGATCTTGCTATAGAAAACTGACAACAAAAGAAGAAAAATGGATGCGACTACTGTATGGTGATATCGCAAATTATGATCAAATCCCCCATTCGAGTCCAGGTAAATCTCACTAAAAATAATTAAATAGAAGAATCTGTAATTAATAGCTTAGGGATGATTTCAGTGGTTTTATTTGCATTCGCTAGCCATGATAGACGGCACACATCCACCAAGGGTGTGTTTGGTTGCTTTCGCTGCCGGGCCTGGCTCAGAAGGGAAAAAGAGTCAGGCTGAGCAGGGCCTGGGTAAGCCAAAACAGGGTCGAAAACGTAGGAGCGTGTTTGGTTGCCCGCATAAGGTCCAACCAGGCCCGCGCGGGAAGGATTCGGCCTGTTTGGTAGCCCGCATACACTATTGGGCTTGCATCGCACGCTTCTCAGAGCACCTCTGGGCCTGGCTCACTGGGAATGCACGAATCGGCAGTTTCTCCAGGGTCAGGCCCGAGCGGTGCATGTGGGCGGGCGCGGCAGCACGCGCGCGGCCACGCTCGAGAAGCCGCATTGCTTCCCGAAGCACCGACAGTTATTAGCCTCACCGCCCCTCACCTCTCCCTCTCCCCACTCTTCCCCACTCTCCCAACTCTCACCGGCGGCGACGGATCGGAGCAGAGGAAGAAGACCACCGGACTCCATCCCCGGCGGCGGTGGATCAGAGCAGAGGAATAAGACCACCGGACTCCATCAATGGCGGTAAGCACTTCTCTCTCTTCGACATGCACGCTTGATTCGATCCACGGCGATAGATTTGATCCACGGTGGACGGGAATGGGGAATAGAGGTAGATAAGCATAGGGGTAATTCATACTAGTTCATAGCAGTTCATACGAGTTCATACATGCAAGATCGAAATGCATAAGGTAGATTTCGGGATTGGGGGATAGGGGAATAGGAGGAAAGGGGGTACACAACGGACACCAGCTGACCGCGGCGGCCGTCACCGGCGTGCGAAGCGGCTGGTCGAGCCGCTGGCCTTCATCTTCTTCTTCATCACCGTGCGGGCCGGTGGGTCATGCTCGTCATCCTCGGCGGAGTCGAGGTCGATCTGACAGGTAGGACAGACTGGCTCCGGCGCCCTAGCTGGCATGTGCGCCGCCTCTTCTTCCTCCTCCTTAGGCTCCCCACCGATGACCGTCGGCGGCGTGATAGCCGTCTCCCAGTACACTACGGCACGACGGTCATTAGGAGCCTAGTAGGCCTTGTACTTGCACCACTTATTCCTCTGTTTAGGTTCATCGGAGACGGCCTGATTCATGGCCCAGCGAATGATGTCAACTGCCATCGCGCCCTTCGCTGGGTCAGGAATCAGTGTCTTCAGCTCTTCTTTAGTGGCCTTCATGAGCACGGCATTAGATTCGTTCTGCATGTCCGGCATGGAGCCGAAGTTCGAGAACACCTCCATGGTGTTCTCGAACTTGGTCCGGTCACCAGCTGTCCACCCGAGGAAGAAGACCCTCCAGCCAATACCCCAAGGGAAGGGGTTGGCGTTGGAGCTGGAGCTAGAGCTCATGGCGATGGGGAGGAGGAAGGTTGACAGTGAGAGAAGAGAGGGGGTGGGTAAGTAGTGGTGGGCAGGGTGAGTAAATATAGGGGGGATGGAGAGGAGGAGAAGAGTGACAGTCATGTCGTTTTAACTACAAGCTCTTGAATTAGCCATGAACTCTGTGCAGTGCCTAACTCCATGACTTGTGTGCGGATCGAGGATAGCAATGAGATGGGCATGGAGGTGCTCCTGGCCGTTGTAACGCCCCGGATTCGATGCGCCAGGTGTCTGCCAGTTATTCGCCGTCGTTGCCATGTCATTTGCTTGCGTGTTGCACTTTGCCATGTCATCATATGCATTTCATATCATGTCATCATGTGTATCTCATTTTGCATACGTGTTCGTCTCATGCATCCGAGCATTTTCCCCGTTGTCCGTTTTGCAATCCGACACTCCTATGTCATCCGGCGTCCCTTTTTGCCTATTCTCTTGTGCGGGTGTTAAACTTTCTCGGAATGGCCCGAGGTTTGCCAAGCGGCCTTGGTATAGCACCGGTAGACCGTCTGTCAAGTTTCGTGCCATTTGGAGGTCGTTTGGTACTCCAACGGTTAACCGGGTAACCGCAAACCCCTTCTTTTGTGTGCAGCCCAACACCCCTTCCAAAGTGGCCCAAAACCCATCTAACTCCCCTCCATGCTCTCGGTCGTTCGATCACGATCGCGTGGCCGAAAACCGTTCCTCATTTGGACTCTCCTAGCTCCCTCTACCTATAAAAACACCCTCTCCCCCTCCATTTTCGGGTCCAAACCCTAGTCCACCTCCCTCCGCGCCGCCAGACACGTCCGCCACCGCGCACCGGCGAATCCCAGCCTGCCACGTCGCCTCCCGCGCCCGACCCCGCCGCCGGCCCGCTGCAGGCCTGCGGGGCCCGTGCGCCGCCGCCGCCCGGCCCGCAGCGCGCCCGCTCGCCCGCGCCCTCACGCCGGCGCGCCTGGCCGCCGCCGCCCTCGGCCGCCGCCGCAGCGTCCCCGCCCGCCGGGCTCCACCGACCCCGCCGCCTGCGCCCTCCCCGCGCAGCGCCCCGCGCCCGGCCGCCACCCGTCCCTCGCCGCGCCCGAGGCTGGTCGCCTCCGGCCGCATCCCGGCACCGCCCGGCTTCTTCGCCCCGCGCCGCCTTCCTCCGGTCGTCCTCGGCCGGATCCGGGACGGGACCGGCCGGATCCGCCTCCCCCGGCACTTCTCTCTTCATCCCCGGCCGCCGCAGCCCCGTCTCCGGCGAAACTCCTGCCGAGATCCAGATCCTGAGGTTGCCCCCGAAATTCCACTAAGTCCCTGTTTTCTTTGCATAATCATGCCATGTTTGACCTGTTGTACCTCTGCATCCGTACCTCCGTTTCGTGCGTGTAATATGTCAAATTGTTCATCTCAATGAGTACTTCATTTCGTTCCATTGCACTATTTTCATTTGAGCTCATCTTGATGCCCGAAATGCTGTTGGAAAGTGCATGTTGATGTTAATCTGTTGAAACTGTTATAACTTGCTCATTTGTCATTTTTGCCATGATTGATGTGTGCATCCTATGGGGTTGATGTCTACATGTGTTTTAATATATGCCACGCCATATTTCCAGGGGTGTATGCTATGTATTTTTGTGATCAATGTGGTGACTAGCACAAGCATGCAAACTAGGCTTCGTGATGTTGCTGATTTTAGTCCCTGTTCTGCTGTTATTTTGATGCCATGTAAACTTGATGCTACAGAGAGATTCATGCATATTTTGAGATACTTCAGTAAGGGTGTTTTGAACATATGGTTATTGTCTATCCATTGATGCCCTTGTTTGCAATTATGGAGTAGTCTAGCATGTTATTTTCGTGCTCTACTTTTGCTTCAAAATGTTTCCTGGCAGATTGTTTACGTGTTATTCAATTTGGCCAAGCTTGCTATAGTTGATCCTTGCATGCTATGGACTTGTTCTTGACTTGGTTTGTTTCATAAACATGTCTTCTTGATGATGCTATGCTTATCTTGTCATGCAATGACTTGTGGTGAGTGAATCGACCTTGTTAAGTAGTGTACTTGCTGTTGCTGTTTTGCTAGGCTGAATCTGTTATTTCGTGATGCTGTATAAACATGTTGCTACTAATCATTCTATGCATAATCTGGAGATGTTCTATAAACATGTTTTGATCTACATGTTATGCCCTATCCATCCATGCCTCTGGTTGCATTTATAGCTTGCTGTAGATTATTCATATCTTGCTCCAAAGTTGCTTGATAATGTTGCTATCAGCCTGTTAACATTAAGTTCACTTGTTCCCATGTGTTTTGCTAGTGTTCCATGCACCCTATGACCTTGCTCTTGCCATGCTTAGCTTCACAAACATGTCTTCTTATTGTTGGTTGCCTTGCCATGCCATGTAATGCTCTGTGGTGAGTGGTTCAAGCTCACCAACATGCCTACTTATTGTTGTTCCTGCCATGTATGAATCTGTACTATAACTTGCCATGTTTACATGGGTGCCGTCATATTTTCTATGCCTTTTTGGCTCATGGTCAGTAAGGGACTTTTGATCTATGCTTTTAGTAGATTCATGCCATGCCTTTGTTTGCCATGATAAGTTCCTGTAACATGTTGATTGATAGCTCTAAACATTGCAACCTGATGTTATTTCTGCAAAGTCAAACTGTTATTATTTGCAATCTTACCATGTCCTTTTAAGCATGTTCTAGTAGTTTCTGGAGATAACTCAGTGTTCATATTTTGTTATGCTTTACCTGTACTTCATGCCCATGCCTTTTGTTATTATGTTGGGGTGTTGTACCTTATTGTTTTGATGCTTGTAAGATGCCTAGTTGCTATTATGGACAGATTGTTGCTATGACTTGTATAGAGTGTATGTGTTGAACCGTTGCTCCGTTTTGAGTGTGCTCTATATGAAACTTGCGTGATTTTGCGTGTAGTTTCATATTATCATGTTGCATCCTTGTTTTGGTGTGTTTGCTTGATGTTTTGGTGCATTTTGCATCAATGCCATGCTTAAATTGTTTTGCTCATATCTTCTAGGCCGTAGCTCCGAATCTAATAAACTTTATATGTAACTTGACTAGAATTTCGTGTAGATCATTGTGGTGTATCTTAACTTGCTGTTTAACAACTTGAATATAAGGTTTATTCAGATCTGGACCAATTTCGAAATTTGCATATGAGGACTTACCGGAATTGTTATATGTTATTCCCGGCCTCATTTAAACTTGCCTTGATGTGTTGTTCTTGTTTGCATCATCTCTAGCCATGAGTAGCTTCATCTAGCTTTCTCATGCATCATGCTTGTTGTGCATCATGTGTTGTTCATGAGTGGTGTATTTACTATGTTGTGTGCTTCTTCTCGATAGTTCCTGTTTCCTTGCGATCGTGAGGATTCGTTCGTCTACGCTTGGTTCGTCTTCGTGGCTTCATCCGTTCGTGTTCTTCATGGACTCGTTCTTCTTCCTAGCGGGATTTCAGGCAAGATGACCGCTACCCTGGATCTCACTACTATCATTGCTATGCTAGTTGCTTCGTTCTATCGCTATGCTGCGCTACCTATCACCTGTTTATCAAGCCATCCCAAATTGCCATGAACCTCTAACCTTTGACACCATTCCTAGCAAACCGTTGCTTGGCTATGTTACCGCTTTTGCTCAGCCCCTCTTATAGCATTGCTAGTTGCAGGTGAAGTTGAAGATTGCTCCATGGTGGACAGGATTTTGGTTGGGATATCACAATATCTCTTATATTATTAATGCATCTATATATTTGGTAAAGGGTGGAAGGCTCGGCCTTATGCCTGGTGTTTTGTTCCACTCTTGCCGCCCTAGTTTCCGTCATACCGGTGTTATGTTCCCGGATTTTGCGTTCCTAACGCGGTCGGGTGATTTATGGGACCCCCTGACAGTTCGCTTTGAATAAAACTTGTCCAGCAAGGCCCAACCTTGGTTTTACCATTTGCCTCACCACCACCTACTTTTTTCCCTTGGGAGTCGCTCTCTCGAGGGTCATCTTTATTTTACCCCCCCCCCGGGCCAGTGCTTGTCTAAGTGCTGGTCCGAACCGAGTAGACTGCGGGGCCCCCTCGGGGCAACTCGAGGTCTGGTTTTACTCGTAGGATGTCTCATCCGGTGTTGCCCTGAGAACGAGATATGTGCAGCTCCTATCGGGATTGTCGGCGCATCGGGCGGTCTTGCTGGTCTTGTTTTACCATTGTCGAAATGTCTTGTAAACCGGGATTCCGAGACTGATCGGGTCTTCCTGGGAGAAGGTCTATTCCTTCGTTGATCGCGAGAGCTTGTCATGGGCTAAGTTGGGACACCCCTGCAGGGTATAAACTTTCGAGAGCCGTGCCCGCGGTTATGTGGCAGATGGGAATTTGTTAATGTCCGGTTGTAGATAACTTGACACCTGATCCGAATTAAAACGCATCAACCGCGTGTGTAGCCGTGATGGTCTCTTCTCGGCGGAGTCCGGGAAGTGAACACGGTTTCTGGGTTATGTTTGACGTAAGTAGGAGTTCAGGATCACCTCTTGATCATTGCTAGCTTCACGACCGTTCCTTTGTTCTCTTCTCGCTCTCATTTGCGTATGTTAGCCACCATATCATGCTTAGTCGCTGCTGCAACCTCACCACTTTACCCCTTCCTTTCCCATTAAGCTTTGCTAGTCTTGATACCCATGGTAATGGGATTGCTGAGTCCTCGTGGCTCACAGATTACTACAACAACAGTTGCAGGTACAGGTTGTGCGATGATCATGACGCGAGAGCGATGCTTGCTTGCGTTGAGTTCTTCTTCTGCTTCTTCTTCGATCAGGGGATAGGTTCCAGGTCGGCAGCCTGGGCTAGCAGGGTGGATATTGTTTGAGTTTCTGTTTATGATTCATCCGTAGTCGGATGTTGTTCTTGTATGTTGTATTGTTGTATTCATGTGACATTGTATGTATTGGATGTATCCCCACTATTATGTAATGTTGAGGTAATGATATCCACCTTGCAAAAGCGTCTTCAAGATGCGCTTCTATCCTTGGTGGGACCTTCGAGTTCCTTTAGGATAGGGTCGCATCTTGGGCGTGACAAGTTGGTATCAGAGCCTCGACCGACCCTAGGAGCCCCCTTGTTTGATCGTGTAGTTTGGCCGTTGTTGAGTCTAGAAGAAAACTATTTTCGGAGTCTAGTTATATCGGAGAGTAGGAATTCTTTTTACTCCTCTTCCCCTTCGTCACTCTGGTCAAGAATCTTGACGTAGGTGTTTTGAATTACTTATCTTCCCGTTCAAATTTTTTCTTTAGGATCACGTGGCTAGTTTCGTGAGTTGTCCATCCTCTTTTATCCGGTGCATTTCTCGTCAAGTTGACTCGAGCCTCTTCATCTTTGAGTTCAATCCTCAGTTGTTTTCTTTTCCCACCCGCCCTCCCTTCTTCTTCTCGAATACGGAGTCCTTAATCGAGTATCCATCCTACTCGTGCGAAGTCTTTGTTTTCCTTCCTCAATGATTTCAACCGGTGTTATCTCTTCAACATATTCGTCGTTTTTCCCCTTCCAGTTGTCTTTGTTTTCCCGCCCTCCCACCCTTTTTCTTCCTGGAGTCTGACTCTCTCTCGATCATCTATTTCATTCGTGCAGAGCCTCTTCAGTCTTTCATCAATTGTTTGAACCGGTGAATTCTCTTTTGTTTGGCATTCTTCATCTCTTTTCTTTCTCGGTGGACCCAATTCAAGTTTTTTTTCGGGTTGATCATATTCTTTCCCTCGGCTCAAGTGTTTTCCCTGCTCGTTCGCCTCTCGCTAGTTTATCCTTCCGGAGTGCTCAAGACATCTCAGGAGATTCATCTGTGTTTCAATTATTTCGAGGTTGTTACCTCATTCGAATATTTCAATTATCCCGGTGCTTCGTTCAAGTATTCTTCAATCAACTCATTATCTCTTCGTTCTTTTGCATCTAAATCCCCTCTAGCATATTTGTTCTGCTAATTCTTCCCGGTGATTCATTCTCTTTCATCAGTCATTTTGAATTCTAACGGTGGTTCTTTCAGATTCTTTTTCCTTGATTATCATATTAATCCATTCATTCTTTTCAATCCTACCGGTGGTTCATGAAGACCTTCTTCAAGTTGGCGCCATATCTCTTCTCAATCCTTTTCAAGAAGAATAAGTAGTACGCAAAATCCATTGCTTGTCATCAATTTAATTTGATGAAGGATAAACATACAATAAATCTTATTCTTATTGCATCCAAGTGATTAATCCTTTTTCTTCGGAGTTTGTTCTTCATGAATAAATTCTAGTTCCAAGCGCTTTCATCTTTTCTTTTCCGGAGTTCAATTTTTCCACGGCCATTTCGTCGGAACCTCCATCTAAATCATCGCAAGGCTAATCTTATTCTTTCTTCCTCCATTCTATCTCATTGTCTTTTGTTTACCGGAGTTCTTCTTGGTGGTTCTTCATGATTTAATTCATTCTTCAAGAGTTCATCAAGTACCATTCTATCCTCTCAAGTTCGTTCTAATCCTCCCACTTTTAGCCAGAGTGCTGCCTAAATCCTTTCAGTCTTATTCGTTTCTTTTCTCATTCTAACCACTCCGGTTAGAACGAGTGATTTCTTAGTCTATCTTATTCCGTGAGCTTTCGATTCTCGTCATTCTCGGCGCTCCTCTCTTCTTCTTGAGTGCTCTCGATTCTTTGATTCTTCTCTTGAGTTCTTGTTTCACTCATCCCTTTTTCTCTTCCGTCTCGGTCCTAAGATCTCGGGACGAGATCTCTTGTTAGTGGAGGAGTGTTGTAACGCCCCGGATTCGATGCGCCAGGTGTCTGCCAGTTATTCGCCGTCGTTGCCATGTCATTTGCTTGCGTGTTGCACTTTGCCATGTCATCATATGCATTTCATATCATGTCATCATGTGTATCTCATTTTGCATACGTGTTCGTCTCATGCATCCGAGCATTTTCCCCGTTGTCCGTTTTGCAATCCGGCACTCCTATGTCATCCGGCGTCCCTTTTTGCCTCTTCTCTTGTGCGGGTGTTAAACTTTCTCGGAATGGCCCGAGGTTTGCCAAGCGGCCTTGGTATAGCACCGGTAGACCGCATGTCAAGTTTCGTGCCATTTGGAGGTCGTTTGGTACTCCAACGGTTAACCGGGTAACCGCAAACCCCTTCTTTTGTGTGCAGCCCAACACCCCTTCCAAAGTGGCCCAAAACCCATCTAACTCCCCTCCATGCTCTCGGTCGTTCGATCACGATCGCGTGACCGAAAATCGCTCCTCATTTGGACTCTCCTAGCTCCCTCTACCTATAAAAACGCCCTCTCCCCCTTCATTTTCGGGTCCAAACCCTAGTCCACCTCCCTCCGCGTCGCCGGACACGTCCGCCGCCGCGCGCCCGGCGAATCCCAGCCTGCCACGTCGTCTCCCACGCCCGACCCCGCTGCCGGCCCGCTGCAGGCCCGCGGGGCCCGTGCGCCGCCGCCGCCCGGCCCGCAGCGCGCCCGCTCGCCCGCGCCCTCCCGCCGGCGCGCCTCGCCGCCGCCGCCGCGTCCCCGCCCTCCGGCGCTCCTCCGCCGCCCGCCGGGCTCCACCGACCCCGCCGCCCGCGCCCTCCCCGCGCAGCGCCCCGCGCCCGGCCGCCGCCGTCCGCCCTCGCCGCGCCCGAGGCTGGTCTCCTCCGGCCGCATCCCGGCGCCGCCCGGCTTCCTCCGCACCGCGCCGCCTTCCACCGGTCGTCCCCGGCCGGATCCGCCTCCCCCGGCGCCTCTCTCTTCATCCCTGGCCGCCGCAGCCCCGTCTCCGGCGAAACTCCGGCGAGTCCGTCGAGATCCAGATCCTGAGGTTGCCCCCGAAATTCCACTAAGTCTGTGTTTTCTTTGCATAATTATGCCATGTTTGACCTGCTGTATCTCTGCATCCGTAGCTCCGTTTCGTGCGTGTAATATGTCAAATTCTTCGTCTCAACGAGTACTTCATTTTGTTCCATTGCACCATTTTCATTTGAGCTCATCTTGATGCCCGAAATGCTGTTGGAAGAGTGGATGTTGATGTTAATCTGCTGAAACTGTTATAACTTGCTCATTTGTCATTTTTGCCATGATTGATGTGTGCACCCTATGGGGTTGATGTCTACATGTGTTTTAATCTATGTCATGCCATATTTCCAGGGGTGTATGCCATTTATTTTTGTGATCAATGTGGTGACTAGCACAAGCATGCAAACTAGGCTTCGTGATGTTGCTGATTTTAGTCCCTGTTCTGCTGTTATTTTGATGCCATGTAAACTTGATGCTACAGAGAGATCCATGCATATTTTGAGATACTTCAGTAAGGGTGTTTTGAACATATGGTTATTGTCTATCCATTGATGCCCTTGTTTGCAATTATGGAGTAGTCTAGCATGTCATTTTCGTACTCTACTTTTGCTTCAAAATGTTTCCTGGCAGATTGTTTACGTGTTATTCAATTTGGCCAAGCTTGCTATAGTTGATCCTTGCATGCTATGGACTTGTTCTTGACTTGGTTTGTTTCATAAACATGTCTTCTTGATGATGCTATGCTTATCTTGTCATGCAATGACTTGTGGTGAGTGAATCGACCTTGTTAAGTAGTGTACTTGCTGTTGCTGTTTTGCTAGGCTGAATCTGTTATTTCGTGATGATGTATAAACATGTTGCTAGTAATCATTCTATGCATAATCTGGAGATGTTCTATAAACATGTTTTGATCTACATGTTATGCCCTATCCATCCATGCCTCTGGTTGCATTTATAGCTTGCTATAGATTATTCATATCTTCCTCCAAAGTTGCTTGATAATGTTGCTATCAGCCTGTTAACATTAAGTTCACTTGTTCCCATGTGTTTTGCTAGTGTTCCATGCACCCTATGACCTTGCTCTTGTCATGCTTAGCTTCACAAACATGTCTTCTTATTGTTGGTTGCCTTGCCATGCCATGTAATGCTCTGTGGTGAGTGGTTCAAGCTCACCAACATGCCTACTTATTGTTGTTCCTGCCATGTATGAATCTGTACTATAACTTGCCATGTTTACATGGGTGCCGTCATATTTTCTATGCCTTTTTGGCTCATGGTCAGTAAGGGACTTTTGATCTATGCTTTTAGTACATTCATGCCATGCCTTTGTTTGCCATGATAAGTTCATGTAACATGTTGATTGATAGCTCTAAACATTGCAACCTGATATTATTTCTGCAAAGTCTAAAACTGTTATTATTTGCAATCTTACCATGTCCTTTTAAGCATGTTCTAGTAGTTTCTGGAGATAACTCAGTGTTCATATTTTGTTATGCTTTACCTGTACTTCATGCCCATGCCTTTTGTTATTATGTTGGGGTGTTGTAGCTTATTGTTTTGATGCTTGTAAGATGCCTAGTTGCTGTTATGGACAGATTGTTGCTATGACTTGTATAGAGTGTATGTGTTGAACCGTTGCTCCGTTTTGAGTGTGCTCTATATGAAACTTGCGTGATTTTGCGTGTAGTTTCATATTATCATGTTGCATCCTTGTTTTGGTGTGTTTTCTTGATGTTTGGGTGCATTTTGCATCAATGCCATGCTTAAATTGTTTTGCTAATATCTTTTAGGCCGTAGCTCCAAATCTAATAAACTTTATATGTAACTTGACTAGAATTTCGTGTAGATCATTGTGGTGTATCTTAAATTGCTGTTTAACAACTTGAATATAAGGTTTATTCAGATCTGGACCAATTTCGAAATTTGCATATGAGGACTTACCGGAATTGTTATATGTTGTTCCCGGCCTCATTTAAACTTGCCTTGATGTGTTGTTCTTGTTTGCATCATCTCTAGCCATGAGTAGCTTCATCTAGCTTTCTCATGCATCATGCTTGTTGTGCATCATGTCTTATTCATGAGTGGTGTGTTTACTATGTTGTGTGCTTCTTCTCGATAGTTCCTGTTTCCTTGCGATCGTGAGGATTCGTTCGTCTACGCTTGGTTCGTCTTCGTGGCTTCATCCGTTCGTCTTCTTCATGGACTCGTTCTTCTTCCTAGCGGGATTTCAGGCAAGATGACCGCTACCCTGGATCTCACTACTATCATTGCTATGCTAGTTGCTTCGTTCTATCGCTATGCTGCGCTACCTATCACCTGTTTATCAAGCCATCCCAAATTGCCATGAACCTCTAACCTTTGACACCATTCCTAGCAAACCGTTGCTTGGCTATGTTACCGCTTTTGCTCAGCCCCTCTTATAGCGTTGCTAGTTGCATTTGAAGTTGAAGATTGCTCCATGGTGGACAGGATTTTGGTTGGGATATCACAATATCTCTTATATTATTAATGCATCTATATATTTGGTAAAGGGTGGAAGGCTCGGCCTTATGCTTGGTGTTTTGTTCCACTTTTGCCGCCCTAGTTTCCATCATACCGGTGTTATGTTCCCGGATTTTGCGTTCCTAACGCGGTCGGGTGATTTATGGGACCCCCCTGACAGTTCACTTTGAATAAAACTTGTCCAGCAAGGCCCAACCCTTGTTTTACCATTTGCCTCACCACCACCTACTTTTTTCCCTTGGGAGTCGCTCTCTCGAGGGTCATCTTTATTTTAGCCCCCCCCCCCCCCGGGGCCAGTGCTTGTATAAGTGCTGGTCCGAACCGAGTAGACTGCGGGGCCCCCTCGGGGCAACTCGAGGTCTGGTTTTACTCGTAGGATGTCTCATCCGGTGTTGCCCTGAGAACGAGATATGTGCAGCTCCTATCGGGATTGTCGGCGCATCGGGCGGTCTTGCTGGTCTTGTTTTACCATTGTCGAAATGTCTTGTAAACCGGGATTCCGAGACTGATCGGGTCTTCCTGGGAGAAGGTCTATTCCTTCGTTGATCGCGAGAGCTTGTCATGGGCTAAGTTGGGACACCCCTGCAGGGTATAAACTTTCGAGAGCCGTGCCCGCGGTTATGTGGCAGATGGGAATTTGTTAATGTCCGGTTGTAGATAACTTGACACCTTGATCCGAATTAAAACGCATCAACCGCGTGTGTAGCCGTGATGGTCTCTTCTCGGCGGAGTCCGGGAAGTGAACACGGTTTCTGGGTTATGTTTGACGTAAGTAGGTGTTCAGGATCACCTCTTGATCATTGCTAGCTTCACGACCGTTCCTTTGTTCTCTTCTCGCTCTCATTTGCGTATGTTAGCCACCATATCATGCTTAGTCGCTGCTGCAACCTCACCACTTTACCCCTTCCTTTCCCATTAAGCTTTGCTAGTCTTGATACCCATGGTAATGGGATTGCTGAGTCCTCGTGGCTCACAGATTACTACAACAACAGTTGCAGGTACAGGTTGTGCGATGATCATGACGCGAGAGTGATGCTTGCTTGCGTTGAGTTCTTCTTCTGCTTCTTCTTCGATCAGGGGATAGGTTCCAGGTCGGCAGCCTGGGCTAGCAGGGTGGATATTGTTTGAGTTTCTGGTTATGATTCATCCGTAGTCGGATGTAGTTCTTTTATGTTGTATTGTTGTATTCATGTGACTTTGTATGTATTGGATGTATCCCCACTATTATGTAATGTTGAGGTAATGATATCCATTTTGCAAAAGCGTCTTCAAGATGCGCTTCTATCCTTGGTGGGACCTTCGAGTTCCTTTAGGATAGGGTCGCATCTTGGGCGTGACAAGTTGGTATCAGAGCCTCGACCGACCCTAGGAGCCCCCTTGTTTGATCGTGTAGTTTGGTCGTTGTTGAGTCTAGAAGAAAACTATTTTCGGAGTCTAGTTATATTGGAGAGTAGGAATTCTTTTTACTCCTCTTCCCCTTCGTCGCTCTGGTCAGGAATCTTGACGTAGGTGTTTTGAATTACTTCTCTTCCCGTTCAAATTTTTTCTTTAGGATCACGTGGCTAGTTTCGTGAGTTGTCCATCCTCTTTTATCCGGTGCATTTCTCGTCAAGTTGACTCGAGCCTCTTCATCTTTGAGTTCAATCCTCAGTTGTTTTCTTTTCCCACCCGCCCTCCCTTCTTCTTCTCGAATCCGGAGTCCTTAATCGAGTATCCATCCTACTCGTGCGAAGTCTTTGTTTTCCTTCCTCAATGATTTCAACCGGTGTTATCTCTTCAACATATTCATCGTTTTTCCCCTTCCAGTTGTCTTTGTTTTCCCGCCCTCCCACCCTTTTTCTTCCTGGAGTCTGACTCTCTCTCGACCATCTATTTCATTCGTGCAGAGCCTCTTCAGTCTTTCATCAATTGTTTGAACCGGTGAATTCTCTTTTGTTTGGCATTCTTCATCTCTTTTCTTTTTCGGTGGACCCAATTCAAGTTTTTTTTCGGGTTGATCATATTCTTTCCCTCGGCTCAAGTGTTTCCCCTGCTCGTTCGCCTCTCGCCAGTTTATCCTTCCGGAGTGCTCAAGACATCTCAGGAGATTCGTCTGTGTTTCAATTATTTCGAGGTTGTTACCTCATTCGAATATTTCAATTATCCCGGTGCTTCGTTCAAGTATTCTTCAATCAACTCATTATCTCTTCGTTCTTTTGCATCTAAATCCCCTCTAGCATATTTGTTCTGCTAATTCTTCCCGGTGATTCATTCTCTTTCATCAGTCATTTTGAATTCTAATGGTGGTTCTTTCAGATTCTTTTTCCTTGATTATCATATTAATCCATTCATTCTTTTCAATCCTACCGGTGGTTCATGAAGACCTTCTTCAAGTTGGCGCCAAATCTCTTCTCAATCCTTTTCAAGAAGAATAAGTAGTACGCAAAATCCATTGCTTGTCATCAATTTAATTTGATGAAGGATAAACATACAATAAATCTTATTCTTATTGCATCCAAGTGATTAATCCTTTTTCTTCGGAGTTTGTTCTTCATGAATAAATTCTAGTTCCAAGCGCTTTCATCTTTTCTTTTCCGGAGTTCAATTTTTCCACGGCCATTTCGTCGGAACCTCCATCTAAATCATCGCAAGGCTAATCTTATTCTTTCTTCCTCCATTCTATCTCATTGTCTTTTGTTTACCGGAGTTCTTCTTGGTGGTTCTTCATGATTTAATTCATTCTTCAAGAGTTCATCAAGTACCATTCCATCCTCTCAAGTTTGTTCTAATCCTCCCATTTTTAGCCAGAGTGCTGCCTAAATCCTTTCAGTCTTATTCGTTTCTTTTCTCATTCTAACCACTCCGGTTAGAACGAGTGATTTCTTAGTCTATCTTATTCCGTGAGCTTTCGATTCTCGTCATTCTCGGCGCTCCTCTCTTCTTCTCGAGTGCTCTCGATTCTTTGATTCTTCTCTTGAGTTCTTGTTTCACTCATCCCTTTTTCTCTTCCGTCTCGGTCCTAAAATCTCGGGACGAGATCTCTTGTTAGTGGAGGAGTGTTGTAACGCCCCGGATTCGATGCGCCAGGTGTCTGCCAGTTATTCGCCGTCGTTGCCATGTCATTTGCTTGCGTGTTGCACTTTGCCATGTCATCATATGCATTTCATATCATGTCATCATGTGTATCTCATTTTGCATACGTGTTCGTCTCATGCATCCGAGCATTTTCCCCGTTGTCCGTTTTGCAATCCGGCACTCCTATGTCATCCGGCGTCCCTTTTTGCCTCTTCTCTTGTGCGGGTGTTAAACTTTCTCGGAATGGCCCGAGGTTTGCCAAGCGGCCTTGGTATAGCACCGGTAGACCGCCTGTCAAGTTTCGTGCCATTTGGAGGTCGTTTGGTACTCAACGGTTAACCGGGTAACCGCAAACCCCTTCTTTTGTGTGCAGCCCAACACCCCTTCCAAAGTGGCCCAAAACCCATCTAACTCCCCTCCATGCTCTCGGTCGTTCGATCACGATCGCGTGGCCGAAAATCGCTCCTCATTTGGACTCTCCTAGCTCCCTCTACCTATAAAAACGCCCTCTTCCCCTTCATTTTCAGGTCCAAACCCTAGTCCACCTCCCTCCGCGCCGCCGGACACGTCCGCCGCCGCGCGCCCGGCGAATCCCAGCCTGCCACGTCGTCTCTCACGCCCGACCCCGCCGCCGGCCCGCTGCAGGCCCGCGGGGCCCGTGCGCCGCCGCCGCCCGGCCCGCAGCGCGCCCGCTCGCCCGCGCCCTCCCGCCGGCGCGCCTGGCCGCCGCCGCCCTCGGCCGCCGCCGCCGCGTCCCCGCCCGCCGGCGCTCCTCCGCCGCCCGCCGGGCTCCACGACCCCGCCGCCCGCGCCCTCCCCGCGCAGCGCCCCGCGCCCGGCCGCCGCCGTCCGCCCTCGCCGCGCCCGAGGCTGGTCGCCTCCGGCCGCATCCCGGCGCCGCCCGGCTTCCTCCGCACCGCGCCGCCTTCCTCCGGTCGTCCCCGGCCGTATCCGCCTCCCCCGGCGCCTCTCTCTTCATCCCTGGCCGCCGCAGCCCCGTCTCCGGCGAAACTCCGGTGAGTTCGTCGAGATCCAGATCCTGAGGTTGCCCCCGAAATTCCACTAAGTCCCTGTTTTCTTTGCATAATCATGCCATGTTTGACCTACTGTATCTCTGCATCCGTAGCTCCGTTTCGTGCGTGTAATATGTCAAATTGTTCGCCTCAACGAGTACTTCATTTTGTTTCATTGCACCATTTTCATTTGAGATCATCTTGATGCCCGAAATGCTGTTGGAAGAGTGCATGTTGATGTTAATCTGCTGAAACTGTTATAATTTGCTCATTTGTCATTTTTGCCATGATTGATGTGTGCATCCTATGGGGTTGATGTCTACATGTGTTTTAATCTATGCCATGCCATATTTCTAGGGTGTATGCCATGTATTTTTGTGATCAATGTGGTGACTAGCACAAGCATGCAAACTAGGCTTCGTGATGTTGCTGATTTTAGTCCCTGTTCTGCTGTTATTTTGATGCCATGTAAACTTGATGCTACAGAGAGATCCATGCATATTTTGAGATACTTCAGTAAGGGTGTTTTGAACATATGGTTATTGTCTATCCATTGATGCCCTTGTTTGCAATTATGGAGTAGTCTAGCATGTCATTTTCGTGCTCTACTTTTGCTTCAAAATGTTTCCTGGCAGATTGTTTACGTGTTATTCAATTTGGCCAAGTTTGCTATAGTTGATCCTTGCATGCTATGGACTTGTTCTTGACTTGGTTTGTTTCATAAACATGTCTTCTTGATGATGCTATGCTTATCTTGTGATGCAATGACTTGTGGTGAGTGAATCGACCTTGTTAAGTAGTGTACTTGTTGTTGCTGTTTTGCTAGGCTGAATCTGTTATTTCGTGATGCTGTATAAACATGTTGCTAATAATCATTCTATGCATAATCTGAAGATGTTCTATAAACATGTTTTGATCTACATGTTATACCCTATCCATCCATGCCTCTGGTTACATTTATAGCTTGCTGTAGATTATTCATATCTTGCTCCAATGTTGCTTGATAATGTTGCTATCAGTCTGTTAACATTAAGTTCACTTGTTCCCATGTGTTTTGCTAGTGTTTCATGCACCCTATGACCTTGCTCTTGCCATGCTTAGCTTCACAAACATGTCTTCTTACTGTTGGTTGCCTTGCCATGCCATGTAATGCTCTGTGGTGAGTGGTTCAAGCTCACCAACATGCCTACTTATTGTTGTTCCTGCCATGTATGAATCTGTACTATAACTTGCCATGTTTATATGGGTGCCGTCATATTTTCTATGCCTTTTTGTCTCATGGTCAGTAAGGGACTTTTGATCTATGCTTTTAGTAGATTCATGTCATGCCTTTGTTTGCCATGATAAGTTCCTGTAACATGTTGATTGATAGCTCTAAACATTGCAACCTGATGTTATTTCTGTAAAGTCTGAAACTGTTATTATTTGCAATCTTACCATGTCCTTTTAAGCATGTTCTAGTAGTTTCTGGAGATAGCTCAGTGTTCATGTTTTGTTATGCTTTACCTGTACTTCATGCCCATGCCTTTTGTTATTATGTTGGGGTGCTGTAGCTTATTGTTTTGATGCTTGTAAGATGTCTAGTTGCTGTTATGGACAGATTGTTGCTATGACTTGTATAGAGTGTATGTGTTGAACCGTTGCTCCGTTTTGAGTGTGCTCTATATGAAACTTGCGTGATTTTGCGTGTAGTTTCATATTATCATGTTGCATCCTTGTTTTGGTGTGTTTTCTTGATGTTTGGGTGCATTTTGCATCAATGCCATGCTTAACTTGTTTTGCTCATATCTTCTAGGCCGTAGCTCCGAATCTAATAAACTTTATATGTAACTTGACTAGAATTTCGTGTAGATCATTGTGGTGTATCTTAACTTGCTATTTAACAACTTGAATATAAGGTTTATTCAGATCTGGACCGATTTCGAAATTTGCATATGAGGACTTACCGGAATTGTTATATGTTGTTTCCGGCCTCATTTAAACTTGCCTTGATGTGTTGTTCTTGTTTGCATCATCTCTAGCCATGAGTAGCTTCATCTAGCTTTCTCATGCATCATGCTTGTTGTGCATCATGTCGTGTTCATGAGTGGTGTGTTTACTATGTTGTGTGCTTCTTCTCGATAGTTCCTGTTTCCTTGCGATCGTCAGGATTCGTTCGTCTGCGCTTGGTTCGTCTTCGTGGCTTCATCCGTTCGTCTTCTTCATGGACTCGTTCTTCTTCCTAGCGGGATTTCAGGCAAGATGACCGCTACCCTGGATCTCACTACTATCATTGCTATGCTAGTTGCTTCGTTCTATCGCTATGCTGCGCTACCTATCACCTGTTTATCAAGCCATCCCAAATTGCCATGAACCTCTAACCTTTGACACCATTCCTAGCAAACCGTTGCTTGGCTATGTTACCGCTTTTGCTCAGCCCTCTTATAGCGTTGCTAGTTGCAGGTGAAGTTGAAGATTGCTCCATGGTGGACAGGATTTTGGTTGGGATATCACAATATCTCTTATATTATTAATGCATCTATATATTTGGTAAAGGGTGGAAGGCTCGGCCTTATGCCTGGTGTTTTGTTCCACTCTTGCCGCCCTAGTTTCCGTCATACCGGTGTTATGTTCCCGGATTTTGCGTTCCTAACGCGGTCGGGTGATTTATGGGACCCCCCTGACAGTTCGCTTTGAATAAAACTTGTCCAGCAAGGCCCAACCTTGGTTTTACCATTTGCCACACCACCACCTACTTTTTTCCCTTGGGAGTCGCTCTCTCGAGGGTCATCTTTATTTTAGCCCCCCCCCCCCGGGCCAGTGCTTGTCTAAGTGCTGGTCCGAACCGAGTAGACTGCGGGGCCCCCTCGGGGCAACTCGAGGTCTGGTTTTACTCGTAGGATGTCCGAGTCTGATCGGGTCTTCCTGGGAGAAGGTCTATTCCTTCGTTGATCGCGAGAGCTTGTCATGGGCTAAGTTGGGACACCCCTGTAGGGTATGAACTTTCGAGAGCCTGCCCGCGGTTATGTGGCAGATGGGAATTTGTTAATGTCCGGTTGTAGATAACTTGACACTTGATCCGAATTAAAACGCATCAACCGCGTGTATAGCCGTGATGGTCTCTTCTCGACGGAGTCCGGGAAGTGAACACGGTCTTTGGGTTATGTTTGACGTAAGTAGGAGTTCAGGATCACTTCTTGATAATTGCTAGCTTCACGACCGTTCCTTTGCTCCTCTTCTCGCTCTCATTTACGTATGTTAGCCACCATACATGCTTAGTCGCTGCTGCAACCTCACCACTTTACCCCTTCCTTTCCCATTAAGCTTTGCTAGTCTTGATACCCATGGTAATGGGATTGCTGAGTCCTCGTGGCTCACAGATTACTACAACAACAGTTGCAGGTACAGGTTGTGCGATGATCATGACGCGAGAGTGATGCTTGCTTGCGTTGAGTTCTTCTTCTGCTTCTTCTTCGATCAGGGGATAGGTTCCAGGTCGGCAGCCTGGGCTAGCAGGGTGGATATTGTTTGAGTTTCTGGTTATGATTCATCCGTAGTCGGATGTAGTTCTTGTATGTTGTATTGTTGTATTCATGTGACTTTGTATGTATTGGATGTATCCCCACTATTATGTAATGTTGAGG
The DNA here is from genome assembly GCF_018294505.1 of Triticum aestivum. Classification (NCBI taxonomy): domain Eukaryota; kingdom Viridiplantae; phylum Streptophyta; class Magnoliopsida; order Poales; family Poaceae; genus Triticum; species Triticum aestivum. Next base: position 717,910,955 of record NC_057803.1, on the reverse strand, counting down.
TAATGATATCCACCTTGCAAAAGCGTCTTCAAGATGCGCTTCTATCCTTGGTGGGACCTTCGAGTTCCTTTAGGACAGGGTCGCATCTTGGGCATGACAGCCGTTGACAACAAGGGCAAGCAGCCCCTTCACCCGATGCCCGACGAGGTTGAGCTGCCGACCACCGCCGAGGAAGACCCGAAGACGCTTGAGGATGGCGACACTACAAGAAATATGTCAACTAGTGACCTTCTGTCAGTGACCCTGAAAGAATTGGTCATAGATCTATGATCATTTGAGACCAATTGGTCAAAAGCTGTTCGGGGGGCTCCAAACCCTAAACCATTGCGACCATTTTGGTCAGAAAGGTTGTAATTTCCTTACACGAAATGGTCATAAAGCAAACAGCGCTGGTCCGCTGCCTTATTTCTAGTTGTTAACGACCAATAAGATGGTCATAGCCTTGTAAATTGTGGTGGGTTGTGATGAATAGGCGTCATCTCATCAGTTTTGCCTATGTGTCATGTCCATGTGTCAATTTTTGCCCTAGGTTGTGAAGCAACCTATATTTCGGTTGTTCCAAAAATTCTCATAAATTGTTTGGATCATATCTTCATCAAATGTGTCAAAAAACCTTCCTTGTCTTGTTCAAAAATAATTCAACAATATTCATTTTCCTATTTTGTTCAGAACAACACTTTGTGAAGGAAGTGTTATTTATATATTCTTGATTTACCTAAAAAATTGTGACGACATTCTTCTTAGTATATGATCATCCTCAGCCAAAACTCACGCCCATTGGCCATGTGCATTTCCCGTACCGCTAATCAAACACTTGGCTGCTAATTCATGTTTGAGCATAGTTCGGTCTCCTCATGAGAATCTTATGTTATAATTTTCTTCCTAGCACCTACCTTTGGAGTACCCAACCCACTAGATATTCCTAGTCCGCCCAGAACGCATGGCAACACCACGGTCACGCGGTGACCACGCGACGGGCATGCGAGCTTACGTACTCTACAGTTGGGGCCCTCGGCCATCTTCCAAACCTCGATGTATCGCCACCAAACCATATATTTCTGATTAAATAGGTACTTATGTACCTAGAAATGATTTTTGGAAAAAAATAAAGAGCAAACTATGAGGCACCTGCAGTTCAAATTTGACCCGCTTCCTACTGAATCGGCGGGAATTTGTCTTTTTCACAAGAGGTGGATCAAAACTTTTGACACCCAACCATTTTGTCAATTGTGCATTATATATGGCCTAGTATTTTGTAAAATTGATCAGATCCAATTTTGCAACAAATATATGGTAGGTCCTTCACAAAAAACTCATTTTGGGCACTCGAAAAAATGAAAAATGAATTTTTCATCCAAAGAAAATGAAAACTTCCTTAGGCAACATTGTTCGGAATTCCAAGATGCACCCTTGTGAACAATATGAGATCATTTGAACAAACTATGTCATGAATGTGGCCATAAGATTGATCATTTGGCTTGAAAGCCATGAATCTTCACACATGATAGCTCATTTCTGAGAACACTTTTTTAAAATAATTACCGTATTACAAGTTTATTATTTTTGCTGAAAATTTGGTCACATATAATGACACAATGCGGAGGTTTTCCGATTTTTTAATTTTTTTTTAATTTTCTATGAACATTTCAAAATGCGGTCAAAACGGGGGAATGACCGTTCCTAGCTAGTGGTTGAATCTTGGAATTTTTTTGGTGTTTCTCTTATTAAATAGATACTTATGTACCTAAAAATTATTTTTAGAAAAAATAAAGAGCAAACTACGAGGTAGCTACAGTTCAAATTTGACCCGCTTCCTATTGAATCGGCGGGAATTTGTCTTTTTTCACGAGAGGTGGATCAAAAAAAATTTCACCCAACCATTTGGTCAATTGTGCATTAAATTTGTCAACCATAAGATTGATCATTTGGCTTGAAAGCCATGAATCTTCACACATGATAGCTCATTTCTGAGAACACTTTTTTAAAATAATTACCGTATTACAAGTTTATTGTCGTTGTTGTCAGAGCTTGAGCCGTTGTCAGAGTCGGCGGACAGCTCCATGTGACCCATGGCAAGCCTCCGGAGCAAGCGTTCCTGCTCCTCGGCGAGCCTCCTCGCCTTCACCGACGCCTCGCTCTCCGATAGCTTGATAGCGAGACAGAGCGCTTGGTCGTTCTTCCGCCGCAGCCGTCGCGCATTCGTCTCCGCCGTTGTCAGGGAGCACCGGAGGACGGACGCAATGAGCCTGTCGTCGGGATCGAAGGGCGCGCGCGCGAGTGCCTGGCGCCTCGCTAACGCGTCGCCCGCAGCCATGGCCTCCCTCGCAAATTGCCGCTCGTGCCGTGCGGCCGGCACCTCTGACTCGGGCGTCCTCGACCGGCTGGCGCCGGCGAGGGCACAAGCATCCAACGGTGCCCGTGAACACTCCCCGGAGGTAGAATGGATGGGATGGCGGCCGGACGGTATACCTAGATTGGGACGGATTAATTTCACTTGCATCCATCTCTTCCTTTCTCTCTCCGCCTACATGCATCATTACTAGTACGTAGCTCCTAGCTCGGACGTGCCACAAACTTAAACAATTTATAGACTGCACGGCTAGCTAGCTAGGCAGACAGCAGGTAGCGCAGGCACATCCGCAGCCACATATTGCAAAACGCCATCCAGCCCAGCCGGCATGCATGCACGAGCGACCACATTTTCAAAGCGGAGGTAGTGACATACACTACCGTCGAAGATCATGGCGGTGGGGTATAATGGTCGACCGTTAGGTCCTTAACGGTAGGGTATTTTTCATGTCATGATGACGTCATATAACGCAGTTATATCCTACTGTCAGGGACCGCGCAATGTTACCTGCCGCCAGAGACTACCGTGGTAGGGAAAGGATCAGAGCACGAAATTATTTCGAACCAGGATCCGGTTCCTGCTAAAGTTTCGCAAAAGAGTCGAAACGCTGGATTTGGCCTCATATAAGTCGGTTCGTGCAAAAGGAAAGGCGAGTCGTGCGTAACCACACCGGGACACAAAGACGTTCGAGCCAAGCCGACCCGTACGTCGCATGAATCCGCAATCGTAACGGGGAGTGGCTTCAAATTCGTCCATCCCTGCATCGTTTCTCGCCTCAAGCCGCCGCCGCCGCCAGTGGGATGGATTCAACGTGCGGCGATGGCCCGGTGTTGCCGGACACGAGCTCGATCGCCCAGGAGTACTACACCGCCTTCGCCTTCACCTCCACGCCCGTTCGCCTCGGCCTCTCGCCCGCCCGCGCCGACGAGGCCCGCAGCATGGCAGAGTCCGCCACCGCCGGGAACCCCGCCGCCCCCGCTTCCCTCCCGGCCCTCGCCGCCGCCTGCGCCTTCCTCGTCGCGCGGTCCCACCGCCTCCCGCTCTCCCTCACGGAGTTGGCCGAGGCCGCGCCCAGATGCACCGCGGCCGCGCTCGCCGACCTCGCGGCCGGCGTCGCCGCCCGCCTCTCCCTCCCTCCCCTCCCGCCCTTCAACTACTCGGCCGCGCTCGAGCGCGCCGTGCGCTGCTCCTACCTGCTCTCCGCCCCATCCGCCCCCAGGGAGACGGAGGCGATCCTCTCCCAGGCCCGGTTCCTCCTCCGCTGCGCCTGCAGGTGGTCCCTCGCTGCCGGCCGGCGCCCGCTCCCGCTCATCGCCGCCGCGGTCGCCTTGGCCGCCAAGATGAACGGGATAACCTACGTTTCTGCCGAAGACGTCGCGCGGGACATGTCAGCGGCCGTGCCCGCGCGCACCAGCCGTCGCCGGTACGATGAGCTCGTCGACGCGCTGGTTCGTGTGGCGCGGGCATTGCTTCCGTGGGGCGCCGAAGTCCACGCTGGAAACCTCCTCCGAGATGCGCCCATGCTGCTCCGGCTCATCCAGTCCGACCCGTCCGACCAGTTCCTCGAGAGCTTCACGCCGGACCCGGCCGGCATTGTGCAATCCGCCGATGAGACTGCTCCCCCGGATGTCGATGCCGATGATCTGGATCTCAAGAGCACCGTCTTCAACAGGCTCTCCCAGCTGAAGGAGCTCGCGGAGGTCGGTAAAGTGGCCAGCCGGAGGAAGCGGTGGAGGGCATGGCTGGAGCTGGAGCCATGGATGGACTCGCTGGACGAGGGAGATGGCTGGACCAGGCTTGAGGAGGAGGTAGCAGATGCCGGCGTCACTCCTCCGTCTTTCACCGCCGGACTACTTCATCTGCAGAAGCAGAGGAGGGCACGGATCAAAGCCGCCAAGCGCCGTCGAATCGATTCTCCTGATGACTCTGGGAAGAAGAAGAAACGGAAAAGATCAGGGCCATGTTGTAATGGTATTGGTGCCATTGACTGGGAAGATTGTGTGATCGAGCTCCTGTTATTGCATGGCGCGAACGAGGCGGAGATTGAACAAGGCCGGTACAGAAGATTGCTGGAGTCGCATGTCTTCGGTGCTCTGTTCAATCCTGAAGGTATATAACTGTTGTTGTTGTATCGTCCGCTGCACATTTCTGCTAGAGAAATTTTGGGCTGTTTGCAATATTTTGTGGAGTTCAGCCAAGCTGGTCATGGGAAGAACATACTGTTTGTGGTAGGGAAATGCTAATAATACACTGTAGGCTTTCTATTTTCTCCTAGTATAGTACTAAAAAGACAGTGTGTTCGGACTGGCTGGTACTCTGGTACGGTACTAGATCAGTTTTTTTTTGCGGGAAAGGAACTTTTCATTGATCAACTATGATGATTACATTCAGATTCGACAATGCTGGCTATCTCCCTAGGGGAATTCCGGAGCCAGCATGCCGTGCGCTGTTGCAAGCGACCCATACAAGCTAGGGTGTGGCTCGCCAAATTTGCGTGCCGGCTGATCTTAGCTAGATTAATGTTCCTTTCTTGAGCCAGAACTCTTCTGATCTCATTAACCCGGTACGCATACTTCGACCGGTCTTTATCTTTCGACTGCACCATCTTTAACAACTCGCCACAATCCGCTTCAACAAGCAGCGGCAGGTTAGTCCAATGGAGAGCAAGTTGTAGTCCTTCATCCAGCGCCGCCATCTCGGCTTCCAAGGGATCGCCACAGTTAAAAAGAACCCGTATCCCGGCAAAGATGACATTACCTTCATGATCACATAAAATCATGCCAGCCCCAGCCGTGCCATTTTCCTTAACAAAAGCGCCATCAATATTAAGTTTTGCATGGTTTGCATCGGGAACCTCCCAGGATGGCGCTACTGTTATTGCATGTGTGCTCTTCGGCATGCTTCCTGAGAGGTCAAATCACCTGCTTTCCTTTTGTCAAATCCGCCTCCGGGTGCTGCTGTATCGCAAGCAAAGACGTGATATAGCTCGTGAGAAATCTGTGCGAAGCTTCAATCGGAACCGGTGGTTTATTATGAGTGATCTCATTCCTCGCGTACCAAATCCTCCACATGATCATCAGGGAAGCCAACCTCTGTACATCAGATAGGTTGTCAAGCAGACGAAACAGCCATTCGGGCTCGGCATCACGCAGGTCTTCTATGGTCGGGAGGTCCCGGTAGTCTCTCATGGCTGCCCAGAGTGCCGCTGCATGGGGGCATTGTACCAGGACATGATGTACATCCTCCACCGCATGGCCGCATAGTACCCATGTAGGATCTTGCTCTGTATGCATGCGTTTCTTGGTAGCTTGAGTAGCTAGGGACTCAGGAGCAGCACTCCATGCAAATACACGTACTTTAGCTGGTGCTCCGTTCTTCCAGATTAGGTCCCAGACTGGCCGCCGTCCGTCCGGCCGAATACTCGACGCACCACGGCCCTGCGCCTCCATGCTTTCGTGAAGCCTCAGGTAATAGGTGCTCCTTACAGAAAAGCAGCCATGTTTGTCCGGATGCCACGCAAGGAAGTCAGCTTCTAGCTTGTTCGAAGTCTTGATCTGAAGGATGCTATATATATATGGCTGATAAAAATGCTGCCGCAAGAGGTCATTGTTCCATGTACCATCGGTATTGAGGAGATCAGAAACCCACTTGAGTCGGCAGTATCGCTTCGGAGTCATTGGTCGCCGGGACCAATCACGAGGGATCCAAGGATCACGCCATATACGGACTTGGGAGCCGTTACCGATACGCCAGATAATCCCTTTCTTAATGAGCTCCAGCCCATATTCAATGGCTTGCTAGGTTGAGGACGCATTGCCGGTGAAGACCATATCCACCAAGAACCCGTTAGGGTAGTATTTCGCCTTGAGCACCTGTGCACATAAGCTCTAGGGGTTCTCAATTAGCCTCCATGCCTGCTTGGCTAGCAGCGCTTGATTAAAAAGTTTCATATCTCGGAATCCCATGCCTCCATGTGATTTGGGCCTTAGCATAATGTCCCATGACACCCAGTGAGTATGTCGCTGTCTCTGTGCCGCCCCCACCAAAAGTTCCATATCATCTTTGTTAAATCCTCGCATAAGCCGTCAGGAAGCTTGAAAACACCCATTGGAAACGTGGGAAGTTCTTGGGCGACTGCCTTAATTAGCACTTCTTTCCCTCCCTGAGAGCCCTCGCCCCATAACACTATCCTCTTCACCATTTTCTCTTGTATGCTTTGGAATTTACCTCGAGTCATTCTTCCCTCCGGTGTCGGCAAGCCTAGGTACTTAGGCTCAAACTCCACCTGGGCAACCTGCAACGCTGCTTTAATTCCTTCCTGAGCATCAGTCGGGCATGATTTTCCAAACATTAGAGAGCACTTGTCGAGGTTAACAAGCTGACCCGTCCCTTGAGCATATGAATTAATAACTTGTTGCACGCGTACAGCTTGATCCACCTCTGCCTTGAAGAATAGAAGTGTATCATCGTCGAAGAGCAAATGTGATATTCCAGGGGCACTACGGCACACTTTCAATGGAACTATATGACTATTATTGATCTCTCTTTGGAGCCACGCAGACAATCCATCTGCCACAAATAGGAATAAAAAGGGAGATAGGGGATCTCCTTGGTGCAGACCACGGGTCGGGAGGAACGAATCCAGCAAGGTTCCATTAAGTTTGACAGAATAACTCACCGAGGTCACGCATGACATGATCCACTCGATCCACCGGTGAGCGAAACCTAAGCCTTTCATTGCATTCTCCAAGAAACCCCAGTCCACATGGTCATACGCCTTTGAGAGGTCAATCTTATATGCACAAAAGTTCTTCTCCGGATTTTTATTTTGCTCAATGAAGTGGAAGCACTCGAAAGCCACTAGCGCGTTGTCCGTGATCAATCTCCCAGGAACGAACGCACTTTGGTTGATGGAAATAATCTCTCCCAAAATGGGTCTCAATATGTTTGCCAAACACTTAGCAATCACTTTGGTACTAGATCAGCTTGATCCCCTCTTTTTTTTACATGGCTCAAATTTCAAACTTCGGGGCTTTTTAAGTGAGAGATATCCTTACGGAAGCAGTGAAGCATTCGTGGATGGTTATTTGGTCAGGCAAATGTACAACAAATTTGTAACATCCCAATATTCTAAATTCTGGAGTGTTAATTATTTAAATAAAATTAATTAAAACTTGCTCGTGCTGCTTGGTTTTAGTTAATCTTGAGTAGGGTTTGAAATTTTGAAGTTTATTGAATATTCAAATGAGAGGGAATAAAAGGACTTTCCCAAATATTCATTTGGATCTTATTTGCATTTTTTATTTAAAACAAATCCAACTAAAAATAAAACTAACCGAGAGAAAGTAATATGCCTCCTTCAACATAAAACGATTTGGGAAAATGTTTTAAATATTATTGGACATTTATTTCGAGTTGAAAATATTTTGGGAATTTTTTTAGGACCCTAAATTCAATTTTCGGAAATATTTATAATGCCTCCAAATAGATTTTATGAAATAATTGTATGTATTTCATTTAATCTTTGGGCTGGAAATACTTGTCCTAAGCTCTAAATATTATTTTAGATCTATTTGGATTTTTTTAGATTTTATTTTTTAAAATAGAACTGGATTGATTTGATAGCAAAAATCCAATTCAAAAGTTCAAAATATAATACAAGATAGAATTTTTTTTGAGAATTACCAACACTTTATTGAATGTGGATGTCCATGGAATACAAGAAGGGTCATGCGGAGAAATTAGCCACAAGTGGCGACCCTGATCAAGCAAAGAAGGGTGTTTGGCAAGTAAACGAGCTTCATAGTTCAAAGCTTTACTTTCAAAGGTAACAAAGCAATTATCTAACTTACTAGCCCTAGTATTGAATTCTCTAAAAATAGCCTCATATGGGCCTCCTTTTCCCTCCAAGATGTCATTCACCACTATCTTGGAGTCACATGCAATAACAATCTTAGAAATAGAGAGATCTTCAGATAACGATAAAGCTTCGCGGCATGCTAGGATTTGCAACGTTTTGTTTGTAGGGAATCGTCGGCCAAATCGCGAGAGCTATATCTCGACTATACGGTAGCTTCACTCGCATCAGGCGTAGTGCAAGTGGGCTGGCCCACTAGCGTAGGATTCGCTCATTGTAGGTTTTCTCTGCTCCATTTTTTCTTTTGATTTTCTTTCTTATTTTATTTTTCATTTGTTTATTCTTTAGTTCTTTTTGTTTTATCATCGGTTTTGTTTTTCTTCATTATAAATTATGTTTTCTCTCGTTTACACTGGTTCTCTTTATTTTTCCCTGTCTTTGATTGGTGTTTCCTTTTATTTCTTTTTTTATTCGCTTTTCTTCTGGTTTTCTTTCTATCTACGGGTTTCATTAAATTTTTTTGGTTTTTTCTCTTTCTTTTTCACCATTTTTCTTTATTTTTTGTTCTTTCTTTTTATGTGTGTTTTCTTTATGGTTTTTCATCGGTTGTAGAACCTTTTTGATTGATTTTTCTTTTATTTTCTATGTGTTTTTTGCATCGGGTCTCCTTTGTTTTCTCTTTACATTCTTCATGTACATGTGAAAAGAAATTATACTATATATGGTAAACATATTTACACAATTCATATTATTTTTACATGTTTTATGTCTATATTTTCATATGCATGTTTAAAATTGTGTTAATACATGGTTACAATTTTTAAATACAATTATTGGCATTTAATTGAAACATGTTTGATGTCTACTTTTTCATAAACGTTGTACATTTTTTATATACATCTGAAAAATGTATTTGATATACATTTTAAAAAACTGAAATACATGATTATCCTTTCTGTATAATGTCACATACATCTTTCTGAAATGCGTGACATTTTAAAAAATTTACTAAATTTTTTGTATGCTTTCGATATTTTTCACACACATTTGAAACATTTATGTTATATATGCTTAAGTTTTTTTCAAATATATGATTGCATTTTAATAATTTCCAACACATTTTTTTGAAATATCTGAACATTTTTAAATGTCACAATGTTTTTCTTAATACGCTACCAACATCTTTGAATTAAGCTAAAATTTGTTTACATTGCGTTAAATTTTATTAAATTCACGATTTTAATTGTTTTTATGATTGGAAATATATGTATTTACAATATTTCAAAAATAATAATAAGCGAAAAAACAAAAAAAAATAACAAAGGAAAAACGGGAGAAGAGACGAACTTACTCGGAACCTACCTGTGTCGGCTCATTCGTGAATGAGGCGGGGCTTGAACAAGGCCAGTACAGAAGATTGCTGGAGTCGCTTGTCTTCGGTGCAGTCAGTCGATACAGATAAAACAACTTTGTGGCGGAGCGTCTTCTCGGACTTGCTTCGATCCTGAACATGTACATTTTCTGTTAGAGAAATTCTGCGCTTTTTGTGAGAGCTGCATTCCCTGATTGCAGTTAGTTTTGTGGTGCAGCATCTTCAGTCTTGATCATGGAACTTGCTTCCTCAACATAATAGGTTGTCCATCGATTGTCGTTGTTCTTGACACAACTCATTGATAGTTTACTTAATACAGTGCACTACTTCATTTTACAGTGGCTGTTCTAATGGTGATGGGGGGGAATAGATACAACTAAATGTTTTGGCAAGTGATTTGTAGTAGCACAATTCACTAAAGGTTTAATTAATGGGTCACTTGCTTCATATTGCACTGGTCATTCTGATAACATTGAGTAGAATGTACAACCAGGCCACCGCCCAACAGTGAGACATCGGCAATTCTCATATTAATATCGGAGATTGTGATTCTTGTAGCCATTAAAAAGATCAGAGTTGCATAGAAACAGAAGGGTTTGAGCCTTTGAGGTGACTCTAGAATGGTTTGAGAAGGCTTTAGATTGCTTACTGGTGGTGAAGAACAAGCCGCACAAGAATAGCTCAGCTCTTGTACTTGCAGTTCTTTAAGCAATGTCCACCATGAAAGCTACTATGTGAATGTACAAGCGCATAAATAATATGTAGCCTAGAAGGTTTTAAGGCACGTCAGGTTTGCCAATCCACCAAACTGTGCCATGTTTCCTTGATAAGTACTGTATCATCCCTAAGATGACAGAAAGAAATACAAGCAAGACGAATTTCATCTGGATCTTTCAAAGGCAAATAATCCAACTCAACACTACTCGCCGCCTTTCGAGATTCAGTGCCAAAGCCCTGCAGTTCACACACATACCGCCTACAGCAATTTCTCAGCAGTTTTTACTGAATATTTCCAGGTTTCAGGACCAACAGGGAAGCCATCAGCAGAGATTTCAGTAACATCAAGTTATTTATGAGTGGCAAGCCAAGTGTTACAATGATGTGTTGACTAAACTAATGAATCGCCATCCAGTTGGTGAAGGACGGCCGGCTTTCGTCGCCATTAAGGTAAGCTTGGTAACTACTCCAGGAGGCCATGCTGGCTGGCAGAGTCCTGCCGAAGTTCCTGTAGAAAATTACAACTGCCCTTCTGGTCCTGACAACAAGGACATTATGCCGAACAACAGGAATAGCACCCCGCTCGACAATTCAACCTGAAACGAGATAAGCACCGCATTAGATGTGAAGGCGTTTGAGTTGTTCAGCGGGAGCACGCGAAACAGGCTTCGGACAGCAGTTCTTACCATCTTCTCGGATATCTGAGAGGCCAGGCTCTTCCCTCCCATTACGGCAGCCGTAGTGCAGAGTGCTTGAGCTCTGAGCACAATACAAGAGGGGTTTTGTCAGCAACACAGAGTGAACCATTTCTAAAGACTGTACAAAAGAAGCGGCCCTCACATGACTCCCCCGATGACGACGCCGAATGGGTTTTCATCAGCAGCCAGGCCAATCGTAGCAATCTGAGAAGAAAAGGGTAAGGAATATACCAGATCATCTACGAATAACATCAAAGTTGCTTTGGAAGGGGGCGAATAGAAGAGTCTTTTTGTGCAACTTACCTGGCTCTTGTCACCCCACTCACCAAAGAAAGTGATGGAAAATGCCTACAGCATACAAATGAATGGACATGTAAATGTCAAGATGGAACCACAAGCACCATAATTGTCTGCCATTCCCATAGATCAGTAGTTGTCTAGTTGATACCTTTATAAAAATTGGTGAGAAGAACTGCATGAGAAATGGCCTTTGCTTTTTCTTTGTATCTTCAGTTGCCTAAAATGTGAAGAATATTTGAGTTGCACGTCCAGGTAAACATACAGAGAGGAATTAATATGTGATGCTCCGCGAGCTCATATTAAAAACCAGCAAGGCCCAATATAGAGGTCTGGAGCATATGCTCCGGACACAAAGCCGCAAACAAACAAAATTCTCGTTCTTAAAAAATTCTCACGTGTTGATGACTGAGTATTTATTATGCACTAATTCAAGTTTAGTGCAAACTTATGGATTCTTGTGGCCTGTGCAGAAAAAACAAGCTTTAACACCCGAAAAAGCTTTTCTTAGCTCCTCAATCTTGTCTTTATCATAATGCAAACTACAATCGACACATTTCACACGAGATCTTCCAGATTGTACCTATATGCAATATGCGAGGGAAAAAAATGGATCTTCTGAACTAAAGAGAGCACATAACCCAGGTGCACAAAATCCACGTCCAAAGTAAGGATAGTAACTTGTCAAAAAGAAAGACAATGTAGTGAAAAAGTGAGTTTCCATTCACCCCTCAGTAAGCAGGTTCTCAAAACTGTGTTTCTGCTAAAATAAAATTAATAGTTCGCACAAATAATGAAAAGGGATATACATGGAGGTGGAATTTTCATTTTAGCATTTTTTACCAATATTACATGAAAATCATATACTCGTTATAACTTGGCACAAGCAACAACAATTGCATTCGCACATTAGAATTGTCTTTGTATAACATTTCCCAAGATGAATGAGAATATCTGGAGATCAGAAATCATTCTTCTGACTGTTGAAGGGGAAAAGGTGTTTTGCATTTTATCCCATGACACACGAACTATGTACATTTTGATTGTGAAAATGGAGAAGGCCACAAAAATTTGCCAACATTCTGATATAAGGAAAAGATGATCTGAATGGGCATGTCGCACATGCGCTGAGCCACTGACCTTTGATTTATTTTTCGATTCCCCTTTGTTACTCTTAAAGTCCGCATCCTGAAAATTTGGCAGAAGTTGGCTATAAGCTACTTGGCCTACAGTTCAATAGGACGTAAGTCAAGAATGAAATATGCAAACCAGCTTTGCTTCCAATTCAGCCAGATCTTCTGACTCTCTGCGATAAACGTTAGTGAGTTAGTGAAATCATTCACTAAAATGCCAATCACATAAAGCAAGTACATAGTTAACCAACTAAAAAGCAAACAAGCAATCAAGCAAGATCAATACCCTTCTTCTTTGAAGCCTTCCCACAATGACCAGATGCCAAACACAAAGAACAGCAGAGTGGTGATATGATGAGTCCATTTACGTGATATCTGTTCGGAGAAAAAACGGTTAACTGTGCTTTCCATCAAGGTAACCCATGAAGCAGAAAATTTTGGCCTATCATCATCACAACAAGACAGTTGAGGGAACAGGGTTGGTGGTAATATCCACCAGCAGGTTCAGAGGAAGCTCACCGTTGGTCCAACAAATACACGTATGAGGATTGTAATAACTGCTATTGCAAGATTTAATGTAAAGCTATAATCAGGACAAGGGTTCTAAATGTGATTCTCCATGCTCAAACGGAAAATAAACAGTATTGACATTGGATAGAGCTGAGCATAATTTCAATAATAAGTTCCTCTGAATGGGTTTGTTCTTTTCTGCCTGGTTGCTGTTCAGATACTAACCACCACCAGTGTCAAAGCAACTATTACAGAATATAGGTAGTGTAGGCGTGTGCCTTTGGATATATCAGGGTGAATAAGCAACGAATACATACCAGGTTTGGCGCAACCCAGCCTAGAGAAGCAGATAAAGCCGTCATCACCTAGAATTTTGAACTCGGTCAGTCAAGCAGAAAAATACAGGTCATTACATTAGATTAGAGCATGTCTGAAAATTCTCACTGTTAATGCCGATAGACAGCCAGCAAGGACGAGCTTCCGTGGATGGCGCATGGCCAGAATCTTGCACAAGTAAACGGAAAACATCACAAGCCCACCAAATATAAAAGAAAAACACAGCAACAGAAACAGAGCGCAGAGCAGAGTAAAAGAGAAAAGGAAATCTATGTCGAAGTGGGGAATGACTAGCAGTTTATCACTAGAAAGGAATATCTTTGTCCTGCTACTCCAGACCTTGTGAAGCCCATCAATCATTCTGTAAACAGAAATCACTCCAGATAGGAGCGATGCTTCTAAAGGTTTACCCTGGTCAGGTGGTGAAACAGTTTTCGGTGGGAAAGGACTGGCCAGCATGCATCTGACCCAAAACTAGCAACAGTCCAACGCAAGTGGAGAGCCCAGCTGGTGTGGCTACCAAAATCGGGAAGCGCAGCAACAGCAAGCAGCCCCGGAGTCAAATCAAAACAAAGAAACAAACAAAAGGCCGGCCAGCAGGGTCCTCTTTATGCGTGTAAACCATGTGCGGCGAGCTGAACATACTAGCAGGTAGGCTGATTCATCCAAGAAAACTGCCGATTTCCACTAATAGAGGAGCAGAGAACCGAGCTAGTACTCCTCTGCTTTTCTTTAATTAGAAAAAGGAGCAGGTGAGGTGACCCGAGCTGCTGCTAATCTCAGCTAAGATCTCGCTGCTGGCGAGCTGATCCCGGCTATTGATCCAGGAATTGGGTCGGCGCCTGGGCGAAATCTGCCGCTTCTACCGCCTGACTCCTCCCCTAGTCCGCTGATACAGCACAGCCACCGCCGCCGACGGCGGCATATCGTCGAACAGCCTGCTCGCGCAGGAAAATTCCCAGGAGTCGCAGGAAAGTAGTTGGTTGGTTAGTGGGGAGGGGAGGAGAGGGGAGGTGAGGGGAGGTGGGGTGGGTTACCGCGGCGGCGAAGAAGGTCTTGTCGCCGACCTCGGAGAGCACGGTCATGGCCAGCGACTTGGTGAGCCCCTGCAGCAGGAAGGAAGGAACCAGTAAAAACAAGGTCAATTCAGCAACCTCCACCTGCGCTGCGCGCCGAGAGAGGGAGGGAGGGAGGGAGCTGACCCCGAGCAGAGACGGCGACATGGCGGCGGCGGAGGCGGCGGAGGTAGGCGCCGATTCCGATCTCGGGGGGTGAGGAGGGGGAGGAGGTGCGCTTGCGGCGTGGGCTCGGCAGGGAGGCACGGCAGTGATAAAAGGAAGGGGTGCGCGGCTGCTGTGCTGTGCTGCGTCAACTCATGGTTGGCTCCCTCTCTCAAACAAAACAAAAAACTAAAGATGGTTGGCATATTTGTGCTCACCCAAAATGCTTATTTTTTTAAAAAAAAAGCTTCTGATCTATTCTTCAATCATGTCAGTTCAACGAACACCAGAAATAATAAAAAAATGCACCTAGATCCGAAGACCACCTAGCGACTACGAGCACTGAAAGCGAGCCGATGGCGCGCCGCCGTCATTGCCCCTCGACAAAATGATTATTATGCCGACCTGATCCATCTTCTTTTTTTCTTTTATTCCTCAACCAAAAAATTTTATATGTCATCTTATTGTTTTTTCAAGGGGATATGTCATCTTATTTTATTTATTTATTTTGAGAATCATGTCATCTTATTGTTCTGGTAATAAACTTTAGCAAACCAACATAGGAGGACACTGATAACTCCAACCCACCAGGGTTCAAGTTCTATACTTGACACCGGTGCTTGTATTTTTCTGGATTTATTCCATCCATTCATGCAAAGTGCAGTGGGAGAAGGCGTTCCCATCGACTATGAAGGCGTATGTGGCCACTTTGTCGATCTCAAGCTGATGTGCCGGCTCGATCTCTTCGAGGTGCTCATATGGGCAGGCGGTTAGTACTCACTAGCTCGCACGGATAAAATAGACGTGAAACATTTGAGGAAGTTTTTCAAAGAAAATGAGTCCGAAAAGATCGACAAAATCAAAAGCGGAGAAGGTGGGATGAAAGTGGGAGCACGGAAAACATGAAGCATTTGAACCTGAGCTCACATGCTCGTTGATGAACAGTAGAATACAGATTAAAAAATTATGATTTTTTTTGTGATACACGTTTTAATTAAATCGTGTGATGAAATGAGATTTCTGGATTTTGGTGAAACAAATCGATGCCCTGAAAAAACTATTGTTTGAAGCATTTTGCAACGTCCTTTTTTTGGTCAAGACCTCCGCGGATGTCATTTTATCACAAAACTTTGCAGGCAGTTGAAACATTAATCAATATTTATCAAAAACATCAGATTTTTTTTGAACGTTTTAGTGTGTGTGTGTATATATATCATATTTTACTGTTCATCAGTGAGCATTTGAGCTCGGATCAAAAGATCCAACGGACAGTTCCTTGCTGCTACGTTCTGCTTTCTATATTCGCTCGTGATTAATGATTGAGATCTACTTAGCTAGGTAGGGTGGGCAAAAGAAAAAGATAATAATACTACGGTGGATCGAGAGCATCCAAAACAGAGATCGACACGGCTGCATATGCATCTATTCCCATTTTGCATGTGCCCACCTTCGACCCACCTGCCCCGTCCAAAGAAATGCTTTTGAATCGGATTCCCTGGGCACAGGATGGAACGGCTTGTTCTGGATGCGGATTTGTTTCAGATTGTGCTGCGGTGGAGAGCGACCGAGCCAAAAAATATTGTACGAGCCAAAGATCACGGCACTGCCCAATCCCAAATACGCAGTATCTGTCATTGTCACGATTCATAATAGGAGTATAATATATACACTCATAAAAACAATATCTGAGGCAAATAATAATGTGAAGACATTTACCAGGAATGTGGTGGATACAGATGACGCAGTGCAATACGTGTATGTCATCGTGACAAAGGTGAACAAATAATGCCACAGCTTTTTTACCATCGACATGACGAGTATGCCAGATCAGATAGCATGCGCATGACGCACAGCAATGTGTGTATTACTATTATGTCATAAATAAACACAGCCAAGCTTGATAATGCCGATTCTCAAATGTAAAAAGATTGATAAAGCCATGCTTCCATCATCAACGTCAGATACGCCCAGTTGAGATTATAATACCGATGACGATTACGCCGTGCCTCGAAAAATATATAAATCGATGACGTCGTGCAGTGCGGGACTTCGATTGCTTGCTGTCTTGCGGCTATCGGTTTATATGAATCAAAGTCAATCCATGATGCACACACGTTACAAACAAAGCCAAAACAGAATTTGTATTTTCAAATTTATTGATGAAGTGGACAGCAAGTTTTGACAGAGAACACCACACATTGAACCAAGCTCAATTATGGCAGCACGGCCCTGTTGGTTCCGCCCCGTACTTCAAAATCATCACGGTGGCCTCGTCATCTAGACTACACCATTTGTCGTTGTTGCGCCAAGACGATTTTGAACTTTTATTCTGTTATTATCTCATGATAGTGGAACCCGATCCCAATGGAGTCATATGGGAAAAAATGATTCAAGTAGCGCAATCTCCGCGGTCATTTGTGTCTGAACCCGGATTCGTCAGCACTTGGTGAACAACAAATTAAAAAGGGTAAACAAATTCTGAAACTCTTTGGCACCGAAGATGCTCAAGTGGACAGAAGAGTGCAAATTTTCGTGCTGTTTGGACATTCGAGGACATCTAGGCTTGTTTCTTTTTTTTTTAAGTTCCTTTCACGGCCAAATTTTGTTTTTCTATCACCACGTCCTCAAATGTCCAAACATCATGAATGTTTGCACCCACATAACGCATTCGAGCATCTTACATGCCAATTTTTTTTAAAAAATTTGTTGTTCATGCACAAGTGCAGATGCACCTAGACAACGAATCGCCGCGCTCCAATCTCCGCCATTACTTTGTGAGAGTTGCTAAGCACACTTCAAAATTCTCAAACAACGATGGAGAAGTGATCTAACATCTAAGCACAATATCTCAAAGTAAGCCTCCTAAATAATAGTATTACTGTTTCATAATATTGACCTATCTGACTCAAGCCCACATAACTAAACAAAACAATACTTAGTTCCGATAGGTTGTTCCATGAGAATATGAACACACCTCGGGTTATGCGACAGTCAATTATGGCAAAATTATTATTTTTTAACTCGCAATAACAAACTATACTCGACCAAATAATATATATCTTCCACAACCCGCACGAAGGGAAGAAGATCATGTGCAACATGACTAACGGCACACCCATTAATCGATGCGTCTTGATAGAATGCATTTTTCGGTCTTTTCGGTTTGTTCGGTTCATAGCAGTGGAGCTGATATTTTGTTGCAAGTTTGTCTATTGCCTCCATGTCCAGCTTTTCCATTATTCGTGGTCGTTGACATTTTATCTCATGTATGGAATCATAGAAGGGTGGCTCTGAAAAATACTTTTAAAAACCTTTGGAATCCGATTAGTTGGTATAGTGTCAGCTCGTTTGTTTGTTAAAACTGAGCTGCTTGCTTGGTTGACAATGTGCAAGCTGCCGTTTTCTTGCCTGCCTGCTGGTGGATATCCGCAGCTCCACACACACATCGTCTTATGTCAGCTTCAGCGCATCTCGCTGACCATTTCTAACCCCACACGCAGTAGCTTTTAATTTACTTCTACATTTTTTTGCGGGGTAATTTACTTCTACATTATTCACAAATATAAAATGTTTCTCTAAATCGGGTGTAAGTAAACAGACATGTTTTAATGTGTTTGTTCGCTCATTAGCTCGTATATAGTTCATATTGAAATATTCAGAACATCTTATATTTGTGACTGGAGGGTATACTAGGGATAGGGAGTATACAACATAAGTTTTTTTTTGAGATTTGAGTATAATATTTTTTTAGGGGTATTTGAGTATACTACCTTTTTTTTTTAGTTTTGAGTATACTACTTAAGTTTTTTTTTTGGAGACAAGAGTATACTACTTAAGTTTTGTTTCTTGGGACAAGAGTATACTACTTAAGTAGTCCATTCACAACGGGTTCCTTCTTGACTTCTTGTGACGATGTAGCCCACTGGAGTAAGCCGCCCTTCCCGGACCATTAGCAAGACCAGCGGATGGGGGGCTTGGCGATTCCTGTTCAGCGCTCTATGCGCCAGTTAGGCCTAGTGGCGCTCACTTGAAGGTCATTTCATCCGGCCCAATTAGCACAAACCGATCACTGGCTTGATCGCTCGCAAAAAAAAAAAAAAAAAAAAAACAAATCGCTCGCTTGTTCGATTCTCGCGGGATCAGTTCACCATTGGAACCGTTCCCTAAAATCTATTGGACCTTTGACCATCACAATTGACCGCACTGACTTTTAAAAATTTGAAAAAACTGCAGATGTAATAGAAGTTTGCGAATTTTGAAAAAAGAAATCACCAGTTTTGAAAAAAAATCAAATTTGAAACATCATCAATTTTGAAAAAAAGTTAGCCGATTCAGAAAAACGTTCATTGTTTTTAAAAATATCAATTTCTAAAAAATCATCGATTTTGACAAAAAATTATCGGTTTTGAAAAGGAGTTCATCCAAAGTTCATTGATTTTCAAAAATAGTTCACCAAAGTTGAAAAAAGGTTCGCCAATTTCAAAAAAGTTAATTGAAAAAATTTCATCAAATTTAAAAAAAGTTCAACAATTTTCGAAAAATCTTTATCGGTTTCAAAAAAGTACATCAATTTTTAAGAAAAGTTCATCAAGTTAGAAAAAAGTTCGTTGACTTTGAAAAGGAGTTCATCAAATTTGAAATAAGTTCATATTTTTTGAAAAAGACAATTTTTTAAAAAAAAAGTTCATGAATTTGAAGAAAGTTTGTGAATCACAGAAAAGAACACAAAAAGGGAAGAAAAAAAACATAGAAAAAATGACCAAAACATAACAAAAAACTGACACCGGGTTTGTACAAGAAGAGAAAATGAAGAAACTATGAACAACAAGGTATGATCTTAGTGGTTATTGCCGCCAGGTCTAAATGCCGAGGGCTTGAGTTCGATTTTCCCTCAAGGCAGTCGTATTTTTTAAAGCTTAGAAAGAAGAAAAAAGAAGTTAAATGGGTTGATCCCATGACGGCGGGGGAGGGGGTTGTTGGAAATATGCCCTAGAGGCAATAATAAAAGTATTTCATTGTTCATGATAATTGTCTTTTATTCATGCTATAACTGTATTATCCAGAAATCGTAATACACGTGTGAATACATAGACCACAATATGTCCCTAGTGAGCCTCTAGTTGACTAGCTCGTTGTGATCAACAGATAGTCATGGCTTCCTAGCTATGGACATTGGATGTCGTTGATAATGGGATCACATCATTAGGAGAATGATGTGATGGACAAGACCCAATCCTAAGCATAGCACAAAGATCGTGTAGTTCGTTTGCTAGAGCTTTTCCAATGTCAAGTATCTCTTCCTTTGACCATGAGATCGTGTAACTCCCGGATACCGTAGGAGTGCTTTGGGTGTATCAAACGTCACAACGTAACTAGGTGACTATAAAGGTGCACTACAGGTATCTCCGAAAGTGTCTGTTGGGTTGACACGGATCGAGACTGGGATTTGTCACTCCGTATGACGGAGAGGTATCTCTGGGCCCACTCGCTAATGCATCATCATATTGAGCTCAAAGTGACCAAGTGGTTGGTCACGGGATCATGCATTACGGTACGAGTAAAGTGACTTGCCGGTAACGAGACTGAACAAGGTATTGGGATACCGACGATCGAGTCTCGGGCAAGTAACGTACCGATTGACAAAGGGAATTGTATACGGGGTTTGATCAAATCCTCGACATCGTGGTTCAACCGATGAAATCATCGAGGAGTATGTGGGAGCCAACATGGGTATCCAGATCCCGCTATTGGTTATTGCCCGAGAGTCGTCTCGGTCATGTCTGCATGTCTCCCGAACCCGTAGGGTCTACACACTTAAGGTTCGGTGACGCTAGGGTTGTATGAATATGAGTATGCAGCATACCGAATGTTGTTTGGAGTCCCGGATGAGATCCCGGACGTCACGAGGAGTTTCGGAATGGTCCGGAGGTAAAGAATAATATATAGGAAGTGGTATTTCGGCCATATGGAAAGTTTCGGGGTCTCCCGGTAATGTACTGGGACCACCGGAAGGGTCCCAGAGGTCCACCGGGTGGGGCCACCCATCCTGGAGGGCCCCATGGGCTGAAGTGGGAGGGGAGCCAGCCCATAGTGGGCTGGTGCGCCCCCCTAGGCCCACCCCCTGCGCCTAGGGTTGAAACCCTAGGGGGGGCACCACATGCCTTGGGGGGCACTCCTCCCCCCTTGGCCGCCGCCCCCTTGGGAGATTCAATCTCCCAGGGCCGGCACCCCC
Organism: Triticum aestivum; assembly: GCF_018294505.1. Taxonomy (NCBI): domain Eukaryota; kingdom Viridiplantae; phylum Streptophyta; class Magnoliopsida; order Poales; family Poaceae; genus Triticum; species Triticum aestivum. The sequence goes on along the minus strand of NC_057803.1, from coordinate 717,890,233 downwards.
CCTGGGGGCCTATATAAAGGAGGGCAGGGGGGAGGGCAGCCGTACCCTTGTGCTTGGCGCCTCCCTCCCCCTGCTACGCCTCGTCCTCCTCCCGTAGTCGCTTGGCGAAGCCCTGCTGGAGTTCTGCTGCATCCACCACCACGACGTCGTGCTGCTGGATCATCATCAACCTCTCCCTCCCCCTTGCTGGATCAAGAAGGAGGAGATGTCTCCCATCCCATACGTGTGTTGAACGCGGAGGTGCTGTCCGTTCAGCACTTGGACATCGATGATCTGAATCACGTCGAGTACGACTCCATCATCACCATCCCCTTGAAAGCTTCCGCACGCGATCTACAAGTGGTATGTAGATGCAAACTCACTCCCTTGACTCGTTGCTTAGATGAACTCATAGATGGATCTTGGTGAAACCGTAGGAAAAATTTTAATTTTCTGCAACGTTCCCCAACAGTGGCATCATGAGCTAGGTCTATGCGTAGTTCTCTAATGCACGAGTAGAACACAATTTTGTTGTGGGCGTGGATCTTGTCAACTTGCTTGCCACTACTAGTCTTTTCTTGCTTCAGCGGTATTGTGGGATGAAGCGGCCCGGACCAACCTTACACGTACGCTTACGTGAAACCGGTTCCACCGATTGACATGCACTAGTTGCATAAGGTGGCTGGCGGGTGTCTGTCTCTCCCACTTTAGCTGGAGCGGATTCGATGAAAAGGGTCCTTATGAAGGGTAAATAGAAGTTGACAAAATCACGTTGTGGTTATTCGTAGGTAAGAAAACGTTCTTGATAGAACCCAATTGCAGCCACGTAAAAGATGCAACAACAATTAGAGGACGTCTAACTTGTTTTTACAGCGATTGTTCATGTGATGTGATATGGCCAGAAGTTGTGATGAATGGTGAATTGTGATGTATGAGATCATGTTCTTGTAATAGGATTCACGACTTGCATGTCGATGAGTATGACAACCGGCAGGAGCCATAGGAGTTGTCTTTATTTTTTGTATGACCTGCGTGTCATTGAAGAACGCCATGTAAATTACTTTACTTTATTGCTAAATGCGTTAGCCATAGAAGTAGAAGTAGTCGTTGGCGTGACAACTTCATGAAGACACGATGATGGAGATCATGATGATGGAGATCATGGTGTCAAGCCGGTGACAAGATGATCATGGAGCCCCGAAGATTGAGATCGATGGAGCTATATGATATTGGCCATATCATGTCACAACTATATAATTGCATGTGATGTTTATTATGTTTATGCATCTTGTTTACTTAGGACGACGGTAGTAAATAAGATGATCCCTTACAACAATTTCAAGAAGTGTTCTCCCCTAACTGTGCACCGTTGCTACAGTTCGTCGTTTCGAAGCACCACGTGATGATCGGGTGTGATAGATCCTTACGTTCACATACAACGGGTGTAAAACAGTTTTACACAACAAAACACTTAGGGTTAACTTTACGAGCCTGGCATGTACAGACATGGCCTCGGAACACGGAGACCGAAAGGTCGAACACGAGTCGTATGGAAGATACGATCAACATGAAGATGTTCACCGACGATGACTAGTCCGTCTCACGTGATGATCGGACACGGCCTAGTCGACTCGGATCGTGTAACACTTAGATGACTAGAGGGATGTCTAATCTGAGTGGGAGTTCATAATTTGATTAGATGAACTTAATTATCATGAACTTAGTCTAAAACCTTTGCAAATATGTCTTGTAGATCAAAGGGCCAACGCTCATGTCAACATGAACTTCAACGCGTTCCTAGAGAAAACCAAGCTGAAAGATGATGGCAGCAACTATACGGACTGGGTCCGGAACCTGAGGATCATCCTCATAGCTGCCAGGAAGCAATATGTCCTAGAAGGACCGCTAGGTGACGCTCCCGTCCCACAGAACCAAGACGTTATGAACGCTTGGCAAACTCGTGCTGATGATTACTCCCTCGTTCAGTGCGGCATGCTTTACAGCTTAGAACCGGGGCTCCAAAAGCGTTTTGAGCATCACGGAGCATATGAGATGTTCGAAGAGCTGAAACTAGTTTTCCAAGCTCATGCCCGGGTCGAGAGATATGATGTCTCCGACAAGTTCTATAGTTGTAAGATGGAGGAAAACAGTTCTGTCAGTGAGCACATACTCAAGATGTCTGGGTTGCACAACCGTATGACCCAGCTGAACATTAACCTCCCAGATGAGGCGGTCATTGACAGAATCCTCCAATCGCTCCCACCAAGCTACAAGAGCTTTGTGATGAACTACAACATGCAGGGGATGGTGAATACCATTCCTGAAGTGTTCTCAATGCTGAAGTCAGCAGAGGCTGAAATCAAGAAAGAACATCAAGTGTTGATGGTCAATAAGACCACTAAGTTCAAGAAGGGCAAGGGCAAGAAGAACTTCAAGAAGGACGGCAAGGATGTTGCCGCGCCCGGTAAGCCAGTTACCGGGAAGAAGTCAAAGAATGGACCCAAGCCTGAGACTGAGTGCTTTTATTGCAAGGGAAAGGGTCACTGGAAGCGGAACTGCCCTAAATACTTAGCGGATAAGAAGGCCGGCAACACCAAAGGTATATTTGATATACATGTAATTGATGTGTACCTTACCAGTACTCGTAGTAACTCCTGGGTATTTGATACCGGTGTCGTTGCTCATATTTGTAACTCACAGCAGGAGCTGCAGAATAAACGGAGACTGGCGAAGGACGAGGTGACGATGCGCGTCGGGAATGTGATCGCCGTCGGCACGCTGCCTCTACATTTACCTACGGGATTAGTTTTGAACCTTAATAATTGTTATTTGGTGCCAAGTTTGAGCATGAACATTGTATCAGGATCTCGTTTAATACGAGATGGCTACTCATTTAAATCCGAGAATAATGGTTGTTCTATTGATATGAGAGATATGTTTTATGGTCATGCTCCGATGGTCAATGGTTTATTCTTAATGAATCTCGAGCGTAATATTACACATATTCATAGTGTAGATGCCCAAAGATGTAAAGTTGATAACGATAGTCCCACATACTTGTGGCACTGCCGCCTTGGTCACATTGGTGTGAAGCGCATGAAGAAGCTCCATGCTGATGGACTTTTAGAGTCTCTTGATTATGAATCGTTTGACACATGCGAACCATGCCTCATGGGCAAAATGACCAAGACTCCGTTCTCCGGAACAATGGAGCGAGCAACCAACTTGTTGAAAATCATACATACCGATGTGTGCGGTCCAATGAGCGTTGAGGCTCGCGGAGGATATCGTTATGTTCTCACTCTCACTGATGACTTAAGTAGATATGGGTATGTCTACTTAATGAAACACAAGTCTGAGACCTTCGAAAAGTTCAAGGAATTTCAGAATGAGGTAGAGAATCAACGTGACCGAAAGATAAAGTTCCTACGATCAGATCGTGGAGGAGAATACTTAAGTCATGAATTTGGTACACACTTAAGGAAATGTGGAATCGTTTCACAACTCACGCTGCCTGGAACACCTCAGCGTAACGGTGTGTCCGGACGTCGTAATCGCACTCTATTGGATATGGTGCAGTCTATGATGTCTCTTACCGATTTACCGCTATCATTTTGGGGATACGCTCTAGAGACAGCTACATTCACTTTAAATAGGGCACCGTCTAAATCCGTTGAGACGACACCGTATGAATTATGGTTTGGGAAGAAACCTAAGCTGTCGTTTCTAAAAGTTTGGGGATGCGATGCTTATGTCAAGAAACTTCAACCTGAAAAGCTCGAACCCAAGTCGGAAAAATGCGTCTTCATAGGATACCCTAAGAAACTGTCGGGTATACCTTCTACTTAAGATCCGAGGGCAAGATCTTTGTTGCCAAGAACGGATGCTTTCTGAAAAAAGAGTTTCTCTCGAAAGAAGTAAGTGGGAGGAAAGTAGAACTCGATGAAGTACTACCTCTCGAACGGGAAAGTGGTGCAGCTCAGGAAAATGTTCCTGTGATGCCCACACCAACTAAAGAGGAAAACAATGATGATGATCAAGGTACTTCGGATCAAGTTGCTACTGAACTTCGTAGGTCCACAAGGACACGTTCCCCACCAGAGTGGTACGGCAACCCTGTCCAGAAAATCATGTTGTTAGACAACGGTGAACCTTCGAACTATGAAGAAGCGATGGCGGGCCCAGATTCCAACAAATGGCTTGAAGCCATGAAATCCGAGATAGAATCCATGTATGAAAACAAAGTATGGACTTTGACAGAATTGCCCGATGATCGGCGAGCGATAGAAAACAAATGAATTTTTAAGAAGAAGACGGACGCGGATGGTAATGTTACCATTTATAAGGCTCGACTTGTCGCTAAGGGTTATCGACAAGTTCAAGGGATTGACTATGACGAGACATTCTCTCCCGTAGCGAAGCTGAAGTCCGTCCGAATCATGTTAGCAATTGCCGCATACTATGATTATGAGATATGGCAGATGGACGTCAAAACGGCATTCCTTAACGGACATCTTAAGGAAGAGCTGTATATGATGCAGCCGGAAGGTTTTGTCGATCCTAAGAACGCTAACAAAGTATGCAAGCTCCAGCGATCCATTTATGGGCTGGTGCAAGCATCTCGGAGTTGGAACATTCGCTTTGAAGAGATGATCAAAGCGTTTGGGTTTATGCAGACTTATGGAGAAGCCTGCGTTTACAAGAAAGTGAGTGGGAGCTCTGTAGCATTTCTCATATTATATGTAGATGACATACTCTTGATGGGAAATGATATAGAACTTCTGGACAGCATTAAGGCCTACTTGAATAAGTGTTTTTCAATGAAGGACCTTGGAGAAGCTGCTTATATATTAGGCATCAAGATCTATAGAGATAGATCGAGACGCCTCATAGGTCTTTCACAAAGCACATACCTTGATAAGATTTTGAAGAAGTTCAAAATGAATCAGTCCAAGAAGGGGTTCTTGCCTATGTTACAAGGTGTGAGATTGAGCTCGGCTCAGTCCCCGACCACGGCAAAAGATAAAGAAGAGATGAGTGTCATCCCCTATGCTTCAGCCATTGGATCTATTATGTATGCCATGCTGTGTACCAGGCCTGATGTAAACCTTGCCGTAAGTTTGGTAGCAAGATACCAAAGTAATCCCGGCAAGGAACACTGGACATCGGTCAAGAATATCCTGAAGTACCTGAAAAGGACAAAGGACATGTTTCTCGTTTATGGAGGAGACGAAGAGCTCGCCGTAAAGGGTTACGTCGACGCTAGCTTCGACTCAGATCTGGATGACTCTAAGTCACAAACCGGATACGTGTATATGTTGAATGGTGGAGAAGTAAGCTGGTGCAGCTGCAAGCAGAGCATCGTGGCGGGATCTACGTGTGAAGCGGAGTACATGGCAGCCTCGGAGGCAGCGCATGAAGCGATTTGGGTGAAGGAGTTCATCACCGACCTAGGAGTCATACCCAATGCGTCGGGGCCGATCAAACTCTTCTGTGACAACACTGGAGCTATTGCCCTTGCCAAGAAGCCCAGGTTTCACAAGAAGACCAAGCACATCAAGCGTCGTTTCAACTCCATCCGTGAAAATGTTCAAGATGGAGACATAGATATTTGCAAAGTACATACGGATCTGAATGTCGCAGATCCGTTGACTAAACCTCTCTCGCGAGCAAAACATGATCAACACCAGAACTCTATGGGTGTTTGATTTATCACAATGTAACTAGATTGGTGACTCTAGTGCAAGTGGGAGACTGTTGGAAATATGCCCTAGAGGCAATAATAAAAGTATTATTATATTTCATTGTTCATGATAATTGTATTTTATTCATGCTATAACTGTATTATCCGGAAATCGTAATACACGTGTGAATACATAGACCACAATATGTCCCTAGTGAGCCTCTAGTTGACTAGCTCGTTGTGATCAACAGATAGTCATGGTTTCCTGGCTATGGACATTGGATGTCATTGATAACGGGATCACATCATTAGGAGAATGATGTGATGGACAAGACCCAATCCTAAGCATAGCACAAAGATAGTGTAGTTCGTTTGCTAGAGCTTTTACAATGTCAAGTATCTCTTCCTTTGACCATGAGATCGTGTAACTTCCGGATATCGTAGGAGTGCTTTGGGTGTATCAAACGTCACAACGTAACTGGGTGACTATAAAGGTGCACTACAGGTATCTCCGAAAGTGTCTGTTGGGTTGACACGGATCGAGACTGGGATTTGTCACTCCGTATGACGGAGAGGTATCTCTGGGCCCACTCGGTAATGCATCATCATATTGATCTCAAAGTGACCAAGTGGTTGGTCACGGGATCATGCATTACGGTACGAGTAAAGTGACTTGCCGGTAACGAGACTGAACAAGGTATTGGGATACCGACTATCGAGTCTCGGGCAAGTAACGTACCGATTGACAAAGGGAATTGTATACGGGGTTTGATCGAATCCTCGACATCGTGGTTCAACCGATGAAATCATCGAGGAGCATGTGGGAGCCAACATGGGTATCCAGATCCCGCTGTTGGTTATTGCCCGAGAGTCGTCTCAGTCATGTCTGCATGTCTCCCGAACCCGTAGGGTCTACACACTTAAGGTTTGGTGACGCTAGGGTTGTATGAATATGAGTATGCAGCATACCGAATGTTGTTCGGAGTCCCGGATGAGATCCCGGACGTCACGAGGAGTTTCGGAATGGTCCGGAGGTAAAGAATAATATATAGGAAGTGGTATTTCGGCCATCGGGCAAGTTTCGAGGTCTCCCGGTAATGTACCGGGACCACCGGAAGGGTCCCGGGGGTCCACCGGGTGGGGCCACCCATCCCGGAGGGCCCCATGGGCTGAAGTGGGAGGGAAGCCAGCCCATAGTGGGCTGGTGCGCCCCCCTAGGCCCACCCCCTGCGCCTAGGGTTGAAACCCTAGGGTGGGGGGGCGCACCACATGCCTTGGGGGGCACTCCTCCCCCCTTGGCCGCCGCCCCCTTGGGAGATTCAATCTCCCAGGGCCGGCGCCCCCCTCCTGGGGGCCTATATAAAGGAGGGCAGGGGGGAGGGCAGCCGTACCCTTGTGCTTGGCGCCTCCCTCCCCCTGCTACACCTTGTCCTCCTCCCGTAGTCGCTTGGCGAAGCCCTGCTGGAGTTCTGCTGCATCCACCACCACGCCGTCGTGCTGCTGGATCATCATCAACCTCTCCTTCCCCCTTGCTGGATCAAGAAGGAGGAGACGTCTCCCGTCCCGTACGTGTGTTGAACGTGGAGGTGCTGTCCGTTCAGCACTTGGACATCGGTGATCTGAATCACGTCGAGTACGACTCCATCATCACCATCCCCTTGAAAGCTTCCGCACACGATCTACAAGTGGTATGTAGATGCAAACTCACTCCCTTGACTCGTTGCTTAGATGAACTCATAGATGGATCTTGGTGAAATCGTAGGAAAAATTTTAATTTTCTGCAACGTTCCCCAACAGCGGTATGTGCCACGTTGCACGAAGTACTTTAACGGCCGCCTTATGAGCCAAATAGGGTTTGCCCCTCTCTATATGGGATTCCCTATATAACGCCTGTGTGTCAGATGCTAGCTTTTAGCACAGGGGCACCCCGTGGGCTGGCCCATCAGCACATCACTTAAACAAATCACTTTACTCTTGTGACCTCCACCAGAGAAGCACTATACTGTAGCGACCAATTTTCCCCTAGTATTTAAATCCAATTTTTATATTAAAACGCGAACATTTTTAAATTTTCTTTAAAAAGTTCATGACATTTAGGAAAAATATTTTGTGTCATTCAAAAAAATGTTCATGACATTTAATAATAATATTCACACGTTCCAAAAATGTGCTTGTGACATTTAGAAATATTATTTATATAGTGTAAAAAAATGTTTGCGTAGTTTAAAACAACGTTTCATAGCATTAAAAAATGTTCAACGCGAATTCAAAAAACACATGCTCCCTCCGTCCGGAATTACCTGTCGCTCAAATGAATGCACCTAGCTCTAATGCAGCCTGAATTTGAGAATTGTGTAACACATATTAATTTTTTTTAAACATGTACTTAAAAATGGTCATTATGTATTTGAAAAATGTTCAACATGCATCAGTAAATGTTCTATATCTTTAGAATAATATATAATGTGTACTAAAAGAAGTAGACATTATTTGCAAACAAGGAAAAAAGAAAAATATGATAAAAAGGAACCGGAAGAAAACCGGAAAATAAATACAAAAGCCCGGACAGAAACTACCAAACGAACCGGTCATAGAAGCTTGCTAAACCCCTCCAAGGAACCCAGGAAGCTATATTGGGCCGACCCTTCTGACGGTAAATTCAAAAGTGAGCCCTGATCATAAAAAAAAGCCGTATTGAGGCGCTTATGGTCTGTGATCAGGGCCCATTTTTTTGTCAACCTATGACCAGAGTTGGCACATGCTCTGACTAGAGCTCCTCCCGGGGAGCTCCTATGCGCCGCTCGTTGCGGCGAATTGCCGAGCAAACGCACAGGGGCGACTCCAGCTGGGCCGGCCCATTAGCGAAACACAGTAAAAAATACAAAAAAGACTAAAACTCCTGGAGGATGTAGCAAACGAACCTGGCACCTCCTGTGACTTACGCACGACCCTAGCCAATGGGCTACATAAGGTTTCATATTTTACTATGGCGCGCGCATCTAAAGGTAATGCAGATGAGAACATTATTTTGAGAACAGTATTTTTTTAATGCAAACACTTTTCAAATTTGAGAAGAAAAACTAAAAAAAAAATCAGAATTTACTGAATCAACACGAGTTTTAAAGAAATGATAAACACAAAAAAGTTTTTCGAAAATCTGAACAAGTATTTAATAGTGATTTTTGCAAAAACATGAATATTTCTGAAAGGGGAACAAATTTTGACTTGTGAACAAAAACAAATTGTAAACATGAGCATTTTTAAAATTTAAGAACAAAATTTTGAACGGGAACAATTTTTAAAATAACGAACAAATTTTGAATTTTTAGAACAAATTGTAAAATGAAGAACAATTTTGAAAATCCCAAATAAATTTGAAATGTGAAAAATTTCTTAATAGGTGAACAAAATTTTTAAAAATAAGAAAAAAAATTCAAATTTGTGAACAATTTTTGAATACAGCCATTTTTGAAATCCATGTCATTATTTTCAAATTTCACAAAAAATGAAATAAATTAATTCGAACAATTTTTGAAAAAACTGGAACATTTTCTGAAAATTCGGAACAAAAATTTTGAAACCAGAAACATTTTTTTATTTATGAACAAATTTTATAAAATGGGAACATTTTTTGAATTTGTGAACAAAATCTGAAAAACAGGTACATTTTCTGAAATTCGTTTTTTTTAAAGTAAACTTGAAAAGGAAAAAAAGAAACAGAAAAAAGATAAAAGAAAAGAAAACAGAAAAAATAGAAATAGAAAAAAGAAAAAATAAGATAAATAGAAAAAATAAAAACGAAAAAGAAACTGAAAAAGAAAAAGAAAAGGCCGGTTCACGAACCTTCTAGAAGGTTCCCAAAACCGAAAAAAACCGGCTGGAAACATCATAGAAGGTTCCCAAAACCGAGTCTGCTGTAACGCTAAAACGGGCCGGCCCACACGTTCGCTCGCTCGCACCTCCCCTCCCTGTGCGAAGCCTCGACAGCTTGCCGCAACGAGCGGCAAGTAGGATTTTCCCTCCTCCCGAGCCGCCTTAAGACCAGAGTTGGCACGTAGCTGGCGCTCGCACGCCCCCTTTATGGGCCGGCCCAACAAGGAGCCACGCTCGCCCTGGTTCAGTGGTGTCTCTCGATTGACGTTAACCTCCCTAAAAAAAGGTCGAGTCTAAACCAGCCATAGTTGACTGGTCAAACCATTGGATTTGGAGAAAAAACAACAGAAATACTTTAAAAATCGCAAAAATTAGAAAAATTCGTGAATTTCAAAATGTTTATTGATTTTGAAAAACAGTTCACAAACTTAAAAAAAGTTCATAAATTTTGAATAATGTTCACCCATTTTGAAAAAAGTTCAACGAATTTGGAAAAATACAAATTAAAGTAATTGTTCATAAGTTTTTAAAAAAGCTTCATGAAATTTGAAAAATAAAATCATCGATTTTGAAAATAGTTCACCGAATTTGAAGAAATTCATTGGATTTGGAAAAAATCATCAAAATGTCAACAAGAGTTCATCGGATCTGAAAAAATTTATTGATATTGAAAATAGTTCCGAACTTGAAAATTTTCATCGAGTTTGAGAAAAAGTTCATTGATTTTCATATAAAGTTCATCTGATAGGAAAAAATGTTCATCGAATTCAAAAAAAGAGTTCATCACTTTTTGAAAAAAAAGTTCATTAAATTAGAAAAGTTCATCAGATCTGAAAATTTTCATCAAATTTGAAGAAGGAAAAAAGTAAAACAAAAAGAGCGGCAAAATAATAAAAACGAAAATGAAAAAGGACATTGAAAGAAGATAAGTAGAAAAGATAAAACAAAAAGGAAAACAAAATTAAGAAAAAAAGATTGGTTCTGGACGAGTAAAGATTTACCCAGTGGTTCGCTACCCTAGTTGGATAGTACAGCTTGTATCGATTTACCCAGTGGAAAACAAAACCGGTCTACTACTATTTGTTACTGGGCCATGCCCCGTGTTTAGTCACCAGAGGCGAGCATAATGTATAGCATTTCGTACTATCTACTTGTTAGGAGCTTCTGGTGGGGTAGCAAGCAGTGTAAAATAAAGACCCATTGGGTGTCATGGGACACTCTCACTATTCCAAAGTTCATGGGAGGGTTGGGGTTTCAAGACTTCGAGCTGTTTAGCTTGGCGTAGTTGGCTCGACAAGTGTGGGGAATTGTGCAAACACCGGAGACCCTCAGTGCGAGAATTCTGAAATCTATCTATTTTCCCGACACTGACATTATGCATGCTACACTAGGCCCCTCACCATCCAAGGTGTGGTGTGCTCTGATCGAGGGAAGAGATATCCTAAAGATGGGCCTCATTCAGAGAATCGGCAGTGCACACATGTATGGGAAGATAATTGCATACCAAGGTTGGAACGTTTATCTCCCGTGGTGGCAGTTTTAGATTCACCACCCCAACTTGTATATGAACTCATTGATGTTACATCTGGTTGGTGGGATAGGGTCGAGCTCACCAGCCATTTTCTGCCCATGGATGTAGAAGCTATCTCAAGGATTCCCATAAGCTCAGTCCAACATGAGGAATTTTGGGCATGGCGTCATGAAAAAACGGGTGAAAGAACATGCGGTGCCCCCATGTTTGGTTTTGGTAATTGATGACAATCTCTATGGACTAATGGTTGTCTTGAGTTATATTTGAAGGATTTGTCCATAGGCTTTTCTTGAAGTCCATGTGTTGGTTTCAAGGAGTTTATGAGTTGACCAAGGTGCTATTAAGGAATTATCCAAAGATTGGTCATGCGGGTGTTGAGCTTATTGCAAGCATGTCTTGAAGAAGAAGGTTGTGTGATCATTTATGTTTACCTTCAATACATCATCCAAATGAAGAGAGTTGCAAAGATTCAAGGTTGATCAAGACTAAGTCAATAGTGAATCAAGTTGATTAACTCACAAAGCGTAGAAGATGTACCGAGAGGGATCAAGTGATCCCATGGTATGGTAAGCATTGTCCATTGCACTTTGTGTACTAACCCATGGTCTATGTGAGAGTTCTATGTGGGGTTAGGTACGTATCCATGGGCTTGCATCAAGAGGAAGATATCATACAACCCATGGAAAGGATGACATCAAGTGGTGATCGTCATCAAGATTGCCGTGTGCAAGTTCAAGTGGAGCATCACGAAGAGATCAAGTGCTTGAATCTTGCCATCCATTGTGGTGTCAATGGACTTGTGAAGATGAGCCGAAGAGTGGCTCACCCATAGTGGACTATGGGGGAGCAATCATCTAGTCTTCATCGAGCCAACGCAATCAAGAAAGGTGGTCCAACTTGAGGGAGTGAAGATCGTCATCATCTAGCTCAAGTGGACCATGTGCAAGGCAAAGGTTTGCCCTTGATAGGTTTTCTATTTTACCGGTCTCATGGTAGTTGTGGGAGACCTGGCTATAGGATCGATTGCCATACTATCAAGGGGGGCTCTCGATGAGTTGCTTGATCGTATCGTTCGTAGAGAGCTCAAACCATTGCATCCTTGCATCATATTTCTTGGTTCTTGTTTGATTCTCTTTGTGAGTCTTAGAGCTTATGGTCATCTTGATGACAAGCTTGAGTTCATCGAAAACGGAGTTTGCATGCGTCTTCTATGATGTTTTCGGTGTTGGAGGTTTTACCGGTCTTCTTCGAGGAAGGGCTCTCACCATTTTCTTTTGGGCCTTTTCTCATTTGCTTATTATTGGTATTTCTTTCAAGATTTTGTTAGCCCTTGTCGCTAGCTTTCCAACAAACTTGGTTTCATCGAATTCGGAGTCCGTTTGCAAAAGTTGTGGCAGTTTTGGTGTTCTGAAAAGGCTGCAGCGGTACTACAGCGAATTGGAGCGGATGTAATTTTTTACTACCGCTCCAGAGCGGTACTACCGCGGCTCCTAGAGCGGTAGTACCGCTCCGGACCAAAAAAATCGTCCCAAGTCCTGTGGAGGTAGGTACGGAAGTATATTTTTTGTACCGCAAGCAGTAGTACCGCGATCCCTAGCGGTAGTACCGTGAGGATGAGCGGTAGTACCGCTCTGTGCGGGTTGTGAGCATAATGGTTGGATTTTCCCCCACCTATAAAAGGGGGTCTTCTTCCCCATTGAACCTTATCCTTTGAGCTCGTGTTCTTCCCCCATTGTTGACCTTCTTTGAGCTTGCTAACTCTCAATCACTCCATGGATTCTTGCTAGTTTTTGAGGGAAAAGAGAGAGGAGATCTAGATCCACGTTTCCACCAATCACTTTCTCCTCTAAGTGAGGGGAACCCCTTGGATCTAGATCTTGGAGTTCTTCGTGTTCTTCTTTCGTTCTTCCTCTCATTTTCCTCCCTAGCATTAGTTGCCTCGGTGGGATTTGGGAGAGAAGGACTTGGGCACTCCGTGTGCCCTTGCCATTGCATTTGGTGCATCGGTTTGAGTTCTCCACGTGATACGTGGAAGTTACAAGTTGAGAAGCTTATTAGTTATTACTCTTGGGTGCTTGGTGCCCTTGAGCTTGTTCCTCTTGGGTGCTTGGGCGCCCTAGACGGTTGGTGGTGTTCGGAGCTCAATCATTGTGGTGTAAAGCTCCGGGCAAGCGTCGGGGTCTCCAATTAGGTTGTGGAGATCGCCCCGAGCAATTTGACGGGTTCCGGTGACCGCCCCCAAGGGTTGCCAAAGTGTACGGGTTCGGTGACCGCCCCCAAGGGTCTCCATTTGTACGGGTTCGGTGACCGCCCTCAAGGGTCCCTTAGTGGAATCACGGCATCTTGCATTGTGCGAGGGCGTGAGGAGATTACGGTGGCCCTAGTGGCTTCTTGGGGAGCATTGTGCCTCCACACCGCTCCAAACGGAGATTAGCATCCGCAAGGGTGTGAACTTCGGGATACATCGTCGTCTCCGCGTGCCTCGGTTATCTCTTACCCGAGCCCTTTACTTATGCACTTTACTTTGTGATAGTCATATTGTTCTTTGTCATATATCTTGCTATCACATAGTTGCTTATCTTGCTTAGCATAAGTTGTTGGTGCACATAGGTGAGCCTAGTTGTTTTAGGTTTTGTGCTTGACAAATTAACCGTTAGGTTTATTCCGCATTTGTTCAAGCCTCAACCGTAATTATTTTAAAGCGCCTATTCACCCCCCCTCTAGGCGACATCCTCAATCTTTCAATTGGTATCAGAGCCTCGTCTCTCTTTGTTGGGCTTAACCGCCTAGAGAGTAAAGATTTCGACTAGGGGATTAGGATTCTCAGACACTCTTAGTTTCGATGGCACAAATTTTGATGTTTGGGTAATTCGCATGCTTAATCTCTTTAGGGTCATGGACCCAAATTTAGAGCGAATTGTAGATATGGGTTTTTATCCTCCAAAGGATCCCCAAAGCTTACCTTTAGAGGATGAGAAAAACTCTTATCTCAATGCTCAAGCTTCTAATGTGCTTTTCGATGCTTTGAGCAATGTAGTTATATTTGAACTCATGCCGTTCCGGGATGCTCATGAGTTGTGGACGAAGCTTCAAGATAAATATGGTGTGTCCAAGATTTGTGGGGATGATTGTTCTCCCTCCTCCTCCGGCCATGTTGCCTTCTCAACTTCTTCTACTTCACCTACATGTGGTTTGCCACAAGGTAATGATATGGTGAGTAGTGTTGGTCATTGCAATGATGATAGTATGCTTATTGTGGATGATCCTTCATCACTATATTATTGCAATGCTCCTTCTTTGGGCTTTAACACTTCGAGCACTCCAAATGTTTCACATGCTTGTGTTGATAGTCCTTGCATATCATGTAGAAATTGCTTGACTAAATCTCATGATGATATGCTTGCTATGTCTTGTTGCCATGATAAAAATGCATCTATTTCCTTGAATTGTTGTGCTAACAATGTAGAGGAAACCAAACACTCCATGGAACAAGATGTGGTGTTTAATGGTGCCTCAAGGGATCCTACATCATCATCTATTGCTTTTTGCCTTATGGCTAAGGCGTCAAATGTATCTCCTACTTTGTACCCCAATATGTCTCTTGATGATGATGTTGATGCTAATGATGATGAGGATAATGATGAAGAGAATGATAATGTTGCCTCCTTAAAAATTAAGGGGGAAATGATTTTTAAAGCTCTTCATAAAAATAAAATTGCTCGTTCCAACTTCATGGAAATAATGTCCATTGCCATTGATGGCAAGAAATACATTGAGGAGTTGGAATCTCATCTAGAGGAGCATGAGGCCACCATTGAGAAAATGGAAGCTCATGGGCGTGATTACGCAAATGAGATCGCGGAGCTATCTCAAGCTCTTGAACATGAACAAACCACCTCCGAATCTCTTGAGGAGACTTTTGCTCTAGAATTATCTAGAGTGAGGGAATCTCATGATAGAGCTCTTGAGGTGACCAATGATTTCAAAACTAAAAACGCTAAGCTTGAAGTTTCTCATGCTAGACTCCTTGAGGATTTTGAGCACCTCGAAAATGGCTTAAGGGTCATCAAGGGTGAGCTCATCAAACTCACCGAGTCTCATGCCCAACTTGAAGCTTCTTATTTAAAAGAGCTTGCCAAGTTGTCCTCTCCTATTGTTGTAAATGATGATGCTTGTGCTACTAACTCTATTACTTGTGAAGCATCCATTTTGAAGGAGAATGTTGAGCTACGGGCTCAACTTGAGGTGCTATCTAGCAATTATGGGAAATTGGAAGAAAGTAATGAAAAGCTCTCAAGCTCTCATGATGATCTTCTAGTATCCCATAGTGTGCTAAAGATAGCTCATGAGGCCATGATTGCTAAGGTAACATCTAGTGAGCCTCATGTGGATACTAGCACTACTTCTAATCAAAATAGTATATTGCCATGTGCTAGTCCTTGTAATTCATATATTCACAATGTTGGTACATCTTGTGATGAATTGCTTTCCTTGCCTTGTTGCTCTAACGATGAAGCTTATACTTCCTCTAGTACTTGTGTTGAGACTAACCATGTAGAGGAAATCAAAGAGCTCAAGGCCCAAGTCACTTCTTTGAAGAAAGACTTGGAAAAGAGTCATCAAGGAAAATTCACACTCAACAATATCTTGAGTGTGCAAAAATCCCCCAATGACAAAGGTGGACTTGGATTCAACTCCAACAAGAAGAAGTCCAAGATCAACAAGAAGAAGGGCCAAAAACAAGTCAAGAATTCGGCAAAGATTATTTGCTTCAAGTGCAAAATTGAAGGGCATCATGTTAGATCTTGCCCATTGAAGAAGAAGGCCATTAGTGTCAAGAAACAAGGGAAGCGGCTACAAGTGCATTCTCATGCTCAACCTCAAGTTGAAGAAAGGCCTCTTCCCAAGAAGACTCAAGCTAATGCTTCTCAAGTTGAGAAATCAAGTGAGAAGAAAGTGAAGAGTAGACGTTGCTCTCTATGTCGTGAGAAAGGTCACCTTGCTTCTTCATGCACTAGTGGTAACTTATCCAACCCAATTATTATTGATGATGTCTATTCTCTTGGGAAGGATAAGGTTGGCAATGTGTTTGCCAAGTTTGTTGGTACTCAAAGTGGTTTGAAGCAAAGAACCATTTGGGTAGCCAAGCCTATTGTTACTAACCTCTTAGGACCCAACTTGGTTGGGGACCAACTAGCTCAAACTTGATCAATAGGTGTTGTTGGAGGGAATTGGAGACTTGGCTACATTATGAAGAATTAAGGGGACTTCATCACTCTTATTGTCTCAAGCCAAGTCTATTGAATCGTCAAGTTTATAACTTATATCCAATGTGCCTCCGTGCGGTAACTTGTACTTAAATTGTTTACATTGAAAGTTACTTGCCCCTTTGCATGTTTTGGTTTTGTTCCTTGCATGTGTTTGTATATGATGTGTCTCCAAATTGCCTTTGTGTATGTTGGTTTGCACATCATGTACTTGTGTGTCGTTCATTGAGCCTTAGTGCATCTTGTTTATTTCTCAGTTGGCTCTTGTGAGAGATTAATGGAATATCCATTATGGGGGAGTGGTGTGCTTTGTGCACCTCACAATCCAATAAATGTGTGCACATGAGTAATACCATCTAGTATTGATATTTCAAGATTATCTAGTCGCTAGGTGGTATATCTCCCATGATAAATTCAAATTCTAAAAATTCCATTGATTATCTCATGTTGGATCCTCTTATTGCCTCTTGTTAAGTTTTCTTCATTGGTATCACATTATGGGGGACTAATATGCTATGTATATTACTAGCCTAGAAAATGTGTACATTTGAGATGTTGTTGTTGGAAATATGCCCTAGAGGCAATAATAAAAGAATTATTATTATATTTCTTTGTTCATGATAATTGTCTTTATTCATGCTATAACTGTATTATCCGGAAATCGTAATACATGTGTGAATAACAGACACCAACATGTCCCTAGTAAGCCTCTAGTTGACTAGCTCGTTGATCAATAGATAGTCATGGTTTCCTGGCTATGGACATTGGATGTCATTGATAACGGGATCACATCATTAGGAGAATGATGTGATGGACAAGACCCAATCCTAAACATAGCACAAGATCGTATAGTTCGTTTGCTAGAGTTTTCCAATGTCAAAGTGTCTTTTCCTTAGACCATGAGATCGTGTAACTCCCGGATACCGTAGGAGTGCTTTGGGTATACCAAACGTCACAACATAACTGGGTGACTATAAAGGTATACTATGGGTATCTCCGAAAGTGTCTGTTGGGTTGACATGGATCAAGACTGGGATTTGTCACTCCGTATGACGGAGAGGTATCACTGGGCCCACTCGGTAATGCATCATCATAATGAGCTCAAAGTGACCAAGTGTCTGGTCACGGGATCATGCATTACGGTACGAGTAAAGTGACTTGCCGGTAACGAGATTGAACGAGGTATTGGGATACCGACGATCGAATCTCGGGCAAGTAACATATCGATTGACAAAGGGAATTGCATACGGGGTTGCTTGAATCCTCGACATCGTGGTTCATCCGATGAGATCATCGTGGAGCATGTGGGAGCCAACATGGGTATCCAGATCCCGCTGTTGGTTATTGACCGGAGAGTCGTCTCGGTCATGTCTGCTTGTCTCCCGAACCCGTAGGGTCTACACACTTAAGGTTCGGTGACGCTAGGGTTGTAGGGATATGTATATGCAGTAACCCGAATGTTGTTCGGAGTCCTGGATGAGATCTCGGACGTCACGAGGAGTTCCGGAATGGTCCGGAGGTAAAGATTTATATATGGAAAGTCCTGTTTCGGCCATCGGGACAAGTTTCGGGGTTATCGTTATTGTACCGGGACCACCGGAGGGGTCCCGGGGGCCCACCGGGTGGGGCCACCTGCCCCGGGGGGCCACATGGGCTGTAGGGGGTGCGCCTTGGCCTGCATGGGCCAAGGGCACCAGCCCCAAAAGCCCATGCGCCTAGGGTTCCACTTGAGGGAAGAGTCCAAGTGGTGGAAGGCACCTCTAGGTGCCTTGGGGGGGAGGGAAACCCCCCCTTGGCCGCACCCCCCCTAGGAGATTGGATCTCCTAGGGCCGGCCACCCCCCCTTGGCCCTCCTATATATAGTGGGGGAAGGAGGGCTCTTCATCCACGCCTTTGGTTGCCTCCTTCTCCCTCTCCAACACCTCCTCCTCCTCCATAGCGCTTGGCGAAGCCCTGCCCGGAGTACTGCAGCTCCATCAACACCACGCTGTCGTGCTGCTGCTGGTGCCATCTCCCTCAACCTCTCCTCTCCCCTTGCTGGATCAAGAAGGAGGAGACGTGGCTGTTCCGTACGTGTGTTGAACGCGGAGGTGCCGTCCGTTCGGCGCTTGGTCATCGGTGATTTGGATCACGTCGTGTTCGACTACATCATCCCCGTTCTTTGAACGCTTCCGCTCGCGATCTACAAGGTACGTAGATGCATCCGATGACTCGTTGCTAGATGAACTCCTAGATGGATCTTGGTGAAACGAGTAGGAAATTTTTTGTTTTCTGCAACGTTCCCCAACAGTGGCATCATGAGCTAGGTCTATGCGTAGTTCTTCTTGCGCGAGTAGAACACAATTCGTTGTGGGCGTAGATTTGTCAACTTTCTTGCCGCTACTAGTCTTTTCTTGCTTCAGCGGTATTGTGGGATGAAGCAGCCCGGACCAACCTTACACGTACGCTTACGTGAGACCGGTTCCACCGACTAACATGCACTAGTTGCATAAGGTGGCTGGCGGGTGTCTGTCTCTCCCACTTTAGTTGGAGCGGATTCGATGAACAGGGTCCTTATGAAGGGTAAATAGAAGTTGACAAATCACGTTGTGGCTTTAACGTAGGTAAGAAGACGTTCTTGCTAGAACCCTAATTCAGCCACGTAAAACTTGCAACAACAATTAGAGAACGTCTAACTTGTTTTGCAGCAAGTGGTTTGTGATATGATATGGCCAAAGTTATGATGAATGATGAATGATCTATATGTGATGTATGAGATGTTCATGCTATTGTAATAGGAATCACGACTTGCATGTCGATGAGTATGACAACCGGCAGGAGCCATAGGAGTTGTCTTTATTCTTTTATATGACCTGCGTGTCATTGAGAAACGCCATGTAAATTACTTTACTTTATTGCTAAACGCGTTAGCCATAGTAGTAGAAGTAATAGTTGGCGAGTAACTTCATGGAGACACGATGATGGAGATCATGATGATGGAGATCATGGTGTCAAGCCGGTGACAAGATGATCATGGAGCCCCAAGATGGAGATCAAAGGAGCTATGTGATATTGGCCATATCATGTCACGTTTATTATTTGATTGCATGTGATGTTTATCATGTTTTGCATCTTGTTTACTTAGAACGACGGTAGTAAATAAGATGATCCCTCATACTAATTTCAAGAAGTGTTCCCCCTAACTGTGCACCGTTGCGACAGTTCGCTGTTTCAAAACACCACATGATGATCGGGTGTTTTATTCAGATGTTCACATACAACGGGTGTAAGACAGATTTACACATGCAAACACTTAGGTTGACTTGACGAGCCTAGCATGTACAGACATGGCCTTGGAACACAAAAGACTGAAAGGTCGAGCATGAGTCGTATAGAAGATACGATCAACATGAAGATGTTCACCGATGTTGACTAGTCCGTCTCACGTGATGATCGGACACGGCCTAGTTAACTCGGATCATGTAATACTTAGATGACTAGAGGGATGTCTAATCTAAGTGGGAGTTCATTAATTATTTGATGAACTTAATTATCATGAACTTAGTATAAAACATTTACAATATGTCTTGTAGATCAAATGGCCAACGTAGTCCTCAACTTCAACGCGTTCCTAGAGAAAACCAAGCTGAAAGATGATGGCAGCAACTATACGGACTGGGTCCGGAACCTGAGGATCATCCTCATAGCTGCCAAGAAAGATTATGTCCTACAAGCACCGCTTGGTGACGCACCCGTTCTCCCTGCAGAACAAGATGTTATGAACGCTTGGCAGGCACGTACCGATGACTACTCCCTCGTTCAGTGCGGCATGCTTTACAGTTTAGAGCCGGGGCTCCAAAAGCATTTTGAGAGACACGGAGCATATGAGATGTTCGAAGAGCTGAAAATGGTTTTCCAAGCTCATGCCCGGGTCGAGAGATATCAAGTCTCTGACAAGTTCTTCAGCTGTAAGATGGAGGAAAACAGTTCTGTCAGTGAGCACATATTCACTATGTCTGGGTTGCATAACCGCTTGACTCAGCTGGGAGTTAATCTCCCGGATGATGCGGTCATTGACAGAATCCTCCAGTCGCTTCCACCAAGCTACAAGAGCTTTGTGATGAACTTCAATATGCAGGGGATGGAAAAGACCATTCCTGAAATATTTGCTATGCTGAAATCAGCAGAGGTAGAAGTCAAGAAGGAACATGAAGTGTTGATGGTCAATAAAACCACTAAGTTCAAGAAAGGCAAGGGTAAAAAGAACTTCAAGAAGGACGGCAAGGAGGTTGCCGCGCCCGGCAAGCAAGCTGCCGGGAAGAAGCCAAAGTATGGACCCAAGCCTGAGACTGAGTGCTTTTATTGCAAGGGAAGCGGTCACTGGAAGCGGAACTGCCCTAAATACTTAGCAGACAAGAAGGCCGGCAAAACAAAAGGTATATGTGATATACATGTAATTGATGTGTACCTTACTAGTGTCCGTAGTAGCTCCTGGGTATTTGATACCGGTGCAGTTGCTCACATTTGTAACTCAAAACAGGGGCTGCGGAATAAGCGGAAACTGGCAAAGGACGAGGTGACGATGCGCGTCAGGAATGGTTCCAAGGTCAATGTGATCGCCGTCGGCATGCTACCTCTATATCTACCTTCGGGATTAGTTTTAAACCTTAATAATTGTTATTTAGTGCCAGCTTTGAGCATGAACATTGTATCGGGATCTCGTTTAATTCGAGATGGCTACTCATTTAAATCCGAGAATAATGGTTGTTCTATTTATATGAGAGATATGTTTTATGGTCATGCTCCTATGGTGAATGGTTTATTCTTTATGAATCTCGAACGTGATACTACACATGTTCATAATGTGAGTACCAAAAGATGTAAGGTTGATAATGATAGTCCCACATACTTGTGGCACTGCCGCCTTGGTCACATAGGTGTCAAACGCATGAAGAAGCTCCATGCAGATGGACTTTTAGAGTCTCTTGATTATGAATCATTTGACACGTGCGAACCATGCCTCATGGGTAAGATGACCAAGACTCCGTTCTCAGGAACAATGGAGCGAGCAACCAACTTATTGGAAATCATACATACTGATGTGTGCGGTCCAATGAGTGTTGAGGCTCGCGGTGGCTATCGTTATGTCCTCACCCTCACTGATTATTTGAGTAGATATGGGTATATCTACCTAATGAAACACAAGTCTGAAACCTTTGAAAAGTTCAAGGAATTTCAGAGTGAGGTTGAGAATCAACGTGACAGGAAAATCAAGTTTCTACGATCAGATCGTGGAGGAGAATACTTGAGTCACGAATTTGGCACACACTTAAGAAAATGTGGAATAGTTTCACAACTCACGCCGCCTGGAACACCTCAGCGCAATGGTGTGTCCGAACGTCGTAATCGCACTCTATTAGATATGGTGCGATCTATGATGTCTCTTACCGATTTACCGCTATCTTTTTGGGGCTATGCTTTAGAGACTGCTGCATTCACTTTAAATAGGGCTCCGTCGAAATCCGTTGAGACGACACCGTATGAATTATGGTTTGGGAAGAAACCTAAGCTGTCGTTTCTAAAAGTTTGGGGATGCGATGCTTATGTCAAGAAACTTCAACCTGAAAAGCTCGAACCCAAGTCGGAAAAATGCGTCTTCATAGGATACCCAAAAGAAACTATTGGGTACACCTTCTACCTCAGATCCGAAGGCAAGATCTTTGTTGCCAAGAATGGGTCCTTTCTAGAGAAAGAGTTTCTCTCGAAAGAAGTAAGTGGGAGGAAAGTAGAGCTTGATGAAGTATTGCCTCTTGAACCGGAAAATGGCGCAACTCAAGAAAATGTTCCTGAGGTGCCTGCACCGATTAGAGAGGAAGTTAATGATGATGATCAAGATACTTCTGATCAAGCTCCTACTGAAATTCGAAGGTCCACAAGGACACGTTCCGCACCCGAGTGGTTCGGCAACCCTGTCTTGGAAATCATGTTGTTAGACAACAGTGAACCTTCGAACTATGAAGAAGCGATGGCGGGCCCGGATACCGACAAATGGCTAGAAGCCATGAAATCCGAGATAGGATCCATGTATGAAAACGAAGTATGGACTTTGACTGACTTGCCCGTTGAGTGGCGAGCCATAGAAAATAAATGGATCTTTAAGAGGAAGATAGACGCGGATGGTAATGTGACCATCTATAAAGCTCGGCTTGTCGCTAAGGGTTATCAACAAGTTCAAGGGGTTGACTACGATTAGACTTTCTCACCGGTAGCGAAGCTGAAGTCCGTCCGAATCATGTTAGCAATTGCCGCATTTTATGATTATGAAATTTGGCAAATGGACGTCAAAACGGCATTCCTTAATGGTTTCCTTAAGGAAGAATTGTATATGATGCAGCCGGAAGGTTTTGTCGATCCTAAGAATGCTGACAAGGTGTGCAAGCTCCAATGCTCGATTTATGGGCTGGTGCAAGCATCTCGGAGTTGGAACATTCGCTTTGATGAGATGATCAAACCGTTTGGGTTTACGCAGACTTATGGAGAAGCCCGCGTTTACAAGAAAGTGCGTGGGAGCTCTGTAGCATTTCTCATACTATATGTAGATGACATACTTTTGATGGGAAATGATATAGAACTCTTGGACAGCATCAAGGCCTATTTGAATAAGAGTTTTTCAATGAAGGACCTTGGAGAAGCTGCTTATATATTAGGCATCAAGATCTATAGAGATAGATCAAGACGCCTCATAGGTCTTTCACAAAGCACATACCTTGATAAGATATTGAAGAAGTTCAATATGGATCAATCTAAGAAGGGGTTCTTGCCTGTGTTACAAGGTGTGAAATTGAGCTCAGCTCAATGTCCGACCACGGCAGAAGATATAGAAGAGATGAGTGTCATCCCCTATGCCTCAGCCATAGGTTCTATTATGTATGCCATGCTGTGTACCAGACCTGATGTAAACCTTGCCGTAAGTTTGGTAGGAAGGTACCAAAGTAATCCCGGCAAGGAACACTGGACAGCGGTCAAGAATATCCTGAAGTACCTGAAAAGGACTAAGGAAATGTTTCTCGTTTATGGAGGTGACGAAGAGCTCGTCGTAAAGGGTTACGTCGATGCTAGCTTCGACACAGATCTGGATGACTCTAAGTCACAGACCGGATACGTGTATATTTTGAATGGTGGGGCAGTAAGCTGGTGCAGTTGCAAGCAGAGCGTCGTGGCGGGATCTACATGTGAAGCGGAGTACATGGCAGCCTCGGAGGCAGCACATGAAGCAATATGGGTGAAGGAGTTCATCACCGACCTAGGAGTCATACCCAATGCGTCGGGGCCGATCAAGCTCTTCTGTGACAACACTGGAGCTATTGCACTTGCCAAGGAGCCCAGGTTTCACAAGAACACAAGGCACATCAAGCGTCGCTTCAACTCCATTCGTGAAAATGTTCAAGATGGAGACATAGAGATTTGTAAAGTACATACGGACATGAATGTAGCGGATCCATTGACTAAACCTCTCCCTAGAGCAAAACATGATCAACACCAGAATTCCATGGGTGTTCGATTCATCACAATGTAACTAGATTATTGACTCTAGTGCAAGTGGGAGACTGTTGGAAATATGCCCTAGAGGGAATAATAAAAGCATTATTATTATATTTCTTTGTTCATGATAATTGTCTTTATTCATGCTATAACTGTATTATCCGGAAATCGTAATACATGTGTGAATAACAGACACCAACATGTCCCTAGTAAGCCTCTAGTTGACTAGCTCGTTGATCAATAGATAGTCATGGTTTCCTGGCTATGGACATTGGATGTCATTGATAACGGGATCACATCATTAGGAGAATGATGTGATGGACAAGACCCAATCCTAAACATAGCACAAGATCGTATAGTTCGTTTGCTAGAGTTTTCCAATGTCAAAGTGTCTTTTCCTTAGACCATGAGATCGTGTAACTCCCGGATACCGTAGGAGTGCTTTGGGTATACCAAACGTCACAACGTAACTGGGTGACTATAAAGGTATACTATGGGTATCTCCGAAAGTGTCTGTTGGGTTGACATGGATCAAGACTGGGATTTGTCACTCCGTATGACGGAGAGGTATCACTGGGCCCACTCGGTAATGCATCATCATAATGAGCTCAAAGTGACCAAGTGTCTGGTCACGGGATCATGCATTACAGTACGAGTAAAGTGACTTGCCGGTAACGAGATTGAACGAGGTATTGGGATACCGACGATCGAATCTCGGGCAAGTAACATATCGATTGACAAAGGGAATTGCATACGGGGTTGCTTGAATCCTCGACATCGTGGTTCATCCGATGAGATCATCGTGGAGCATGTGGGATCCAACATGGGTATCGAGATCCCGCTGTTGGTTATTGACCGGAGAGTCGTCTCGGTCATGTCTGCTTGTCTCCCGAACCCGTAGGGTCTACACACTTAAGGTTCGGTGACGCTAGGGTTGTAGGGATATGTATATGCAGTAACCCGAATGTTCTTCGGAGTCCCGGATGAGATCGCGGACGTCACGAGGAGTTCCGGAATGGTCCGGAGGTAAATATTTATATATGGAAAGTCCCGTTTCGGCCATCGGGACAAGTTTTGGGGTTATCGGTATTGTACCGGGACCATCGAAGGGGTCCCGGGGGCCCACCGGGTGGGGCCACTGTTGGGTTTCGTAGTAATTTCAAAAAATTTCCTACGCACATGCAAGATCATGTGATGCATAGAAACGAGGGGAGAGTGTTGTCTACGTACCCAACGCAGACCGACTGCGGAAGCGATGACACGACGTAGAGGAAGTAGTCGTACGTCTTCACGATCCAACCGATCAAGCACCGAAACTACGGCACCTCCGAGTTCGAGCACACGTTCAGCTCGATGACGATCCCCGGACTCCGATCCAGCAAAGTGTCGGGGAAGAGTTCCGTCAGCACGACGGCGTGGTGACGATCTTGATGAACTACAGCAGCAGGGCTTCGCCTAAACTCCGCTACAGTATTATCGAGGTATATGGTGGCAGGGGGCACCGCACACGGCTAAGGAATAGATCACGTGGATCAACTTGTTTTTTATGCGGTGCCCCTGCCTCAGTATATAAAGGAGCCAAGGGGGGGAGGAGGCGCCGGCCAGGAGGAGGTGGCGCAGGAGGAGTCCTACTCCTACCGGGAGTAGGACTCCCCCCCCCCAATCCTATTCCAACTAGGATTCCCAAGGGGGAAAAGGGGAGAAGGGTGGCCGGCCACCTCTCCTAGTCCTAATAGGACTAGGGGAAGGGGGAGGCGCGCAGCCCTGGTGGGCAGCCCTTTCACCTTTCCACTAAGGCCCATGAAGGCCCATATGGCTCCCGGGGGGTTCCGGTAACCCTCCCGGTAACCCGGTAAAATCCCGATTTCACCCGGAACACTTCCGATGTCCAAACATAGGCTTCCAATATATCAATCTTTACGTCTCGACCATTTCGAGACTCCTCGTCATGTCCGTGATCACATCCGGGACTCCGAACAACCTTCGGTACATCAAAATGCATAAACTCATAATGTAACTGTCATCGTAACCTTAAGCGTGCGGACCCTACGGGTTCGAGAACAATGCAGACATGACCGAGACACATTTCCGGTCAATAACCAATAGCGGGACCTGGATGCCCATATTGGCTCCTACATATTCTACGAAGATCTTTATCGGTCAGACCGCATAACGACATACGTTGTTCCCTTTGTCATCGGTATGTTACTTGCCCGAGATTCGATCGTCGGTATCCAATACCTAGTTCAATCTCGTTACTGGCAAGTCTCTTTACTCGTTCCGTAATACATCATCTCACAACTAACATATTAGTTGCAGTGCTTGCAAGGCTTATGTGATGTGCATTACCGAGAGGGCCCAGAGATACCTCTCCGACAATCGGAGTGACAAATCCTAATCTCGAAATACGCCAACCCAACATCTACCTTTGGAGACACCTGTAATGCTCCTTTATAATCACCCAGTTACGTTGTGACGTTTGGTAGCACCCAAAGTGTTCCTCCGGTAAACGGGAGTTGCATAATCTCATAGTCATAGGAACATGTATAAGTCATGAAGAAAGCAATAGCAACATACTAAACGATCAGGTGCTAAGCTAATGGAATGGGTCATGTCAATCAGATCATTCAACTAATGATGTGACCTCGTTACTCAAATAACAACTCATTGTTCATGGTCAGGAAACATAACCATCTTTGATTAACGAGCTAGTCAAGTAGAGGCATACTAGTGACACTTTGTTTGTCTATGTATTCACACATGTATTATGTTTCCGGTTAATACAATTCTAGCATGAATAATAAACATTTATCATGATTATAAGGAAATAAATAATAACTTTATTATTGCCTCTAGGGCATATTTCCTTCAGTCTCCCACTTGCACTAGAGTCAATAATCTAGATTACACTGTAATGATTCTAACACCCATGGAGCTTTGGTGCTGATCATGTTTTGCTCGTGGAAGAGGCTTAGTCAACGGGTCTGCAACATTCAGATCCGTATGTATCTTGCAAATCTCTATGTCTCCCACCTGGACTAGATCCCGGATGGAGTTGAAGCGTCTCTTGATGTGTTTGGTCCTTTTGTGAAATCTGGATTCCTTTGCCAAGGCAATTGCACCAGTATTGTCACAAAAGATTTTCATTGGACCCGATGCATTAGGTATGACACCTAGATCGGATATGAACTCCTTCATCCAGACTCCTTCATTCGCTGCTTCCGAAGCAGCTATGTACTCCGCTTCACATGTAGATCCCGCTACGACGCTTTGTTTAGAACTGCACCAACTGACAGCTCCACCGTTTAATGTAAACACGTATCCGGTTTGCGATTTAGAATCGTCCGGATCAGTGTCAAAGCTTGCATCAACGTAACCTTTTACGGTGAGCTCTTTGTCACCTCCATATACGAGAAACATATCCTTAGTCCTTTTCAGGTATTTCAGGATGTTCTTGACCGCTGTCCAGTGATCCACTCCTGGATTACTTTGGTACCTCCCTGCTAAACTTATAGCAAGGCACACATCAGGTCTGGTACACAGCATTGCATACATGATAGAGCCTATGGCTGATGCATAGGGAACATCTTTCATATTCTCTCTATCTTCTGCAGTGGTCGGGCATTGAGTCTTACTCAACTTCACACCTTGTAATACAGGCAAGAATCCTTTCTTTGCTTGATCCATTTTGAATTTCTTCAAAATCTTGTCAAGGTATGTGCTTTGTGAAAGTCCAATTAAGCGTCTTGATCTATCTCTATAGATCTTAATGCCTAATATGTAAGCAGCTTCACCGAGGTCTTTCATTGAAAAACTTTTATTCAAGTATCCCTTTATGCTATCCAGAAATTCTATATCATTTCCAATCAGCAATATGTCATCCACATATAATATCAGAAATGCTACAGAGCTCCCACTCACTTTCTTGTAAATACAGGCTTCTCCGAAAGTCTGTATAAAACCAAATGCTTTGATCACACTATCAAAACGTTTATTCCAACTCCGAGAGGCTTGCACCAGTCCATAAATGGATCGCTGGAGCTTGCACACTTTGTTAGCTCCCTTTGGATCGACAAAACCTTCCGGTTGCATCATATACAACTCTTCTTCCAGAAATCCATTCAGGAATGCAGTTTTGACATCCATCTGCCAAATTTCATAATCATAAAATGCGGCAATTGCTAACATGATTCGGACGGACTTAAGCATCGCTACGGGTGAGAAGGTCTCATCGTAGTCAATCCCTTGAACTTGCCGAAAACCTTTTGCGACAAGTCGAGCTTTGTAGACAGTAACATTACCATCAGCGTCAGTCTTCTTCTTAAAGATCCATTTATTCTCAATTGCTTGCCGATCATCGGGCAAGTCAACCAAAGTCCATACTTTGTTCTCATACATGGATCCCATCTCAGATTTCATGGCTTCAAGCCACTTTGCGGAATCTGGGCTCACCATCGCTTCTTCATAGTTCGTAGGTTCATCATGATCTAGTATCATGACTTCCAGAATAGGATTACCGTACCACTCTGGTGCGGATCTTACTCTGGTTGATCTACGAGGTTCAGCAGTATCTTGATCTGAAGTTTCATGATCATTATCATTGGCTTCCTCACTAACTGGTGTAGGTGTCACTGAAACAGTTTTCTGTGATGAACTACTTTCCAGTAAGGGAGCAGGTACAGTTACCTCGTCAAGTTCTACTTTCCTCCCACTCACTTCTTTCGAGAGAAACTCCTTCTCTAGAAAGGATCCATTCTTAGCAACGAATGTCTTGCCTTCGGATCTGTGATAGAAGGTGTACCCAATAGTCTCCTTTGGGTATCCTATGAAGACACATTTCTCCGATTTGGGTTCGAGCTTATCAGGTTGAAGCTTTTTCACATAAGCATCGCAGCCCCAAACTTTAAGAAACGACAACTTTGGTTTCTTGCCAAACCACAGTTCATAAGGCGTCGTCTCAACGGATTTTGATGGTGCCCTATTTAACGTGAATGCGGCCGTCTCTAAAGCATATCCCCAAAATGATAGCGGTAAATCAGTAAGAGACATCATAGATCGCACCATATCTAGTAAAGTACGATTACGACGTTCGGACACACCATTACGCTGTGGTGTTCCGGGTGGCGTGAGTTGCGAAACTATTCCACAGTTTTTCAAATGTACACCAAACTCGTAACTCAAATATTCTCCTCCACGATCAGATCGTAGAAACTTTATTTTCTTGTTACGATGATTTTCAACTTCACTCTGAAATTCTTTGAACTTTTCAAATGTTTCAGACTTATGTTTCATTAAGTAGATATACCCATATCTGCTTAAATCATCTGTGAAGGTGAGAAAATAACGATATCCGCCACGAGCCTCAATATTCATCGGGCCACATACATCGGTATGTATGATTTCCAACAAATCTGTTGCTCTCTCCATAGTACCGGAGAACGGTGTTTTAGTCATCTTGCCCATGAGGCACGGTTCGCAAGTACCAAGTGATTCATAATCAAGTGGTTCCAAAAGTCCATCAGTATGGAGTTTCTTCATGCGCTTTATACCGATATGACCTAAACGACAGTGCCACAAATAAGTTGCACTTTCATTATCAACTCTGCATCTTTTGGCTTCAACATTATGAATATGTGTATTACTACTATCGAGATTCAATAAGAATAGACCACTCTTCAAGGGTGCATGACCATAAAAGATATTACTCATATAAATAGAACAACCATTATTCTCTGATTTAAATGAATAACCGTCTCGCATTAAACAAGATCCAGATATAATGTTCATGCTCAACGCTGGCACCAAATAACAATTATTTAGGTCTAATATTAATCCCGAAGGTAGATGTAGAGGTAGCGTGCCGACCGCGATCACATCAACTTTGGAACCATTTCCCACGCGCATCGTCACCTCGTCCTTTGCCAGTGCCCGCTTATTCCGTAGTCCCTGTTTCGAGTTGCAAATATTAGCAACAGAACCAGTATCAAATACCCAGGTGCTACTGCGAGCTCTAGTAAGGTACACATCAATAACATGTATATCACATATACCTTTGTTCACCTTGCCATCCTTCTTATCCGCCAAATACTTGGGGCAGTTCCGCTTCCAGTGACCAGTCTGCTTGCAGTAGAAGCACTCAGTTTCAGGCTTAGGTCCAGACTTGGGTTTCTTCTCTTGAGCAGCAACTTGCTTGCCGTTCTTTTTGAAGTTCCCCTTCTTCTTCCCTTTGCCCTTTTTCTTGAAACTAGTGGTCTTGTTAACCATCAACACTTGATGCTCCTTCTTGATTTCTACCTCCGCAGCTTTCAGCATTGCGAAGAGCTCGGGAATAGTCTTGTTCATCCCTTGCATATTATAGTTCATCACGAAGCTCTTGTAGCTTGGTGGCAGTGATTGGAGAATTCTGTCAATGACGCAATCATCCGGAAGATTAACTCCCAATTGAATCAAGTGATTATTATACCCAGACATTTTGAGTATATGCTCACTGACAGAACTGTTCTCCTCCATCTTGCAGCTATAGAACTTATTGGAGACTTCATATCTCTCAATTCGGGCATTTGCTTGAAATATTAACTTCAACTCCTGGAACATCTCATATGCTCCATGACGTTCAAAACGTCGTTGAAGTCCCGATTCTAAGCCGTAAAGCATGGCACACTGAACTATCGAGTAGTCATCAGCTTTGCTCTGCCAGACGTTCATAACATCTGGTGTTGCTCCAGCAGCAGGCCTGGCACCCAGCGGTGCTTCCAGGACGTAATTCTTCTGTGCAGCAATGAGGATAATCCTCAAGTTACGGACCCAGTCCGTGTAATTGCTACCATCATCTTTCAACTTTGCTTTCTCAAGGAACGCATTAAAATTCAACGGAACAACAGCACGAGCCATCTATCTACAATCAACATAAACAAGCAAGATACTATCAGGTACTAAGTTCATGATAAATTTAAGTTCAATTAATCATATTACTTAAGAACTCCCACTTAGATAGACATCCCTCTAATCCTCTAAGTGATTACGTGATCCAAATCAACTAAACCATGACCGATCATCACGTGAGATGGAGTAGTTTTCAATGGTGAACATCGTTATGTTGATCATATCTACTATATGATTCACGCTCGACCTTTCGGTCTCCGTGTTCCGAGGCCATATCTGCATATGCTAGGCTCGTCAAGTTTAACCTGAGTATTCTGCGTGTGCAAAAACTGGCTTGCACCCGTTGTAGATGGACGTAGAGCTTATCACACCCGATCATCACGTGGTGTCTGGGCACGACGAACTTTGGCAACGGTGCATACTCAGGGAGAACACTTCTTGATAATTTAGTGAGAGATCATCTTATAATGCTACCGTCAATCAAAGCAAGATAAGATGCATAAAAGATAAACATCACATGCAATCAATATAAGTGATATGATATGGCCATCATCATCTTGTGCTTGTGATCTCCATCTCCGAAGCACCGTCATGATCACCATCGTCACCGGCGCGACACCTTGATCTCCATCGTAGCATCGTTGTCGTCTCGCCAATCTTATGCTTCCACGACTATCACTACCGTTTAGTAATAAAGTAAAGCATTACATCGCGATTGCATTGCATACAATAAAGCGACAACCATATGGCTCCTGCCAGTTGCCGATAACTCGGTTACAAAACATGATCATCTCATACAATAAAATTCAGCATCATGCCTTGACCATATCACATCACAACATGCCCTGCAAAAACAAGTTAGACGTCCTCTACTTTGTTGTTGCATGTTTTACGTGGCTGCTACGGGCTTAAGTAAGAACCAATCTCACCTACGCATCAAAACCACAACGATAGTTTGTCAAATAGGTGCTGTTTTAACCTTCGCAAGGACCGGGCGTAGCCACACTCGATTCAGCTAAAGTGAGAGAGACAGACAGCCGCCACCACCTTTAAGCACGAGTGCTCGTAACGGTGAAACCAGTCTCGCGTAGCGTACGCGTAATGTCGGTCCGGGCCGCTTCATCTCACAATACCGCGAACGAAAGTATGACATGCTGCGAAGCAGTATGACTTGTATCGCCCACAACTCACTTGTGTTCTACTCGTGCATATAACATCAACGCATAAAACCTAGGCTCGGATGCCACTGTTGGGGAACGTAGTAATTTCAAAAAATTTCTACGAACACGCAAGATCATGGTGATGGCATAGCAACGAGAGGGGAGAGTGTTCGTCCACGTACCCTCGTAGACCGTAAGCGGAAGCGTTAGCACAACGCGGTTGATGTAGTCGTACGTTTCACGATCCGACCGATCCAAGCACCGAACGTACGGGGCCTCCGAGTTCAGCACACGTTCAGCTCAATGACGATCCCGGACTCCGATCCAGCAAAGTGTCGGGGAAGAGTTCCGTCAGCACGACGGCGTGGTGACGATCTTGATGAACTACAGCAGCAGGGCTTCGCCTAAACTCCGCTACAGTATTATCGAGGTATATGGTGGCAGGGGGCACCGCACACGGCTAAGGAATAGATCATGTGGATCAACTTGTTTTTTATGGGTGCCCCTGCCTCAGTATATAAAGGAGCCAAGGGGGGAGGAGGCGCCGGCCAGGAGGAGGTGGCGCAGGAGGAGTCCTACTCCTACCGGGAGTAGGACTCCCCCCCCCCCCAATCCTATTCCAACTAGGATTCCAAGGGGGAAAAGGGAGAAGGGTGGCCGGCCACCTCTCCTAGTCCTAATAGGACTAGAGGGAAGGGGGGAGGCGCACAGCCCTGGTGGGCAGCCCTTTCACCTTTCCACTAAGGCCCATGAAGGCCCATATGGCTCCCGGGGGGTTCCGGTAACCCTCCCGGTAACCCGGTAAAATCCCGATTTCACCCGGAACACTTCCGATGTCCAAACATAGGCTTCCAATATATCAATCTTTACGTCTCGACCATTTCGAGACTCCTCGTCATGTCCGTGATCACATCCGGGACTCCGAACAACCTTCGGTACATCAAAATGCATAAACTCATAATGTAACTGTCATCGTAACCTTAAGCGTGCGGACCCTACGGGTTCGAGAACAATGTAGACATGACCGAGACACGTCTCCGGTCAATAACCAATAGCGGGACCTGGATGCCCATATTGGCTCCTACATATTCTACGAAGATCTTTATCGGTCAGACCGCATAACGACATACGTTGTTCCCTTTGTCATCGGTATGTTACTTGCCCGAGATTCGATCGTCGGTATCCAATACCTAGTTCAATCTCGTTACTGGCAAGTCTCTTTACTCGTTCCGTAATACATCATCTCACAACTAACATATTAGTTGCAGTGCTTGCAAGGCTTATGTGATGTGCATTACCGAGAGGGCCCAGAGATACCTCTCCGACAATCGGAGTGACAAATCCTAATCTCGAAATACGCCAACCCAACATCTACCTTTGGAGACACCTGTAATGCTCCTTTATAATCACCCAGTTACGTTGTGACGTTTGGTAGCACCCAAAGTGTTCCTCCGGTAAACGGGAGTTGCATAATCTCATAGTCATAGGAACATGTATAAGTCATGAAGAAAGCAATAGCAACATACTAAACGATCAGGTGCTAAGCTAATGGAATGGGTCATGTCAATCAGATCATTCAACTAATGATGTGACCTCGTTACTCAAATAACAACTCATTGTTCATGGTCAGGAAACATAACCATCTTTGATTAACGAGCTAGTCAAGTAGAGGCATACTAGTGACACTTTGTTTGTCTATGTATTCACACATGTATTATGTTTCCGGTTAATACAATTCTAGCATGAATAATAAACATTTATCATGATTATAAGGAAATAAATAATAACTTTATTATTGCCTCTAGGGCATATTTCCTTCAGCCACACACTGCCCCCGGGGGGGCCACATTGGCTGTAGGGATGGCCCATGGCTCGGCATGGGCCGAAGGGACCAGCCCAAAGACCTATGGACTAGGGTTCCGACTGAGGGAAGAGTCCAAATAGGGTGGAAGGCCTCTAGGTGCCTTGGGGGAGGACCCCCTTGGCCGCACCCCCCCCTAGGAATGGGACTCTTTGGCCGGCCACCCCTCCTTGCCCTCCCTATTTCTAGTTGGG
Organism: Triticum aestivum; assembly: GCF_018294505.1. NCBI lineage: Eukaryota > Viridiplantae > Streptophyta > Magnoliopsida > Poales > Poaceae > Triticum > Triticum aestivum. Next base: position 717,856,282 of record NC_057803.1, on the reverse strand, counting down.
GAAGAGGCTCTTCAATCACGCCCTTGGTTGGCCTCCTTGCTCCTCTCCAACCCTCCTCCTCCCTTTAGGGCTTGGCGACCCTGCCACGGATACTGCAGCTCCATCAACCACCACGCCGTTGCTGTGCTGGTGCCCTCCCTAACCTCTCCTCTCCCCTTGCCTGGTCAAGAACTAGTAGACACTTGGCTGTTCCGATACGCTTGTGTTGAACGCGGAGGTGCCGTCGTTCGGCGCTTGGTCATCGGTGATCTGATCACGTCGTGTTCGGCTACATCATCCCCGTTCTTTGAACGCTTCCGCTCGCGATCTACAAGGTACGTAGATGCATCCGATGACTCATTGCTAGATGAACTCCTAGATGGATCTTGGTGAAACGAGTAGGAAAATTTTTGTTTTCTGCAACGTTCCCCAACAGTTGTCACCTAGTGTTGATATTGTAGATTATCTTGTTCCTAGGTGGCATGTTAGCTCTACAAGTTGCAATTTGCTTGTGTGTGGTGTGAAGATGATGTTGGATATCCTTGCTATCTACCACCGGGAATTCTTTCCATCTACTTCTTGTCTTTTGACAATTGGTAGTCATTTACGTGTGGTAGAATTTAATTGATCATCTTTACATTGGCTTTTGTTTTTATTTGCCTTTTCTCTAGCCAAGGTTTGTGTCAACTCCCGTTGTCTTCCATACCACTTGTGGATCTTGTTAATTTCTTGTTCTTGTCTAGTGTTTTCTAGATATAGTGATAGTGGTGATCCCACCTTGTGCATTTGGTATTCAAAGCAAATTCTCTATAGTGCACAAATCATGGGGGATCTATCCTATTTTCTTTAGAACACTCTTCTTGTGATCCTTATCAAGTGTGTGTTGGTGGAAGGAAAGCCGTTTTCTTTTGGTACCTTGTGCCATCATGAAACTTTGTTGAGAGCTTGGTTTGTTTGGAACCATCCTCTCATTGGGAGTTTGACATCTTTATTTTAGTGTGTATCGATGGATATCTCATTCCTTGATGTATCTTTAATGATATCTTCCAAGTGATGATTTCTCCATTTGGTATCCTTTTCGCTTGGCATTTCTTTGTCTTTTCGTTTCGGTTCTTGAAAGTTTTGAGCATGCATGTTTACTTCATGTATTTTATTTGGCATGCTTTCTTTCTTTGACCCAATATATAGGGGAAACTCCACCAAGTCTCAAATTGGATGAGATGTGCATGATATTTATTTTCATATCTATATGCACATATTTATGTGTAGTTTGTCCTATGTATTGGTGTTTCTAATTATGTGGTCCCAATGAGTTTGGGTACCGTTTAGTTTGTGTTGTTCTTCTAGGAACATTTGGACATACATTGGATGCTCGGCTCACTCACAAGGAAGGTGTTGTCACCATGTGCATATTGGAGTCAAGCTAGGATGATCAATGAACTACTATCTACCTTCAATTGGTATCTACTACATCCTTCCAATGATATCTCGGTAACAAGTATCTATTCATGCTTTCCTATCTTGCTTTCAACATTGTGTAGGTTGCATCTTGGCATGATATTCATTTCATATCTTGTGATACTTGTTTCCTTTCTCAAAGCATCCCAACGATGATCTCTTGTTGCTAGTTGTGATGTCTTTGATGGATGTGTGATTGGAATTCATTTATATACAATAAGACCATATCTAGCCAAGTGCTATGCTTTCAAGCAAATATCTTATTGGTATATTTATGACTTCCTTGTGGATATCTTGTTCCTTCGTGTTGTAACTATTTTGGGTGTACATCCTTCTTTGTAGATATATATATATATATATATATATATATATATATATATATATATATATATATATATATATATATATATCATCATGATTTCGTCTACATAGAACCTTATACACTTGAGAGGAATTACATCTCTAGTTGATATCCTTTCTTTCACGTCCACCTTGTCTTTCTTATGTTATTTCTTTGGTGGTTTCGTGAAAGCTTTTGCCTTGAGTGTGTGTCCTCTATCGTTGCATCTTGATGCACTCTTGTGTGGTGAAGATTATTTTCCTCATGCTTATCTTTATGAGGCTTTTGCCATCTTAATTGGCATCCCTCGTCTTGATGAGGCTTTCATCTTCTATCTTCACCACAGGTCGTCACAAGCATAAGTTCTTTATATGCTTATTAGTAAGCTTGTGAACCCATTTGCTAGTTGTGTGTGGGAATGATAGGCCTTGCACCGTGCCTCATTCTTTCAAGACTATGTTGATGCTTAATGCTCATCCTAATTTTAGTCTTCTCAAGTGCTTCGCCATGACTCACACACATCATTTTGGTTGAGCCTATTCTTAAGTTGCCTCTTTTACATGTTGCTCAACCATGTGCTTGTTGCAAGTGCTAGGCTTTGTTTCCCATATGCTCACTTGCACTAGACGTGAGTTTCTATTGATTCTGGGGAGCTATGATCCTATTTTGTGCACTTTGTATTCAAATACAAAAATTCTTACGTGTGCACAAATCATGGGGAGCTTCTCTAGTTTCTTTAGAACACTCCTTTGCGCTTATCATAATATCTTTATTCTGGTAGCATGTAGGATCATTGGTCTAGTTGGTTCAATTGATATCCGTTGATTGCTTGCTTCAATTGGTATCTTCTGATTGCTCGTGTCTCTCTTTGTTATGTCTTTGTGTCATATCTTTTTGTTGCAATCTTTGGGCCTCAATATAGTTTGTCTTCCTCCAAGTATTGGCAGTTGGATATGTGTATTGCATTCCACTCTCTTGTTGAGAAATACACAATTTATGGAGGAACACCTTTTATTTTGGCCTTCTTAGCTTTTCACCCATTTTGGCAATCGATGCCAATGGGGGAGGTGATGAAGTCATGTACCTAGGGTAGGATCATAGACCTGATCTAAGTACCCTACCCAAGGGCACCCTCAGAAGAAACTACCTTCCAGTCGACCAAGAGAGACTTCACTCGACGGACTTGAAGGACTCGACCATGAAGACTCACTCGACCACCAGAAGGTCAAGAAGCACTCTGTACCGCAACGGTCTGTAATTAAGTAGACTTTATGGTATTTAGGACACTTTATGTGAGGCGTTACCAGTAACGCCTAGACTTAATGTACTTTAAACCCCGCATTACTGAGGGCCGGAGGGGTCTGGCAGGCACTATATAAGCCACCCCCTCCTCAGTGTAAAGGGTTCGCACCCCTGTAATCCATACACACATAATCCACTCGACCGCCTCCGGGCTCCGAGACGTAGGGCTATTACTTCCTCCGAGAAGGGCCTGAACTCGTACATCTCTTGTGCGTACAACTGCTCCATAGCTAGGACCTTGCCTCTCCATATCTACCCCCACTCTACTGTCAGACTTAGAACCACGACAGTTGGCGCCCACCGTGGGGCAGGTGTCTTAGCGATTTTTTGGAGAAGTTGCGATTCTTCCGAGTACTTTCATCATGGTTGCTGGTGGAGTTTTGGTCGAGGGCCGCGAGATCTGTCTCGGCGCTCTCACCTTCGTTGCCGATGACTCCGCTTGGCTCCAAGAGGCTCCACTCGACGTTGATGCGCTCCCCGTCCGCGGTGCGATGCATTTTCGCGCATGTGTCCGCGGCGTTCTGCTACGGCAACCGTCGACTCCGTATCGGTCGACTCCCCTATCGATCACCCTCCCGGTCTCCCGCCAGCGCAAGCGCTCTGGTCGGTCGAGACTCCAGCGGTGGGTGAGACACGCGGTGGCACGCCAGATGGCCACCACCCAAGTTGCGGCAATCAAGCCCGACAAATCTCTCTACAGCCTCTTCGATCTGTCGACTAGCTCCGTAGAGACTGCATTCGAGTGTGATAGCAGTGATCCAGCGGCGGAGGTCTTGATGGTCAATGGGCCTCGCAGCCCTCCCGGTTTCCCTCGTGAGGACGGGGTAGACGGTGGAGGCGACCCCGCTCAAGTTCATGAAGAGTACCAACCCGAGCCACTCAATTCCCTGCAAAGGGAAGAACTTCGCCGCAGGAACATGGATGCCCTGCATACTCCCATCGCGGGAGAAACCCCCGAGGCTCGCGCCTTGGAGGAAGCACGTTTGGCCAACTTGGCTGAACGCGCTCGTCTGGAGAATCTTCAGCGAGAACTCGACGAGCGCGCGCGGCAACGAGTTCCCGACGCCAATCGACGTCAACTCTTCCCGCCGACTCAGGTATATCGAACCCCGATTCAGAATTTAGCAGCTGCAACCCGTATAGCAGAGTCCATCCAGCCCTCTCAGTCCGAAGCTGGCAGAGGCTTGATGCAGATCAGAGATTTGCTCCGGGCAGCAGGAGATCAGAATTCAGCCGTGTCGCAGTCGCGCAACAGAATTCACAGTCGATCCGTCGCTGCGAATACGGTTCAGTCGGCTCACAGTCCCAGATCGCCTCTGCGGCGTGAAGGACGCGAGAATCGGCGAGACCAGTACGGTGACCGACATGATCGTGATGATAGGCGTCGAGTGCCCACTCCCCCCCCCCCCGAGGGGTGGGTCTTACGCTCCTCGGCAACAGGATGACACGCGTCAACTCAGTGTGGGGCGAAGAGCTCAAGTCAACCCCCGGGAACCAGGCTTCGACGCGCGATCCATCATCGTGCAAGGCTTGGTCGACCGAAACAGAGCCCATCGGGGCGGCCCCGACAGAGATGCGCCCACAAGTAGTCGAGTGCATGTTTCTGGTCCAGAATGTTTCAGCAGGGCTATCAGAGCCGTGGTGATTCCCCCCAACTTCAGGTTGGCAACTGGAGTAAGCAAGTTCACTGGTGAGTCTAAGCCTGAAACCTGGCTTGAGGACTACTGAGTGGCGGTTCAGATTGGTGGCGGGAATGACGAGGTGGCCATGAAGCATTTGCCCCTCATGTTGGAAGGTTCTGCCAGAGCATGGTTGGATCAGTTACCTCCTAGCAGCATTTACACTTGGGAAGATCTGTCCCGAGTGTTCGTCAGAACATTTGAAGGAACTTGCAAGCGACCAGCTGGATTAACAGAGCTACAAGTCTGTGTGCAGAAGACGAATGAGACTCTCAGAGAGTATATTCAGAGATGGATCACTTTGCATCATACCGTGGAGAACGTGTCTGATCATCAAGCAGTCTGCGCCTTCAAGGATGGTGTTAAGAACAGAGAATTGAGTTTGAAGTTTGGTCGAACCAGAGACATGACCCTGAGTCGGATGATGGAGATTCCTACCAAGTATGCCAACGGCGAAGAGGAAGACCGACTCCGAAGCGGCAAGTACAAGCCGAGTCAGTCGGAGAAGGGAAACACCAGTCGGAAGCAGAAGCGGAAGGCCGAACCAGCAGCTCCTGGAGAGGCTCTGGCCGTGACTCAGGGAAAGTTCAAAGGGAAACCCAAAGGATCCTGGAACTCTAAGAAGGTGAAGGATAAAGAAGGAAATGACGTGATGGATATGCCGTGTCACATCCACACGAAGAAAGATGAAGAGGGTAATATCATCTACCCGAAGTATACCACTCACCAGTGTCGACTCCTGATCCAGCAGTTCCAAGGAAAACAGTCCAAGGACAAGGAAAAGGAGTCGGACAAGGCCGAAGACAAGGAGGACAGTGAGGGAGGATATCCACATGTCAACTCCACTCTGATGATTTTCGCGGATGTGGAAAGCAAGAGCCGACTGAAGGTCATTATCCGTGAGGTGAACATGGTTGCCCCAGTGAAACCAAGTTATCTGAGATGGTCCCAAACGCCCATCACATTCGACCAGTCTGATCACCCGACTCATATTGCCACCCCTGGGAGGCAAGCTTTGGTGGTCGACCCGGTTGTCGAAGGTACTCGGCTGACGAAGGTGCTGATGGACGGTGGTAGCGGACTGAACTTATTGTACGCGGACACGCTGAAGGGAATGGGCATTCCGATGTCTTGACTGAGCACCAGTAACATGAGCTTTCATGGAGTTATACCAGGAAAGAAAGCCGAGTCACTCGGTCAAATAGCTCTAGACGTGGTGTTTGGTGATTCAAAGCATTTTCGCAAGGAGAAGTTGACGTTTGAGGTCGTGGATTTTCAGAGCGCGTACCACGCTATTTTGGGGAGACCAGCTTACGCACGGTTCATGGCTCGACCATGTTACGTCTACCTCAAACTGAAGATGCCCGGCCCCAAAGGAGTGATCACTGTCACTGGTGATCGGAAAAAGGCAGAAGAGTGTTTCCAGAAAGGCTCAAAGATCGCCGATTCCCAGGTGACAGCGGTCGAGTTTGAAGAATATAAGCAAAATGCAGATCCGAGTGATTTGCTGCGAGCCAAGAAGCCCGCCACAGAGTCTGCATTTCAGTCGTCCGGTGAGACGAAGCCTGTCCACATTCACCCGACCGACCCCAATGCAGCCCCGACCCACATCTCCACAACACTCGACCCGAAATAGGAAGAAGCGCTCATCCAGTTCCTCCGTGAGAACTGGGACATTTTTGCATGGAAGCCAGCTGACATGCCAGGTGTTCCTAGGGGACTGGCTGAGCATCATCTTAGAGTCGACTCAGCAGCAAAACCAGTTAAAGAGCATCTTCGGTGGTTCGCCGTCTAGAAGAGAAAAGCTATTGGTGAGGAAGTGGCTCGACTGTTGGCGGCAGGATTTATCCGAGAGATATACCACTCCGAGTGGCTCGCTAATGTTGTCATGGTTCCTAAGAAGGACAATTCACTCCGAATGTGCATTGATTTCAAGCACATCAATCGGGCCTGCCCGAAAGATCATTTCCCTCTCCCTCGCGTTGATCAAATTGTTGACTCGACCGCGGGATGCGAGAGATTGTCTTTTCTAGACGCCTATTCCGGGTACCATCAGATCCGTCTGTACGGACCCGATGAGATAAAAACAGCTTTCATCACTCCATTCGGGTGCTTCTGCTATATCACCATGCCATTCGGCCTCAAGAATGCCGGAGCCACGTTTATGCGAATGATTCAGAAGTGTTTGCTCACTCAAATCAGTCGGAATGTGGAAGCGTATATGGATGATATCGTGGTCAAATCGCGAAAAGGTTCCGACCTGCTCACTGACCTCGCCGAAACATTTGCCAACCTCAGAAGGTATGATATCAAGCTCAATCCATCAAAGTGCACATTCGGAGTTCCTGGTGGCAAGTTACTCGGTTTTCTCGTTTCCGAACGAGGGATCGACGCTAATCCAGAAAAGATCGGCACTATACTCCGAATGAAACGCCCCGTGCGAGTGCACGATGTCCAGAAGCTTACTGGATGCTTGGCCGCATTAAGTCGATTCATCTCACGACTCGGTGAAAAGGCATTGCCTCTTTACCGACTGATGAAGAAGGCAGACAAGTTCGAGTGGACTCCAGAAGCTGATGCAGCGTTTGCCGAGCTAAAAGCTCTGCTCTCCACCCAGCCGGTGCTTGCTGCTCCAATCAGCAAAGAGCCTCTGTTGCTTTATATCGCAGCCACAGGACAAGTCGTCAGTACAGTACTTACGGTCGAGCGGGAAGAAGAAGGGAAAGCCTTCAAAGTTCAGCGCCCAGTGTATTATCTGTCTGAAGTTTTGACTCCATCCAAGCAGAGATACCCTCATTATCAGAAGCTTGTGTATGGGATATACATGACCACGAAGAAGGTTGCTCATTATTTCTCTGATCATTCCATCACAGTCGTCAGCGACGCTCCACTTTCAGAGATTTTGCACAACAGAGATGCAACTGGTCGAGTGGCGAAATGGGCGATTGAACTTCTTCCCCTTGATATCAAGTTTGAGGCAAAGAAAGCCATTAAGTCCCAGGCAATAGCAGATTTCCTCGCCGAGTGGATTGAACAGCAGCAGCCGACTGAAGTTCACTCGGAGCATTGGACCATGTTCTTTGATGGCTCTAAGATGTTGAATGGTTCCGGTGCTGGGGTTGTCCTGGTTTCCCCCAGAGGAGATAAGCTCAGATATGTGCTCCAGATTCACTTTGATTCCTCCAACAATGAGGCAGAGTATGAGGCCCTCTTGTATGGGTTGCGCATGGCCATTTCACTCGGCGTCCGTCGCCTTATGGTCTATGGCGACTCAGATTTAGTGGTCAACCAAGTGATGAAGGAGTGGGACGTGAGAAGCCCAGCCATGACTGGATACTGCAATGCAGTGAGGAAGCTGGAAAAGAAGTTTGAGGGGTTAGAGCTCCATCATATACCCCGACTGAAAAATCAAGCAGCTGATGATCTAGCAAAGATAGGTTCCAAGAGAGAAGCCATTCCGAGTGGTGTGTTCTTGGAGCATATTCATACTCCGTCAGTTAAAGAAGATCCTTTCACCGAAGAAGCTCCGCAACCCAAGAGTGCCACAGATCCGACTGAAGTAGAAGTCCCAGCAGTGGTCGACTTGGTCATGGAGGTCTTAGTAGTCATTCCTGACTGGACAGTTTCGTATATCGCGTATATCTTGAGAAAAGAGCTCCAGGAGGATGAGGAAGAGGCTCGACAAATCGTCCGTCGATCCAAGGCCTTTACCGTAATCAAAGGACAGTTGTACAGAGAGAGCGCGACTGGAGTTGGTCAGAAGTGCATAACGCCAGAAGAAGGTCGAATCATCCTTGATGATATCCACTCGGGGACCTGTGGCCATCATGCGTCCTCTCGGACCATCGTGGCCAAAGCATACCGAGCCGGATTTTACTGGCCAAAAGCAAATGAGATGGCAAAGGAAATAGTGGACAAGTGCGAAGGATGTCAGTTCTACTCCAATATGTCACACAAGCCTGCGTCAGCTCTGAAGACCATACCACTCGTCTGGCCCTTCGCAGTATGGGGGTTGGATATGGTGGGCCCCTTGAGAACAGGTCGAAGCGGTTTCACGCATGTACTGGTGGCAGTCGACAAGTTCACCAAGTGGATTGAGGCTAAACCCATCAAGAACCTTGACGCCGGTACTGCTGTTAGCTTCATCAGGGAACTGATATTCAGATATGGAGTCCCGCACAGCATCATTACAGATAATGGGTCGAACTTCGACTCGGAGGAATTCAGGGATTTCTGCACCTCTCAAGGCACACGAGTCGACTACGCTTCGGTCGCCCATCCGCAGTCGAATGGACAAGCAGAGCGATCCAATGGCCTGATCCTTAAAGGGTTGAAACCCCGACTGATGCGTGATCTCAAGCATGCGGCTGGAGCATGGGTCGACGAACTTCCCTCAGTGCTTTGGGGACTGCGGACCACGCCTAATCGGTCGACCGGGAGAACTCCATTCTTCTTGGTCTATGGAGCTGAAGCAGTCTTGCCGAGTGATCTTCTCCACAATGCTCCTCGAGTTGAACTTTACAACGAAGCTGAAGCTGAACAAGCGCGGCAGGACGCAGTCGACCTTTTAGAGGAAGAAAGGGAGATGGCTCTGATCCGATCGACCATCTACCAACAAGACTTGCGTCGCTTCCACGCCAGAAACGTGAAGAGTCGAGCCTTCCAGGAAGGAGATTTAGTTCTCCGAGTGGATCAGCAGAAACAACACAAGCTTGCTCCTTCTTGGGAAGGACCCTTCATCGTCACCAAGGTCCTCCACAACGGGGCATACCGTCTCTACAATGTCAAGCACAATATCGACGAGCCCCGAGCTTGGAACGCGGAACTACTCCGTCCATTTTACACTTAAGCTTTTCACTCGGATGAGTTGTAATAAAAGTACTTATGTAGTCCACGTTTTGCAAGATAATAGTGTCATAATTTCCCCAATGATTTTTGTCACTTTTATTTGTTCAGTAAAATTTCCCCCTCAGTGGGTGACTTAGCCGCGAATCTGTTTCGCCTAAGTTTGTAAAAAAAATCCTTACCGAGTGGTGAGCCAGCCTCCCACTCGGGGGCTTAGCCGCGAATCCGTTTTGCCTAAGTTTCAATAAAATCCTACCGAGTGACAAGCCAGACTTTCACTCGGGGGCTTAGCTGCAGTCCAAGTACTCGCCTAAGTTTCAATAAAATCCTACCGAGTGACAAGCCAGACTTTCACTCGGGGGCTTAGCTGCAGTCTAAGAACTCGCCTAAGTACAAATACAACGTGCGCTCGCAAGGAGGACGAGGTGCAGGTCGACTGCGACTCTCTCCTCTGAGCTACGCCACAAGTACAATGTGCGATCGCAAGGAGGACGAGGTGCAGGTCGACTGCGATCCTCTCCTCCGAGCTACGCCACAAATACAACGTGCGCTCGCAAGGAGGACGAGGTGCAGGTCGACTGCGACTCTCTCCTCTGAGCTACGCCACAAGTACAATGTGCGGTCGCAAGGAGGACGAGGTGCAGGTCGACTGCGACCCTCTCCTTTGAGCTACGCCACAAATACAACGTGCGCTCGCAAGGAGGACGGGGTGCAGGTCGACTGCGACCCTCTCCTCTGAGCTACACCACAAATACAACGTGCGCTCGCAAGGAGGACGAGGTGCAGGTCGACTGCGACCCTCTCCTCTGAGCTACGCCACAAGTACAACGTGAAAATCCTACCGAGTGAGGAGCAGACCTCCCACTCGGGGGCTTAGCTGCAGCCCCGTGCTCGCCTAAGGTATAAAAATCCTACCGAGTGAAGAGCAGACCTCCCACTCGGGGGCTTAGCTGCAGCCCAGTGCTCGCCTAAGGTATAAAAATCCTACAGAGTGAAGAGCAGACCTCCCACTCGGGGGCTTAGCTGCAGCCCAGTGCTCGCCTAAGGTATAAAAATCCCACCGAGTGAGGAGCAGACCTCCCACTCGGGGGCTTAGCTGCAGCCCAGTGCTCGCCTAAGTTACAAAAATCCCACCGAGTGAGGAGCAGACCTCCCACTCAGGGGCTTAGCTGCAGCCCAGCGCTCGCCTAAGTTACAAAAATCCTACCGAGTGGCGAGCGCACCTCCCACTCGGGGGCTTAGCCGCAGCCCAGTGCCTGCCTAAGTAAATTGAAGAATAAGTCGACTGCAGTAAGCGTCTTGCTTTAAACCTGCAAAAGACATTTCGAGCCAAATGCAAGCCTGTTAAGGTTTATCGAATCCAAGTTCAGATGGATACCTAAAGGAACCGAAAGTGCTCAGGCACTAAGCCTGTTAAGGTTTATCGGTTACAAAATCACTCGGCATACCGAGGCAAATTTAAAGTGTCGAGCTCAAAAGAAGTTTTTTACCCCTCCTGTGGAGGGCTGGAAGGTGCAACAAACTCATCAAGATCAATTCCGTCCGCGATCCGAGTGGCAGCAGCGATGAAGGTCTCCATGAAGGACCTGAAGTCGTGTTTCTTGGTGTTGGCCACCCGAAGAGCCGCCAGCTTGTCTTCTCGCGCATCCTTGCAGTGGACTCGAGCCAGACACAGAGCAACATCTGCACCGCACCTAGCAGAAGACTTTTTCCACTCCTGCACTCGACCAGGAATTGTGTTTAGTCGAGCCATCAGAGACTCGAGGTTGTTCTGGAGTGTTTCCCTGGGCCAAAGCGTGGTGTCAATGCGGGAAGTGGCGACCTTCAGCCTTGCAAGATAGTCAACGACAGCAGCAACGCGAGACTCAAGCCGGAACATGTTCATGGCAACTTCATCGTTCACCGGAGAGTTGATGGGGTCCAGGTTTGGTTCCAGACGATTAGTTTCCTCTTCAAAGTTTTGGCAAAATTCTGCAAGTACAATCACTGAGTCAAGGCAATGGTCGAATGGAAAGATCACTGTAAAAATGATTGTTTGACGCAAAGGATTACCTTCGAGCATGAGGAACAACTTCTTGGCAAGTCCACTCAGAAAGGCCTCCAGATCATTCTTCTTCCCAGCCAACTGACTGGCCTTGTCGTTCAGGGCAGCTTTGTCACTTTTCAGTCGACTGACCTCCTTGTTGGCAATCGCAAGAGCAGCTTTCAGATTAGTATTTTCTTCTTCAAGCTTGGTGACCGAAGCTAACTTCTCGTCAGCAAGCTTGGTCTTCTCAGCTAGCTCAAGGTCTTTCTTCTTCTGGGCCTCCTTCACCTTGCCTGCAAAGTTACAGCAAGGTCAGATTTTGAAACAAATGAAGGACAAAAGCAGTCGTCGAGGTCTCTCCGAACGTACCTTTGGTCTCCTCCTTCGCCTTCGTCAGATTCTCCTGGACCAGCTTCAGATCCAGCTCGAGCTGGATATGCTTGTTCTCCAGCTCGGTATAACGAGCCGCAAGGTCGCAGGATTTCTGCGAAGAACCAATCGACAAAATGTCAAAGATAATTCACTTCCGAGTGGATAAGAGAAAATCATGTGTTTCTAAGACTACAGCCGAATACAAACATTCGACCGTAGTCTCGGGGACTACACCCAGTGGGTGCACTCAGCGTGCCCCCACTAGTTCTATTAAGATAGAGTTGACCAGTCGACCAAAAAAAACAACATGACGTATTCTTTAGACTGTAACCGACTGCCAGCAGTCGACCACAGTCTTGGGGAGTACACCCAGTGGGTGCACTCAGCGTGCCCCCACCGGTTTAAGAAATCCGTTCGACCTAGTCGACTGACGGAAGAACTTAACTTCTAAAGCCTATGGTCGACTGCCAGCAGTCGACCATAGCCTTGGGGACTACACCCAGCGGGTGCACTCAGCGTGCCCCCGCTAAACCGGAGTTTCAATTGACACACCCAGTGGGTGACTACTATGGATTCCGGAAAGAAAGATTTTTAGATAGCATATCCTAACAGAACAGGCGATGATCGACTGACCTGAATGTTGCTTTGAAGAGTAGAACTGGCGTCGTAGGCTGCCTGGCTTGCCTCCCGGATGGCCTTCACCTGCTCCATCATGACTCCCACTTGGCGTATCGCTTCCTTTGCAGCACTGGCTTGGTCCTATGGGACGTAGTGTGTCGAGAAGAGGGAAGGCTGTGCGGCACTCGACGACGCGGGGTGAGCACTCGTCAGCGGCACCGCGAAAGATACGGTGTGCCGAGTGATGTTCTCCTCCTCCGCGACCAGAGTCTCGGGTGCCGTCACATCCTGAGCCACCCTGCCGGCAGACGCTTTCCTGCTCCTCCTGTGCTTCAGCGGTTCCTCATCGTTGTCGTCGTCAGGAAGGGTGATAACGACATTGGATAGAGCCGCAGAAAAGAATCAGAATTAGAGACCAAGAGTCAATCGACTAAAAAACGGAATTAAGAGAGTGGTACCAGGTTTTGAGGTTGCAGCATCCTCCATCTCATGATCGTCGGCCCTGGCTGAGGTATCGGAAGTAGCGGCACTGCAATTCCAAAAATCAGTCGGTTAACTCAAGAGTCGATCAAAGATAAACTCATATAAAGCAAGAAGACTCAAGCAGCATTTTTACCCTGATATGGTGGGGATTGACACCTTCATCTTCGGCAGGACCTTGGTCGGCTTCGACGGTGCCACCCTGGATTGCTTCGGAGCCTTTTCAGTCAGCACCGGAGAAGTGGTCCGAGGACGCTTGGTCGACTACGCGACAGTCGCCACCCCCTTGCCGCGTTCAGTAGCAGGGTCATGGACAAGCTTTGACCGCCTTTCCGAGCGTGGTGGTGCGACCTCCTCCTCCTCCTCTTCTTCTTCGTCCTCATCATCATCATCGTCATCGTCATCTTCAGCAGCATCCGAGTCCCACTCCTCCTGGCTTTCGCCCCCACTCACTTCTCCCTCCTCAGTCGGAGTCTGCGCTCCATTGGGCATCGAGTACAGTTCGGTGAGGGCCTGTTAGACATCAAGACAAAGATCAATCGACCAATTTGCGGCGAAAACGGAAATAAGTATGGCAAGAATACAATTGGAGGTAAAGTGGGCATACCTTGTCTGGAGTGCTGGAATGGTCGAGTGGAGGAATCCTCCTGGCTCCACGAGGGTTGTCCTTGTTCCCAGTGACCGCGGCCATCCACCTTTCCAGCGTGGCGTCATCGACTGCTTCTGGATTGATCCGAGTCTCATCTTCGGTCCTGCAGTACAGCCACATGCAATGGCCCCGGTACTGAAGAGGTTGGATACGTCGCCTAAGAAAAACCTCCAGGAGATCCATACCCGTTACTCCTTCCCGAACCAACTGGACTACACGCTCCATCAACATCTTCACGTCGGCCTTCTCCTCCGGGAGCACCTTCAGAGAGGAGGGTTTGTTGGCTCGGTCCATGGTAAACGGAGGGAGGCCACTCGACTGCCCCGACGTCGAGTCGCTCTGGCAATAGAACCAAGTCGACTGCCAGCCTCTGACCGACTCGGGAAGCGTCATAGTTGGGAAGGTGCTCTTGTTCCTCATCTGGATCCCCAGACCTCCACACATCTGAATAACCTTGGTTTTATCGTCATCTGGACTCACCTTCTTCACGGTCTGAGAGCGACATGTGAATATATGCTTGAACAGGCCCCAGTGCGGTCGGCAACCCAGAAAGTTCTCACACATGGATACAAAGGCGGCAAGGTAGGCGATAGAGTTCGGATTGAAGTGGTGGAGTTGCGCTCCAAAGAAGTTCAAGAAACCACGGAAGAAAACACTCGGCGGCAAAGAAAACCCGCGGTCGACGTGGGTAGCCAGAAGAACACACTCACCCTCTTCCGGCTGGGGTTGCCACTCGTTCCCCGGGAGCCTTGCTGCTCCGTGGGGGATCAGACCGTCGTTGGCCATGTCGGTGAGATCCTTCTCCGTGATGGTCGACCGGATCCAATTTCCTTGGACCCAGCCGTGCGGCAGACGAGATCTGGACGAAGACCCGCCCCGACTGGTTGTTCTCCCTTTCGCCTTCCCCATCGCCGATGCCTTCTTCGCGCGTTCCAGCGCCGCTGTCTTCTCCTTCACCATGGCTACCGGCGAAGCATACGAGGAGCGATTGCGCGGAGGCGAGAGCGGGCGCAGTGGGCGGAGGCAGGGAGGGCAGAGAGAGAATGGAGAGATACTGTTCAAAGGCCCTCGCCGGGCGCCTTTATAAGATCACTTCCGAGTGGATGACAGGTGGGCCCGGGCGATCCAATCACATACCGAAACAGTCGCGCGTACGTGATACGTGGCGAAAAAGGTGGCGCGGGGATCGAGGCATCTATGCCCTATCCCATCCGAGCGCCGCGGTCCGCCCCGCTTCGCGCGCTTCCCCAAATTTCGTATCCCACAAAATCCGCGAACGGCAGATCGATCTGTCAGGCGCAAGATTTCCTGCGATCCATCGCTCGGGGATTGTTAAGTTCAAAAGTTCACTCGACGAAAGAAAAGAATGGATCAAGGCTACTGAAGAAAAGTTGCTGATTATCCACGAAGAGATTATTGGTCCAAGACGATACATATCCAGAACGCAAAAGCAGGTCGAAAATAATATCAACTCCTTCCTCACTCAAACCTCGATCCATTCGGGGGCTAATGATGAAGTCATGTACCTAGGGTAGGATCATAGTGTTGGAAATATGCCCTAGAGGCAATAATAAATTAATTATTATTATATTTCCTTGTTCATGATAATTGTCTTTTATTCATGCTATAACTGTATTATCCGGAAATCGTAATACACGTGTGAATACATAGACCACAATAAGTCCCTAGTAAGCCTCTAGTTGACTAGCTCGTTGTGATCAACAGATAGTCATGGTTTCCTGGCTATGGACATTGGATGTCGTTGATAACGAGATCACATCATTAGGAGAATGATGTGATGGACAAGACCCAATCCTAAGCCTAGCACAAAGATCGTGTAGTTCGTTTGCTAGAGCTTTTCCAATGTCAAGTATCTTTTCCTTAGACCATGAGATTGTGCAACTCCCGGATACCGTAGGAGTGCTTTGGGTGTATCAAACGTCACAACGTAACTGGGTGACTATAAAGGTGCATTACAGGTATCTCCGAAAGTATCTGTTGGGTTGGCATGAATCGAGACTGGGATTTGTCACTCCGTGTAAGCGGAGAGGTATCTCTGGGCCCACTCGGTAGGACATCATCATATGCGCAATGTGACCAAGGAGTTGATCACGGGATGATGTGTTACGGAACGAGTAAAGAGACTTGCCGGTAACGAGATTGAACAAGGTATAAGGATACCGACGATCGAATCTCGGGCAAGTACAATACCGCTAGACAAAGGGAATTGTATACGGGATTGATTAAGTCCTTGACATCGTGGTTCATCCGATGAGATCATCGTGGAACATGTGGGAGCCATCATGGGTATCCAGATCCCGCTGTTGGTTATTGACCAGAGAACGTCTCGGTCATGTCTACATGTCTCCCGAACCCGTAGGGTCTACACACTTAAGGTTCGATGACGCTAGGGTTATAAAGGAAGCTTGTATGTGGTTACCGAATGTTGTTCGGAGTCCCGGATGAGATCCCGGACGTCACGAGGAGTTCCGGAATGGTCCGGAGGTAAAGATTTATATATGGGAAGTCCTATTTTGGCCACCGGAAAATGTTCGGGATTTTTCGGTATTGTACCGGGAAGGTTCTAGAAGGTTCCGGAGTGGGGCCCACCTGCATGGGGGGACCCACATGAACGTGGGTAGTGGGGGCAAGGCCCCACACCCCTGGTCAAGGCGCACCAAGATCCCCCCTTAGAAGGAATAAGATCATATCCCGAAGGGATAAGATCAAGATCCCTAAAAAGGGGGGATAGCAATCGGTGGGGAAGGAAATGATGGGATTTCTTTCCTCCCACCTTTGCCAACGCCCCAATGGACTTGGAGGGCAAGAAACCAGCCCCCTCCACCCCTATATATAGTGGGGAGGCGCATGGGAGCTTCACGCTTGCCCCTGGCGCAGCCCTCCCTCTCCCAAGTGCTCCTCCTCTCTCGCGGTGCTTGGCGAAGCCCTGCAGGATTGCCACGCTCCTCCACCACCACCACGCCGTTGTGCTGCTGCTGGATGGAGTCTTCCTCAACCTCTCCCTCTCTCCTTGCTGGATCAAGGCGTGGGAGATGTCACCGGGCTGTACGTGTGTTGAACGCGGAGGTGCCGTGCGTTCGGCACTTGATCATCGGTGATTTGAATCACGACGAGTACGACTCCATCAACCCCGTTCACTTGAACGCTTCCGCTTAGCGATCTACAAGGGTATGTAGATGCACTCTCTTTCTACTCGTTGCTGGTCTCTCCATAGATAGATCTTGGTGATACGTAGGAAATTTTTGAATTTCTGCTACGTTCCCCAACAGTGGCATCATGAGCTAGGTCTATTGCGTAGATTCTTTGCACGAGTAGAACACAAAGTAGTTGTGGGCGTTGATTTTGTTCAATATGCTTACCGTTACTAGTCCAATCTTGTTTCGACGGTATTGTGGGATGAAGCGGCCCGGACCGACCTTACACGTACTCTTACGTGAGACAGGTTCCACCGATTGACATGCACTTGGTGCATAAGGTGGCTAGCGGGTGCCAGTCTCTCCCACTTTAGTCGGAACGGATTCGATGAAAAGGGTCCTTATGAAGGGTAAATAGCAATTGGCATATCACGTTGTGGTTTTGCGTAGGTAAGAAACGTTCTTGCTAGAAACCCATAGCAGCCACGTAAAACATGCAAACAACAATTAGAGGACGTCTAACTTGTTTTTGCAGGGTATGCTATGTGATGTGATATGGCCAAGAAGAATGTGATGAATGATATGTGATGTATGAGATTGATCATGTTCTTGTAATAGGATTCACGACTTGCATGTCGATGAGTATGACAACCGGCAGGAGCCATAGGAGTTGTTTTAATTTATTGTATGACCTGCGTGTCATTGAACAACGCCATGTAATTACTTTACTTTATTGCTAACCGGTAGCCATAGTAGTAGAAGTAATAAGTTGGCGAGACGACTTCATGGAGACACGATGATGGAGATCATGATGATGGAGATCATGGTGTCATGCCGGTGACGATGATGATCATGGAGCCCCGAAGATGGAGATCAAAAGGAGCAAAATGATATTGGCCATATCATGTCACTATTTGATTGCATGTGATGTTTATCATGTTTATGCATCTTGTTTACTTAGGACGACGGTAGTAAATAAGATGATCCCTTACAACAATTTCAAGAAGTGTTCTCCCCTAACTGTGCACCGTTGCTACAGTTTGTCGCTTCTAAGCACCACGTGATGATCGGGTGTGATGGATTCTTACGTTCACATACAACGGGTGTAAGACAGATTTACACAGCAATACACTTAGGGTTAACTTGACGAGCCTAGCATGTACAGACATGGCCTCGGAACACGGAGACCGAAAGGTCGAGCATGAGTCGTATAGTACATACGATCAACATGAAGATGTTCACCGACGTTGGCTAGTCCGTCTCACGTGATGATCGGACACGGCCTAGTTGACTCGGATCATGTGATCACTTAGATGACCAGAGGGATGTCTATCTGAGTGGGAGTTCATAAGATGAACTTAATTATCTTGAACATAGTCAAAAGACCTTTTGCAAATTATGTCGTAGCTCGCGCTTTAGTTCTACTGTTTAGTTATGTTCCTAGAGAAAATATAGTTGAAAGTTGACAGTAGCGATTATGCAATCAGTAGAAAGCTTATGTCCTTAATGCACCGCTCAGTGTGCCGAACCCCAAATGTCGTTTGTGGATGTTGTGAACATCAGACATACACGTTTTGATAACTACGTGATAGTTCAGTGAAACGGTTTAGAGTTGAGGCATCAAAGACGTTTTTCGAAATGTCGCGGAACATATGAGATGTTTCGAGGGCTGAAATTGAGATTTTAGGCTCGTGCCCACGTCAAGAGGTATGAGACCTCCGACAATTTTCTTAGCCTGCAGACTAAGGAGGAAAGCTCAATCGTTGAGCTTGTGCTCAGATTGTCTGAGTGCAACAATCACTTGAATCGAGTGGGAGTTGATCTTCCAGATGAGATAGTGATGTTTCTCCAAAGTCATTGCCACCAAGCTGCTAGAGCTTCGTGATGAGCTATAACATATCAGGGATAGACATGATGATCCTTGAGGTATTCGCGATGTTTGACACCGCGAAAGTAGAAATAAAGAAGGAGCATCAATTGTTGATGGTTGGTGAAACCACTAGTTTCAAGAAGGCAAGGGCAAGAAGGGATACTTCATGAAACGGCAAATCAGCTGCTGCTCTAGTGAAGAAACCCAAGGTTGAACCCAAACCCGAGACTAAGTGCTTCTGTAATAAGGGGAACAAACACTGGAGCAGAATTACCCTAGATACTTGGTAGATGAGAAGGCTGGCAAGGTCGATAGAAGTATATTGGATATACATTATGTTAATGTGTACTTTACTAGTATTCCTAGTAGCACCAGGGTATTAGATACCGGTTCGGTTGCTAAGTGTTAGTAACTCGAAATAAAGGCTACGGAATAAACGGAGACTAGCTAAAGGTGAGCCGACAATATGTGTTGGAAGTGTTTCCAATGTTGATATGATCAAGCATCGCACGCTCCCTCTACCATCGAGATTGGTGTTTGCGTTGAGCATAGACATGATTGGATTATGTCTATCGCAATGCGGTTATTCATTTAAGGAGAATAATGGTTACTCTATTTATTTGAATAATACCTTGAATGGTCTTGCACCTAAAATGAATGGTTTATTGAATCTCGATCGTAGTGATACACATGTTCATGCCAAAAGATAGTAATGATAGTACCACCTACTTGTGGCACTGCCACGTAAGTCATATCGGTATAAAACGCATGAAGAAGCTCCATGTTGATGGATCTTTGGGCTCACTCGTTTTTGAAAAGTTTGAGACATGCGAACCATGTCTATTGGTGTATATGCATGAAGAAACTCCATGCAAATGGACCGTTTGAACTCACTTGATCTTGAATCACTTGAGACATGCAAATCATACCACATGGGCAAGATGACTGAAATCCTCGGTTTCAGTAAAATGGAACAAGATAGAAACTTGTTGGAAGTAACACATTTTGATGTGTGCAGTCCAATGAGTGCTGAGGAATACAGTGAATATCGTTATGTTCTTACTTCACAGATGATTCGAGTAGATGTTGAGAATATTTACTTGATGAAACACAAGTCTGAATTATTGAATGGTTCAAGTAATTTCAGAGTGAAGTAGAAGATCATCGTGACAAGAGGATGAAATGTCTATGATATGATCATAGAGATGAGTATCTGAGTTACAAGCTTTGGCACACAATTATGACATTGTGGAAATTGTTTCACAATTAATACCGCCTGGAACACCATAGTTGATGGTGTGTCCGAACATCATAACTGCACCCTATTGGATATGATGCATACCATGATGTCTCTTATCGAATTACCACTATCGTTCATGGGTTAGGCATTAGAGACAACCACATTCACTTTAAATAGGGCACCACGTAATTCCGATGAGATGACACCGTATGAACTATGGTTTAGAGAAACCTAAGCTGTCATTTCTTAAAGGTTTGAGGCTGCGATGCTTATGTGAAAAAGTTTCAGGTTGATAAGCTCGAACCCAAAGCGGATAAAATGCATCTTCATAGGACACCCAAAACAGTTGGGTATACCTCCTAATTCAGATCCGAAAGCAATATGGATTGTTTCTTGAATCGGGTCCTTTCTCGAGAAAGGTTTGTCTCGAAAAGTTGAGTGGGAGGATGGTGGAGACTTGATATGGTTATTGAACCATCACTTCAACCAATGTGTATCAGGGCACAGGAAGTTGTTCCGTGGCACCTACACCAATTGAAGTAGAAGCTTATGATAGTGGTCATGAAGTTTCGGATCAAGTCACTGCCGTACCTCGTAGGGTGACAAGGATACGTACTACTTCAGAGTGGTACAGTAATCCTGTCTTGAAGGTCATGTTGCTAGACAACAATGAACCTATGAGCTATGGAGAAGTGATGGTGGGCCCAAATTCCGACAAATGGTTAGAAGCCATGAAATCCGAGATAGGATCCATGTATCAGAACAAAGCATGGACTTTGGTGGACTTGCCCAAAGATCGGCAAGCCATTGAGATAAATGGATCTTTAAGAAGAAGACGGACGTGGATGGTAATGTCACCATCTATGAAGCTCGACTTGTGGCGAAGAGTTTTTCACAAGTTCAAGGAGTTGACTGCGATGAGATTTTCTCATCCGTAGCGATGCTTAAGTCCGTCGGATTCATGTTAGCATTAGCTGCATTTATGAAATCTGGCAGATGGATGACAAAACGAGTTTCCTTACCAGTCTTCGTATGGAAAGGTTGTATGTGATACAAATCAGAAAGTTTTGTCGATCCTAAGGATGCTAAAAGGTATGCTAGCTCCAGCGATCCTTCCATGGACTGGAGTAAGCATCTCGGAGTTGGAATGTGCGCTTTGATAAGATGATCAAAGATTTTGGGTTTATACAAAGTTTATGAGAAACTTGTATTTCCAAAGAAGTGAGTGGGAGCACTATAGAATTTCTGATGAGTATATGTTGTTGACATATTGATGATCAGAAATGATGTAGAATTTCTAGAAAGCATATAGGGTTATTTGAAAACTGTTTTTCAATGGAAAACCTGGATTAGGCTACTTGAACAATAAGCATCAAGATCTATAAGATAGATCAAAATGCTTAATAGTACTTTCAAATGAGCACGTACCTTGACATGATCTTGAAGGTGTTCAAGATGGATCAGTCAAAGAAGGAATTCTTGCCTGAGATGTAAGGTATGAAGTTAAGACTTAAAATCTCGACCACGGCAGAATAGAGAGAAAGGACGAAGGTCGTCCCCTATGCTTTTATCATAGGCTCTCTACAGTATGCTATGCTGTGTACCGCACCTGTAGTGTGCCTTGCCATGAGTCAGTCAAGGGGTACAAGAGTGATCCAAGAATGGATCACAGGACAGCGGTCAAAGTTATCCTTAGTAACTAGTGGACTAAGGAATTTTCTCGATTATGGAGGTGATAAAGAGTTCGACGTAAAGAGTTACGTCGATGCAAGCTTAACACCTATCCGGATAGCTCTGAGTAGAGATACCGGATACGTATAATGGAGCAACTTTTAATATAGCTCCAAGTAGAACAGTTATTTGGAATAGCTCCAAATAGAGCGTGGTAGCTACATCTAGGAGATGACATAGAGATTTGTAAAGCACACACGGATCTAAAAGGTTCAGACCCGTTGACTATAACCTCTCTCACAAGCATAACATGATCAAACCCAGAACTCATCGAGTGTTAATCACATGGTAAATGTGAACTAGATTATTGACTCTAGTAAACTCTTTGGGTGTAAGTCACATGGGGATGTGACCTTGAGTGTTAATCACATATCGATGTGAACTAGATTATTGACTCTAGTGCAAGTGGGAGACTGTTGGAAATATGCCCTAGAGGCAATAATAAATTAGTTATTATTATATTTCCTTGTTCATGATAATTGTCTTTTATTCATGCTATAACTGTATTATCCGGAAATCGTAATACACGTGTGAATACATAGACCACAATAAGTCCCTAGTGAGCCTCTAGTTGACTAGCTCGTTGTGATCAACAGATAGTCATGGTTTCCTGGCTATGGACATTGGATGTCGTTGATAACGGGATCACATCATTAGGAGAATGATGTGATGGACAAGACCCAATCCTAAGCCTAGCACAAAGATCGTGTAGTTCGTTTGCTAGAGCTTTTCCAATGTCAAGTATCTTTTCCTTAGACCATGAGATTGTGCAACTCCCGGATACCGTAGGAGTGCTTTGGGTGTATCAAACGTCACAACGTAACTGGGTGACTATAAAGGTGCATTACAGGTATCTCCGAAAGTATCTGTTGGGTTGGCATGAATCGAGACTGGGATTTGTCACTCCGTGTAAGCGGAGAGGTATCTCTGGGCCCACTCGGTAGGACATCATCATATGCGCAATGTGACCAAGGAGTTGATCACGGGATGATGTGTTACGGAACGAGTAAAGAGACTTGCCGGTAACGAGATTGAACAAGGTATAAGGATACCGACGATCGAATCTCGGGCAAGTACAATACCGCTAGACAAAGGGAATTGTATACGGGATTGATTAAGTCCTTGACATCGTGGTTCATCCGATGAGATCATCGTGGAACATGTGGGAGCCATCATGGGTATCCAGATCCCGCTGTTGGTTATTGACCAGAGAACGTCTCGGTCATGTCTACATGTCTCCCGAACCCGTAGGGTCTACACACTTAAGGTTCGATGACGCTAGGGTTATAAAGGAAGTTTGTATGTGGTTAGCGAATGTTGTTCGGAGTCCCGGATGAGATCCCGGACGTCACGAGGAGTTCCGGAATGGTCCGGAGGTAAAGATTTATATATGGGAAGTCCTATTTTGGCCACTGGAAAATGTTCGGGATTTTTCGGTATTGTACCGGGAAGGTTCTAGAAGGTTCCGGAGTGGGGCCCACCTGCATGGGGGGACCCACATGAACGTGGGTAGTGGGGGCAAGGCCCCACACCCCTGGTCAAGGCGCACCAAGATCCCCCCTTAGAAGGAATAAGATCATATCCCGAAGGGATAAGATCAAGATCCCTAAAAAGGGGGGATAGCAATCGGTGGGGAAGGAAATGATGGGATTTCTTTCCTCCCACCTTTGCCAACGCCCCAATGGACTTGGAGGGCAAGAAACCAGCCCCCTCCACCCCTATATATAGTGGGGAGGCGCATGGGAGCTTCACGCTTGCCCCTGGCGCAGCCCTCCCTCTCCCAAGTGCTCCTCCTCTCTCGCGGTGCTTGGCGAAGCCCTGCAGGATTGCCACGCTCCTCCACCACCACCATGCCGTTGTGCTGCTGCTGGATGGAGTCTTCCTCAACCTCTCCCTCTCTCCTTGCTGGATCAAGGCATGGGAGATGTCACCGGGCTGTACGTGTGTTGAACGCGGAGGTGTCGTGCGTTCGGCACTTGATCATCGGTGATTTGAATCACGACGAGTACGACTCCATCAACCCCGTTCACTTGAACGCTTCCGCTTAGCGATCTACAAGGGTATGTAGATGCACTCTCTTTCTACTCGTTGCTGGTCTCTCCATAGATAGATCTTGGTGATACGTAGGAAAATTTTTGAATTTCTGCTACGTTCCCCAACACATAGACCTGATCTAAGTACCCTACCCAAGGGCACCCTCAGAAGAAACTACCTTCCAGTCGACCAAGAGAGACTTCACTCGACGGACTTGAAGGACTCGACCATGAAGACTCACTCGATCACCAGAAGGTCAAGAAGCACTCTGTACCGCAACGGTCTGTAATTAAGTAGACTTTATGGTATTTAGGACACTTTATGTGAGGCGTTACCAGTAACGCCTAGACTTAATGTACTTTAAACCCCGCATTACTGAGGGCCGGAGGGGTCTGGCAGGCACTATATAAGCCACCCCCCTCCTCAGTGTAAAGGGTTCGCACCCCTGTAATCCATACACACATAATCCACTCGACCGCCTCCGGGCTCCGAGACGTAGGGCTATTACTTCCTCCGAGAAGGGCCTGAACTCGTACATCTCTTGTGCGTACAACTGCTCCATAGCTAGGACCTTGCCTCTCCATATCTACCCCCACTCTACTGTCAGACTTAGAACCACGACAGGAGGAGTTTCAGAGAGTTTTGTGGAGAAGTCTTCTGAGTTTTCTCCTTGCTTTGGTTTTGGTTCCTAAGCATTTGCATCTCATTCTCATGCATCATTGGTTGTTGCATTGCATGGTGATGCATAATTCCTTGTATAAACTCTCTTGAAAGTGATTGTCATCAATTACCAAAATGGGGGAGATTGAAAGAACATGCGGTGCCCCCCTGTTTGGTTTTGGTAATTGATGACAATCTCTA
This sequence comes from Triticum aestivum, assembly GCF_018294505.1. NCBI lineage: Eukaryota > Viridiplantae > Streptophyta > Magnoliopsida > Poales > Poaceae > Triticum > Triticum aestivum. The sequence continues at coordinate 717,831,643 of NC_057803.1, read as the reverse complement.
TGGACTAATGGTTGTCTTGAGTTATATTTGAAGGATTTGTCCATAGGCTTTTCTTGAAGTCCATGTGTTGGTTTCAAGGAGTTTATGAGTTGACCAAGGTGCTATTAAGGAATTATCCAAAGATTGGTCATGCGGGTGTTGAGCTTATTGCAAGCATGTCTTGAAGAAGAAGGTTGCGTGATCATTCATGTTTACCTTCAATACATCATCCAAATGAAGAGAGTTGCAAAGATTCAAGGTTGATCAAGACTAAGTCAATAGTGAATCAAGTTGATTAACTCACAAAGCGTAGAAGATGTACCGAGAGGGATCAAGTGATCCCATGGTATGGTAAGCATTGTCCATTGCACTTTGTGTACTAACCCATGGTCTATGTGAGAGTTCTATGTGGGGTTAGGTACGTATCCATGGGCTTGCATCAAGAGGAAGATATCATACAACCCATGGAAAGGATGACATCAAGTGGTGATCGTCATCAAGATTGCCGTCTGCAAGTTCAAGTGGAGCATCACGAAGAGATCAAGTGCTTGAATCTTGCCATCCATTGTGGTGTCAATGGACTTGTGAAGATGAGCTGAAGAGTGGCTCACCCAAAGTGGACTATGGGGGAGCAACCATCTAGTCTTCATCGAGCCAACGCAATCAAGAAAGGTGGTCCAACTTGAGGGAGTGAAGATCGTCATCATCTAGCTCAAGTGGACCATGTGCAAGGCAAAGGTTTTCCCTTGATAGGTTTTCTATTTTACCGGTCTCATGGTAGTTGTGGGAGACCAGGTTATAGGATCGATTGCCGTACTATCAAGGGGGGCTCTCGATGAGTTGCTTGATCGTATCGTTCGTAGAGAGCTCAAACCATTGCATCCTTGCATCATGTTTATTGGTTCTTGTTTGATTCTCTTTGTGAGTCTTAGAGCTTATGGTCATCTTGATGACAAGCTTGAGTTCATCGAAAACGGAGTTTGCATGCGTCTTCTATGATGTTTTCGGTGTTGGAGGTTTTACCGGTCTTCTCCGAGGAAGGGCTCTCACCATTTTCTTTTGAGCCTTTTCTCATTTGCTTATTATTGGTATTTCTTTCAAGATTTTGTTAGCCCTTGTCGCTAGCTTTCCAACAAACTTGGTTTCATCGAATTCGGAGTCCGTTTGCAAAAGTTGTGGCAGTTTTGGTGTTCTGAAAAGGCTGCAGCGGTACTACCGCGAATTGGAGCGGATGTAATTTTTTACTACCGCTCCAGAGCGGTACTACCGCGGCTCCTAGAGCGGTAGTACCGCTCCGGACCAAAAAACTCGTCCCAAGTCCTGCGGAGGTAGGTACGGAAGTATATTTTTTGTACCGCAAGCAGTAGTACCGTGATCCCTAGCGGTAGTACCGTGAGGATGAGCGTACCGCTCTGTGCGGGTTGTGAGCATAACGGTTGGATTTTTCCCCACCTATAAAAGTTGGTCTTCTTCCCCATTGAACCTTATCCTTTGAGCTCGTGTTCTTTCCCCATTGTTGACCTTCTTTGAGCTTGCTAACTCTCAATCCCTCCATGGATTCTTGCTAGTTTTTGAGGGAAAAGAGAGAGGAGATCTAGATCCACGTTTCCACCAATCACTTTCTCCTCTAAGTGAGGGGAACCCCTTGGATCTAGATCTTGGAGTTCTTCGTGTTCTTCTTTCGTTCTTCCTCTCATTTTCCTCCCTAGCATTAGTTGCTTCGGTGGGATTTGGGAGAGAAGGACTTGGGCACTCCGTGTGCCCTTGCCATTGCATTTGGTGCATCGTTTTGAGTTCTCCACGTGATACTTGAAAGTTACAAGTTGATAAGCTTATTAGTTATTACTCTTGGGTGCTTGGTGCCCTTGAGCTTGTTCCTCTTGGGTGCTTGGGCGCCCTAGACGGTTGGTGGTGTTCGAAGCTCAATCATTGTGGTGTAAAGCTCCGGGCAAGCGTCGGGGTCTCCAATTAGGTTGTGGAGATCGCCCCGAGCAATTTGACGGGTTCCGGTGACCGCCCCCAAGGGTTGCCAAAGTGTACGGGTTCGGTGACCGCCCTCAAGGGTCCCTTAGTGGAATCACGGCATCTTGCATTGTGCGAGGGCGTGAGGAGATTACGGTGGCCCTAGTGGCTTCTTGGGGAGCATTGTGCCTCCACACCGCTCCAAACGGAGATTAGCATCCGCAAGGGTGTGAACTTCGGGATACATCGTCGTCTCCGCGTGCCTCGGTTATCTCTTACCCGAGCCCTTTACTTATGCACTTTACTTTGTGATAGCCGTATTGTTCTTTGTCATATATCTTGCTATCACATAGTTGCTTATCTTGCTTAGCATAAGTTGTTGGTGCACATAGGTGAGCCTAGTTATTTTAGGTTTTGTGCTTGACAAATTAACCGTTAGGTTTATTCCGCATTTGTTCAAGCCTCAACCGTAATTATTTTAAAGCGCCTATTCACCCCCCCCCCCCCCCCCCCCCCCCCTCTAGGCGACATCCTCGATCTTTCACGTGTTTTCTATGAGATCTTGTTACCGTGTTGGCTACGACCAAGAAAGCAAGGGAGGATTGGTTGGAAGGGAGGCCTAGCTCTAGCTCGAAGAAATATGAGAAGTCTTGGACCTCGTTATGGAAGATGAAAGTACCCTCGAAAATCCAGGTCTTTCTATGGTGCCTGGCCCAACGGTCAATGCCTTCGGGCGCCGTGTTGAAGCGCAGGCATATGGCATCTTTGCCAAGATGTGAGTTGTGTGGTGCAGCAAATGATACATGGCGGCATTCTTTACTTGACCGCACAATGCCGAGATGTGTATGGGCTCTCATGGATGACTCACACGCGCAGCACATGAGCATGACAAACAGCCCGGACGTTAGGGAGTGGTTGTTCCATATGCAAGAAACTGTACCACATACGGATTTCATAAAGATGATTATATATCACGTTGTGGGCTATTTGGTGAGCTAGAAGGAAAGAAACTCATGAAGCCATTTTTTAGAGCACGGAAGCTATACATGGTTTATAGCCCGGAAGCAGTGGACGTCTGATGCCGAGGTGGTGGTAAAAAAAATCAATGAAGGAAACATGTGTTTATACAGCCCTATACAGCAAGAGATCAAGCTTCGTCGGTGGGAGCACAAAAAAGTATAATTCATGAGGGTAGAGCATCCAACATGGACGCTCATAATTTTGTAAAAAGCGTTTTGTCGTTAGCTCATGATCGCCATAATTGGCTTATACAACCACATGATACTGTAATTGTACCTTATATTTTGAATCAATAAAGCGACCATGTGTTCCCCTAAAAAAATCTACTGGAGAGTGGATATTTTCTCCTCTCTCGGGCTACATGGAGCACAAAATTTCCAAAAATTAAAAAATTAACTATTAAGTTTACAAAAACTGAAAATAAATACACACATACTTATATATTTATGCTAGAGTGTGTGAAATTTCATCAGAAATAAGTTTTTACGTGAGCCATACAAAATATAAAATCTCTGAATAGTACATGTGCTAGAAGTACGTGATTTTATCATTTTTGTGTAGCTCAAATATAAACTATTTCACCATGAAACTTTGCAAAGAAGTAGTATACACCCATGTGTATATGTGTATTATTTTTTAGTTTTTTCAAAATTGAAAATTTTATAAAGGGCTCCATGCAGCTCGAGTTCCCTTAACAATTTTTGTATTGACCGCTCCGATAAAATGTGAGTGAGGCTGATACAAACCATCTCATCCATCGATCCACCCGACCTAACAATTTAAAACTTTTCAATATTAAGCACCAACCAACTATAGCACCCAATCAATATCATACTCCCTCTGTCCCAAAATTCTTGTCTTATATTTGTCTAGACACATTTTGATGCTACATCTGTATCTAACAAATCTAGGACAAGAATTTTGGGACAGAGGTAATACCGAATATCAACATTAGTGCAAATTATGAATTAACATACAATCAATATATCATCTAAAAACGACATGCAATTATTTGTACTTAATATCAATGTGCATCGCATCTACATGCTTACTAGTATGTACAAAGGGGGGATACTTCGGATTCAGATTGGCTTGATAGCCACAAGTGAAAAGATGGGCACAGACTCGGTAGGACGGACCACAGTGTATGCTATCCTAGCTATCTTATTTGTACCTATTTTGATTTGATTAGAAAAAACTTAAAGCTAACATGAAGGTAACAGATTGGCTGAAACAGCTCAATCCACACTGCATCCTTCTTCTTTGGAAGCAATGTAAGAATATCACGTTTTAGCCTAAAACAACTGTGGTTTCCCGTTCAACAAATTATCAAACAATGACATCAAGTTTTAGCCTAAAACAACTGTGGTTTCCCGTTCAACAAATCATGAAAAAATGACATCAAGTCTCCTTCCTCTGCATAGTCGGAATGGTTGATTGATGTTGTACCCAGTGAAGTAAACATGGTCATGGTGGTTGGGAGTTGAGCAATGAAAGTAGGGAGTTGGGGTGATAGATGTGGTTGTCGTATGGTGGGCTATCAGCTACGTTGAATGCATCGAATGCATTGAAAGAGACAAAGCTGAATACAAAGGAAAATTAGTTATGAACGATCCCGAGTTGGGTATACAGGTTACTAATTAAAGATATCAATGCGTGATGAAGCACTTCAGAACTACTCATTAATCCCCGACATGGTTGTGTTTATAATATAGATTTATTTAATTATTTTGTGGCGTGGCATCCACATGTGTTTTCGGGCTAGGAATAGTTGTCTTTTCCATAAAAAAACTGGTACGGTGATGCAAAACCAAGAACAGAACTAGTACCGTACATTGTACACAAGTAGTATGGTACCATGTTGCAAGACAAGGAATAGTACACTGTGTAGTACTCCCTCCGTTCAATGTTTTGGATATTTTAATATGAACTACACACGGACTGAAAATAGATGAACAAACACATTAAAACATGTCCGACATTTCGGTGCCAATAAGGGGTCGAAAGCGGGGCTTTCTTTTGAGTTTTCCGTGGCAAGCATTTTTGCGGGGTCATCGCTGTTGCATCACAATGATTTCGATGAATTCGCATTCACACTTCACGGTCCATGTTTGATTAAGGCCGCAAGAATAGGTGCGCCGCGAATCCTTTTGTTTTCTTTGATTGAGGGGCTGTATATGCTGCACATCCCTATTCGAGCATCTCCAGCCGTTCGGCCCTCCCAGGACGTCGAAAAAGAGCCGCCTGGGGTCGAACCGGCGCTTGCTTGGCGCGTGGGGGCGACTGCGTTCCCAGTCGACGCCCCCAGGTCGCCGCCAAAATCGCGTGAATTCGGAGATATTTTATCCAAATTTGTACAAACTCGGCGATCTGGTACAAACTTGGCGATACTTCATTGAAATTTGTACAAAAATAGATGGACATGCAAACTACGCCTACAACCACGCCAAACTACGGCTATCTCTGCTACACCGCGGCCATCGCCCGCCATCTACATGCCGAGAAGTCTGTAGAAACGGGTGTAGTCGCTGTCGCCGTCCTCGTCGTCGCGCGCCGTGCCGGAGCCGCCACCGTCCCTACTGCACCCCTGGCCAGGGTCGCCAACATGCGGTGGGGGTTGGACGGGCCGGCCTCGTCCTCCTCGTTGCTGTCAAGGACGATGCCGCCACACTCCTCGCGTCCGCGGCGCCGGGCCTGGAGCTCCGCATACGCCCGGTGCTGGCGGAGCACCTGCTCGCGGACGTAGTCCTCCCTCGCCCACTTGAGGGCGGCCTCGTCGTCGGGGGCCACCATGTCCGCGTGCTCCGGCTTCACGGGGAGCAGCCCCGGCTCGGGCTTCGGCTGGACCAGGCGGAGGAAGCGCGGGAAGGGGCTGGCACCCTCGTTGATGACGAGGGCGCTGCTGCGGGTGCGGCGTCGAAGCGGCGTCTCTTCCGGCTCCGACCTGACGGGGCGGACCGCCGGCGAGCCGACAAGGAGAGCGAGCCATTGCTCGTCGGCGGGGGGGGGGGGGGGGGGGAGTGTGTTGCTTTGTGTGGCGATGCGAGCACTAGTAGAAAACCACCCATTAGTCCCGGTTCGTAAGGGCCTTTAGTCCTGGTTCAGGAACCGGGACTAATGGGTCGTTACTAATACCTCAACCCATTAGTCCCGGTTCAAACACGAACCGGGACCAATGTGCCTCCACGTGGCCCTGTGCGCCGAGCCCAGTCAGGGGGCCTTTGGTCCCGGTTGATGGCTCCAACCGGGACCAAAAGGCATCCACGCGTCTGCATTCCAGTGGCTGGGGTTTTTGTTTTTTTAAAGGAGGGGGGTTGGGGGTTTTGGGGGGTTAATTTAGGTGTTTCGTATATTGTGTTAGCTAGCTAATTAATAGAGAGAAGTGTCCTCTCTTATGTCCGTGCTTGGTCGACGCTACGTAGTATATATACATAAGTGATCGAGAGAACCATTCAGTACAGAAGTTCATCATGCATACCGAGAGAAGTGATCGATCGACCTCTCCTTCTCCGAGAGATTGGTCGAACAACAAGTTTTTTACTGGCTGCATACATGTACAATATGTATAAGATCTCTTAATGACAAACCCCTAGCATTTGAAATCAAGTTCCACATGGTATTCTCCGGCTTTACTGATGACGTGTTCAAGAAAGAATCCCGCCAATTCCTCTTGAATTGCTTTCATGCGCTCTGGTGGTAGGAGTTCATCCCGCATCTGCCACGTCTAATTAATTTGAGGAAGGGGGTTAATTAATACATATATATGAATGAAACTCAACAGAAATGATGGTGTAATAAAATGAAATTGTGAATATTATTGCTTACGCACTTCATATTGTCTTCTAGAGTAGCCCCGCTTGTTTTTCAAAGTCGCGTTGTGGATGAACTCGCACACGTAGTATCCACAGAAATCATTCCCTTCCTCCTGCCACAAGCACTTTACGAGAAATAGAGGTCAATCAAACTGATAATGAAGCATTATAAATGACATTGATGAAAGTATAACTATAGAATCAACGGGAGATGCGCGCAACTAGCTAGCCAGTAGTACTTACTTTCGGGTATACATATCGCAGATCCTTCGGCAGTCCCGGAGCTTGTGCGGTGAACTGTTTCCAAGCCCTGCAAGACAAAGAAAATAATTATTATTACTTGAGATATCAGGAAATGAACAAAAAGTTGCCGATATGGTGCGATAATGATCGATTGAACTTACTTGCTGAGCATTTCAGTCATGTCCGCATAGGTGCTGGGATCTTTCCGTCTGGAGTCTAAGACGGTTACTAGTCCACGCTCAAGCTTAATCTCTAGAAGAATATAGTGGTACCTGCACACGCATGCATAACTCATCAGTTACATTAACCTCTCGCTCGAGTAATAAGGGAAACCGAATATGCACACGACAGTAACACTCACGGGCCGTTGTAAGGAAAGAGTATGGTATCTTTGTTTTGATTTTTGATCAACGATTGTAGCAAGTTGTCCTCGACCTCTTCGACGTGCTTTTTAACCAGAAATACATCTATGATATTTGTGTTAATGAACCCAATATCATAGATTTCATTTTTTTTGCACTCGACGATCTTCAATTTGCATAATATATTGAGGATAATTAATTATAAATACATGCAATGAAAGAGCCGAGCTATATATAGAGACTTAATGACAGAAATAGTACTTACAGGCAGTAGCAAAAGACCATTAATTTATTGAGGGCCTTTTGATTGAAGAACTCGAAGAACTCCTCAAATGGAACACACAACAGATCATTTGTAACGAGGTCGTGCTCCTCTTTAATGTTCAGATACAAACTGTTCGTCCCCTCAGACTCTCTGCAGGTTTTCATGTACCAACTATGGAATCTTCGCATCATTGTTGTCAGAGATTTTTCATCTTTGACGAGAGGCTTCCCGTACTCGTATCTGAATACGTCCACCTCCATGAAATCAGGAAGTGCATCGTCAGGCAGGTAATCTTCAAGATTGCCATAACCGGCCACCGCCTCCGGAGGATTAGACACATTGAGCGGGGGGCACGATTGCTGTGCTTGTTCGCCGAGCTGGGCGATTTTTTCCCCTTTGCTCGTTGTTCTTTTGACCTTTTATCACTGACAGTAGTTCCCGACCGCTTGGCTTGGAGATATGTCTGTTCAGTAATGCGCTCATAGTTGGTTCTCGGCGGAGACTTTGGTGGTTTCCTCAGGGCATCGAGAGTGCGCTTTGCTTTCACCGGATCTACCTTCTCCTCCGGAGGTGGATGTCTCTTTGCTTTCACCCCTTCAAAGAACTCCTTCACGTGGGCCTGCACGATCTTATTGTTTTCCTCCTCGGTCCTCTCGTACGGTAACTTCTCTACAGGCGATGTGTGGCAGCTACCCGGCGGGAAGATCGGCTTTTATAGCCGCAGCGGGCGGCGAGAGCCTGCATGTCGGGCGACGCGTGGCGGGAGCGGGCGGGACGCGCGTCGGTGGCGCCTTCATTGCGCCGCCCGTGAGGCATCAATAGAGGCTGACCGGTGGTAGCGCGGCAGCCTTGGCATTGATTCCCGCGGGAACTGAGGCGATGAGGACGATGAAGCGCGTCTCACTGACTCGGCGGGCCGATCCCCGTTCCCGCCAAAAACGCGTCCCCCGGCGCCCCCAGCGCGCCTGGTTCGGCCTGGGTCCGTCGGCGCCAATTTTCGGCCCAACTAGCGAAAAACGGGCTCCTGGGACGTGACTGGGCCGATTTTGGGTCGCCGGCGCCAAAAAACGCCTAGTGGGGGCCTGTTGGGGACGCGGCCAGAGATGCTCTTAGATCGATGCAAGAAGGTCTGACATGAAAAGAGAGAAAAAATACCTTAAAAAAAGAGCCACACAAAACGAATGTACTCCTCGTCGTGTAGTACTACAACAAGGTTTTGCCCGGCTCTGATTAGAGAGGGGCGATGACGGCGTCGTGCCTTCGGCTCACTCCAGTGCTCGTAGTCGTCGCTAGGTGGTCCACGGACATGGTTGTAAATTTCATTACCTCTGTTGATTTTTGGAAAAATTATTACCTCTGTTGTTTGTTGTACTGCCACGATTGAAGACGAGATAGGAAGTTTTTTGCAAAGAATAAAATAAAAAATAACGCAACGTTTGCCACAAGAAAAGTGTTAAACTATGTACTCCTATGTAGTCGTACTCGACAAGTTAGAAAAGAAGTTATCGGCACGTCTCCGCGCCGTCCACGAGCCGGATCGGACGGCCGAGATCGCCCCCGACACGTATCGGGCGCGAGCACGAGTCCCCTGCAGCTCGCATCGCCCATATAAACGACGGCCCGCCCTTGTGCTGCTCGTCGATACCACTAGCCTCGCATCGAATCGATCGTTCTTATCGCCTCGAACGTATCGAAGCCGAGGAGAGCGGAGCAGCCGACGAGCCGATCGACATGGGTCTGCAGGTAAGCTTCCACCCAAGCAACCCCCCTCCCCCCCTCTCGATCTCGTGTTCTCTCCCTCCTCGCCGCGATCCATGCCCTGGCCGGAGCCCCGGGCAGGTTCCGGCGAGCGAATCTCGCCGCCGCCGAGCGGATCTACCCGCGAGCCGCCGCTGCAGGATTTAGGAGCGAATATTGATTCTGTCCTAGGCGTTTGATTTTCAGTCCAGCTTTGCTGTCCGACTCGCCCGCTTCAGATCAGATGTTTTGCGGATCTCTGCGCCGTTGTCTTCAGATTAGTACATAAAATAAATAGAGTGAGGAAATTTTAGTTTACCTGCAAGTTCAGTTCAGGGTTTGGTGCTGTCTGAATCTACTGTTGAATTGGCCGATGAGCTCGATTGTAACACTTGTCGGTAGTAAAACCAGTTGTCAGTTGCTGATTAGTGTATATGCTGTGCTTGCCTGTTGATGTTGTGCAGGAGGAGTTTGAGGAGTACGCGGAGAAGGCCAAGACGCTGCCCGACACCACCACCAACGAGAGCATGCTCTGCCTCTACAGCCTCTACAAGCAGGCCACCGTCGGGCCCGTCAACACAGGCACGCCCACACACACAAACACACCTTATTCTTCTCATCATTATCGCCGTTACTAGCAAGTGAATTGTCAGGTCAGCTGTTTACTGTCGAATTGCCTAGTTGTTTTGCCCTGCTTAGGGTGGCTCTGTTTGATTGTGCGCGCTTAATCATGAACTCAAGAGATTCAGCTAGTGCAGCCCCATGTGGGCATTAGTCTAGATCTGCATCTGAAGGGAGCATCTTTTTCTTAATCGTATTATAATCACAAATGGGATGCTTGGCAAGAATTGTATTGGAATTTCATCGTTGATTGAAGAAAAATATTAGCTAACGGCGGGCTCTGGTCTCATCGTGCAGCCCGCCCCGGAATGTTCGACCTTAAGGGCAAGGCCAAGTGGGACGCCTGGAAGTCCGTCGAAGGTAACAAGTTCATGGTTCCCTCCACTCCCTCCGATCCAAAATAAGTGCCGTGGTTTTATTTCAAATTTGTTTGTCGCCAAACTTGCGCCTGTGTGAACTCTGGCAAAACAACTTTGGTTGCAGCGAAATCCAAGGAGGAGGCGATGGCGGACTACATCACCAAGGTGAAGCAGCTGCTCGAGGAGGCTGCCGCCGCATCCGCTTCTTCCTAGGCCACAGAACCTACTTTTATCCATGGTGGTGCAGACATATGTGCCAATAAACACAAATAAATTTGAAGTGCTATCTGTCTAAGCTTATCGTCGTATTGGGTGTAATTACGTTGAACAAGCCCCGCCTGTGATATTTGAGTTTACGCCATGATTGATTCATGTATGTCTTGTCTTGTTATAAGATGGTTTTTCTTTGGGGAATCACGGGAGAAACGATGTCGCGGTGGCCTCTCCCAGCAGCTATAGCGGGCAATCGCGGCAATAGCTGAAATTTCTCTGGCGGCAGAGATGATTTTCTGAAGGTTTTTGCTGATTTTTGAGCAATTTAGAGGGTTTTGTGAATGGTTTTCGCGGCGGCGGACATAGCGAAGCCGCGAGGATCCTGAGCAGATATAGCGCTGCTATTTTGCGTGAGATTTAAGTACTATGATAAATTCTTCTGAATTCAGTGCTGTACGCTCGCGCTTCCTCTGGCGAGTTCACCAGGGTAAGTGCTCCCCGGCGAATTCCTTGTCCTCTGCCTCTACGGCATTGTATATGCTGTTGATGTAGGCACTAAAACACCCTTCAGAGTTGTCTCATATACAATGCCTACATTGACAAGCCTTATCGAGCAGGGCACAAGTGTTCCCCTGACCGATATGCACACGACGCTCTTATCGAGCAGGGCACAAGTGTTGCCCGACTGAATCCGATGGTTGCCGCAGCTTGTCGGCTGTAAACCAGCCGCAATTCTATCGTTTGTATAGCAACGTTCATCCAAGAAAATGCGAGCACCAACGTTAAGTCTAGAACTTGAACCCTAGTGGATCGAGGATACTACTGTCATCCTAACCATCTCACCATAGATTGATTCGCGTAAATGAGACAACTTGATAGCCTGGTCTAGCCAAATGATTTTGAATGCCTGGGCTTGCCTCGAGCAACAACCTGGGTTGTTTAATCATATGGCTCAAGAACCAAGGTGTCTGGGGAGAAACTTAATTGCTATGTTAGAGACAAAAGCAACTTCTTAGGCCTTTTTCAATGCTTCAAGGTGTACTGCTGCTAGGGGTGCCACAAATTACATGATGCAAATGATGATTTTAAGATACATGTACTGAACCACAATTGCTTTGGGGGGTTGGGGGGGGGGGGGGGGCACCCCATAATATGGAAGTGAACTCAGGAGGTGTTAAACCTAATGAGTTTACAGTGTTAATGTGAACGGAATGGAGAAAACTTTAAATTTGTTTGGTTACCTACTGTGACGTCAACCAATACCGGGATTGCTCAAGAATTCACGACTGCGAACATGGATAGGCAGGCCGGGAACCGCAGTGTCGGGCCACCACTGGATATGGCGGCGGAGTACAATGGCCCGGACGGTAAGAGCGTGAGTGAGCCGGCGCCGCTTCTGCCGACCTGCCGCAGGCACACTGAGGAGCGACAAGCTAGCGCCGATGCCCCCGTCGGCTGGACAAGACCATGTCCGGAGCTACAGTCACGTACCCGTTCGAGGCTGCGACCACGTCGTCGTCGATCTACTCATCCGACCAAGTTTCAGCCATGACGGCGTGGTGTCAGCATATTTTCAGCGGTATTGGTTTTGTATTAGGCTGGGATTTGATACCATGTTATCGGATTATTACGGAGCAGGGGAAACAAACACGATTTAGTGGGACCTGGTAACGCTGTAATCAGATTACGTTACAGTAGCGCGAACCAAACACCTCCTCAATCTACTTGGTGGTGCAAGCTTTGCATCGGTACAAGATAGCACTTCTAGTTAAATTGGCGCACAAAAGTACATTGCACCCTCAGCAATTACTGTACCAAAATAACCATCACAGTTCATTTCAAAAGAGAAATGTAGAAAACATGATATCGCCAAAAAGTTGGAAAACAAAGACTAGACAATACAACTAGTAAGCTTCAGGTTGCCTACATGGCATGCCTGCTGTCACTAGATTATAATGGGGTATGTTTGGCCCATTTTAAGCCTTGGCCTGTCAGTTAAGTAACCTTAAGCAGTTAAGTTAGGACCCGGAACCAAACATCTAGCTTATTCGGGCTTGACATCAAACAGAACATCCCTGCCATAATAGAGCAAAAGCAAGTAAACGGACCTCAAATAGGCAGGAGGAGCTCATGACTTGTTAGTTCAGTTGCCCATATAGCTTGAGGCTTATAAGCTACCAGCCAGTAGAACACCTTACAGGATAAGCTTAGTAGCCCATAGAAACCTAATAACCAAGTTAATAGATCTTTAACTGACAAGTACACTTGTTTCAGGGATTAACAGAGCTTAACAGTTCTCAAAGTAAAACATTCTCTTTAATAGGGACTATCTTCCAAGAAGCAGCCCTTGGAACAATTTGAATTATTGAACACCTAGAACATTTCAAAGTTGATGAGAATAAACTTGGTTATGTACTGCTATTTGACTCTATGTGTCAGGACCCCGGACTATGACCTGTGTATTATCCGACATATCACTTTTGGCTGGGGGTATCACGCAAACTCACACGAATGACACGTGGACCCCGAATAGGGTAGTCGTAGATGGCAGCCACGTGGCGAATACCAGGGTTAAATTCAGGCAAAGATGCCAAAACCAAGCAAGGGCTGAAAATTGATCTGTTTTAAGAGTACAGGGTACCAAACCAGACCATTGTAGAGTTCAAGCTTTGAACTGTATCTGGGGGAGAGTTTAAGGCTAAAACTTTTTTGACCAAGAAATATGCTACTGATCATTACCTGAACTCTAAATTGAAATGCCAACATAAATAAGTGGATGCAAGCGGGCACGTATGAAACAGCAAAGGTATATGGAATGTGTATTCTGTATTCATGTTACAGAGACAGAGATCCATTGCAATTTCAGCCATGGGCCATAAACTTCCACTACAAATATGTTTCTGTAAATATCTGAAGACACAACTGAGATGAAGCATCATGCGGTAACCCCGTGCAAGCAATCCAGCATTACAAAAGTCACGGGGAAAAACGGCCTACTGTCGTGAGGTTGCATCGCAATCTATAGAAGGCTGTTACTTCTAGCTTTGACAGGTGAAACATTACCAATAGGCGTTGCTTCAGTTGTTCAACTCCTGGAGTCCCCAAAAGCTGCTTTGTTCTAGATCTCAATTACGAATACATACCTAATGAGGCCGTTTGTCTGATGAGCTCATTGTCAGCCTTCTTCAGAAAAACATCCCAGCCGCTCCCTTCCCCCCAATCCAGCATATCATATGGCACTGCTGTCATTAATCCTGGCCTCACTGCACCTTGCTCCATTACCACTCTAAACTCCAGCTCGTCCTCTCCTCTCTGCTCGTTCTCAAGCTCCTCCCATGTAAACATAAGCGGCAATGTATAGCCGCCCCAAGGATTGAAATCAATCAGCTTCACCCGGCCATCTGCTCTGACATACACATCAAATGTATAATTCTCTGAAGCAAACTGCGGCGCAACAACTTCTTCGAAGAAATCTTCAATCTCCGGCTGCACCTCAGCACTCCACCCAGGCAGCGAAGGGTAGTAAGCAGATGTGTCCCTCTGCGACACGCCGACCAGCTTTCGTCCCCGCACAAAGCAACGGAACTCTGACTCGGGGCGGAGGCCCGGGTACCACTTGCGGAGGGCGAGGTAGTACTGGAACCCGTCGTCCACCCAAGTATCATCACCATTGTCTTGTCCAACATCGTCTTCAGGCGCATCATCACTGACGGCAGCAGCTTGCCTGCCTCTCTCGTTGCAATCATCACTGGGATCACTCGGAGAACCAGCACCACTGGTGCTCCCTCCGCTATTTGATTGAGCACCCGCCTTGTTGGCACCACTGCCCTGTCCGGCATTCCGTCGAACACCTTCCTTGGCGCACACGAAGTCCTGGCAGGACGGGCGCGCGGAGGCGAGGTCGTGCGCGACGCAGTCGGAGGAGCGGAGCAGCATGGCAACCTCGGCGAAGCAGGTGCAGCGGACGGTGCCGTCGGCGGACATGAATGCGGCGTCCTTGGGCGCGCTCCAGTTGAGCTTGGGGAGCGCGGCGCCGCCGAGCTCGGCGATGGCCGCGTCGACCGCGGCCTCCAGCTTGGGGAAGGCGGGGAGAGGCGGGCTCTCGTCGTCTTCGTCGTCGGAGCAGCCGGAGAAGAGGTCGGAGCTGTCGTCGTGGTCGACGGGGTCCGGGAGGTGGAGCGGCGGGAAGGGGGTGCGGCCGGAGGTGAGCGCCGGGAGGAGGAATGGGGGAGGCCCTTCCGCGTCCTGGTGAGGGGTGTTGGGGTCAGGGTAGGCGGGCTGGCCGGCGAGGTAGCGGAGGAAGGCGGCGGGGAGGGGGATGGTGACGGTGGGGACGGTGTGGCGGCGGAACGCCGGGTACCACTCGTGGATCTGGCAGCGGAGCAGCTCCTCTAGCAGCATCTCGCCGACTGGTTGGCCGGCTTCGCCTCCGTGCCTATGGCGGGGGGAGACGCGGCGGCGAGGAAGCGAGCGCCGCCGGTTGGCGCGAGAGAGACCGGTGAAGGTAAAGTTTTTTTTTTGTTTTTTTTTTAAGGGGAGGTGAAGCTTTGCGTTTTTTTTTTGAGGGGAGGTGAAGCTTTGCGTTTATTTTTAGGGATGAAAATAACTTTATTCATCAAATACCATGGTTTGTGCGATACAAGAAGAATCGTGGGGTGAGTAAGCCTCAAATGACGCCCTGAACTAAATTACCGTTAGATCTACTTGTGCCGACGACCTTCATACATGATCTTACCGTTAAAACTCTCATCTCTAGCCCTAACTTCAGTGATGACTGAGCCATACATACCTCTGGCATTCCGGTTTATGTCATCAACTACCTGCTTAGCATCTTCTACCGGAGCATTTGCTTCTCGACAAACAATTGACTCGAGAATAGCTGCATCATGAACTCCAGAAATCAACAGAGAAGAGCTTCCCAAATATGTGACATGCTCATCCGGGCAAACGTCCGCAACCGAGCCTCTTATGTGGTATTTTGATACTCCTGCATCCACATGGATTTTCGCAAAACCCGTCGGCGGAGCCCTAGGCCGTACACTTCCGCTCAAAAGTTGCTGATTTGAGACAGCGGCTTGCCTTGCTGCTTGCGAAAATTCTTGATGATCTCCAAATCCATCAAGTACCTGTTGATGAACGCATGGGTAGCCTGAGGGCTCTGAAAGTCACCTTCATGTATAGCATTCCTTCGAGATGTCCTGACTGCCCACAGGGTAACCACCAGCTTGAGGAAAGCGTCTTGTGATAATGCTTGGATCATCGAGAATAGCCATCATTATGTTGTTGGTTCTGTTGATGCCCTTAGCTGTTTTGCAGGTTCGCGGTCCACTAGAGCCCAAATGCAACGAGACATGGTACAGTCCAGGAGTGAGTGCCTCCATGAGTCAGGAGCGCCACGCAGTCCGCATGAGCTTGTCGTGGACATGTTCTGGTGTTCTCTGACATCCTCAATTGGCACCGAATGCCTAGCAAGTCTCCAGAAAAACATATTCTTATTTTCCCTGGTACTTGGACACTCCATGAGCTCATCTCCCGTGCTATACCGGCTCTACCTTCGAGCCAAGCCTCGTGACGTTGTTTAGTATAAGCCAGCATCTTGTAAGCTGACCGGATAGAAAGAGACCATTTTTCTCATAGTTATGA
The DNA here is from genome assembly GCF_018294505.1 of Triticum aestivum. Lineage (NCBI taxonomy): Eukaryota > Viridiplantae > Streptophyta > Magnoliopsida > Poales > Poaceae > Triticum > Triticum aestivum. Next base: position 717,815,427 of record NC_057803.1, on the reverse strand, counting down.
CCAAAAATCTGAGATAACTTTGGTACAGAGTGGTATGCTTGTGATGGTTGGAATAATGGCAAGCATTACCTGTTGAATGCGATGCATGTCCCAACTGGCAGTGGTGGAGTCAATTAATTGTAAAACATTTTGAGAAGGGTTATTCACAAAAGAACCATGCGGTCTCATCATCTCGTCCCTATGAAACCAGTTGTCATTCCATATGTTGGTGGTTGAGCCGTCACGTATCAAGCCTTGCCCAAGTATATCCCTTCCTTCGACGATCTCCCTCCATATTTGGCTTGGATGACTGCCAAGTGCTGCCTCAGGTATTAATGTAGCAGCGAAGTGGACACCCTTAAGGAACGAGCACTGAGAGATTCTGGGACTGAAGTATCCATCACGCCTGCCTAGCCAACAAGGCTAAGTTAAAAAGCTCAAAATCCTTAAAACCCAGGCCTCCCATATCCTTTGATTGTGTCATATCCTTCCATGCCACCCATGCAGGTTTCTCTCCTGCCATCTCTACTGCCCCACCAGAACTTTCGGATCAACATATTTAGGTGTTCCCACAAACCTCTAGGGAGTTTGAAACATGACATGAAATAGACCGGAAACGCATGAGCAACCGCTTTGACAAGTACCTCTTTCCCTGCCATTGCCACGGTTTTTTCTACCCAACCTTGTACCTTGCTTCATAAACGGTCTTTGAGATATTTGAAAGCACCGTTTTTGACGAGCCCACATCCGATGGCATGCGAAGATATTTTTCGGCTCAAGGTTTCATTTGGGACATTAAGCAACCCTTTGATTTCCGCCCTTACATTGCCAGGAACTCTCTTACAAAATATTGAACATTTGTCATAGTTGATTCTTTGCCATGTGGCCTAACAATAAATGTCCAACATATGGTGCACCCCGGATGCTGCCACTCCATTTGCCCTGAAAAACAGCAGGCTATCATCTGCAAAGAATAAGTGGCTAACTGGCAGCGCCAAAGGAGTCACTTGTAGCTTGGTTGAACCACGCGAAGAAGCCTGATAAAGAGTTCCTCGGGCCCAACGTGTGAGCGCATTAGTGGCCTTGAAGCCTTATGTCATCACTCTGTGCACTCCCAAAATCCGTACCAGATTGCTTAAAAAAAGAAGGCAAAAAACCAGCTTCCATGTGCCAATCGTTGAAAAACTTTGTTGAAGATTGTTGTTAACTTTCAGCTCCTGTAAATATTTTTAATGCACTTACCACTCTATGACTACACTTGGGTTGGGTGTAATAAGGAAAGAGTCTGTCCATGCATCAATTCTGAAAGATTCGGAGTTAACTTCCAACTGATTCAAAGTCACGCAACAGGTATGTTCAAGTCCAGCTAGCAACTCCCAATTTATGTCTAATGTAGGTACTCCATTGTATTTTCAACTCAATATGTCGTTTGTGTTGCTTAGGCAATATCTGGAAATAACAATGAATCTGTGGAAGAAGCAACGCCTTCAATGTGATGCCCAGCAGCTTGCATCCACCCTGATACATATATGTGTTGCTATGGTTTTTGCAATCAAGGTAAAAGAATATGCCCACAGATCCGTCCCATCTATCCACTACTCTCTCCATTCCAATTATATGCGTGCAAAACCTAAGAGAGTATCGGCATCCCCCTGCTAAGATGGCGGACGTGTTGGAGCGCGCTTTCTTGATGCTGCGTCCAAGCTGTCAAGAGGACCTCGCAGTGTATGGCGAGACCTAGAGCTATATCACTGTCATCAAGAGCCAACCACTAGCACTTGTGCCAACAACATAACATCTGGCAATGCAAGCTCTGCCACGATGGTGTAAGTTGTCCCAGCCGCAGGAAGCACTCAGGACTAAAAAGGCGTTGGTGTTGCTTGCAGCCGGCTCGTCCCTCGATGACCTTACCAAGAGTACTTAGTCTTGTGACAACTAATCAGTGCATTGGGTAAATACCAACTCTCCCCTCCTCACATTAGCTTAGCTGAGAAATGCAAGTGTTTTGAGTAGAAACGTAGCACCATGGATATGTTGTTGGGATGGGGTGGGTCCAGGCGTCCGAGGCAACACCCGTTAGGAAAAAATCAGTTTTGTTTTTTCGCCTTGGACCGACCAAGCAAGTGGAGACCAACATTGAAATTAGGATGGTCGTATGGCAGCGTTGGCCCTTGGTAGCTAACAAACAAAATTATGAGCAGTGTTGCGAGTGGCCACATGGTTGATTGGTACTCCCTATGTTCATTATTATAAGATATTCTACTCCCTCCATCCCATACTATAAGATGCTATTACAACCCATATATGAGAAAATTGATGGGATTGTAGTGAATTTGATAGGCCACTATGAACTTGGTTAGCTTGCTAGTCTCTGTCTCCTATAGACGTTCTATAGGCTATATGGAGATCTATGTGAACTAGTTTTCTTTGCTTAATTTGTACACAATTTTTTATTTTAGATTCTAGCAAGAGCTCTTGTATAAACCGGATGAAAGGATACACCCGGATGAGCATACCAAATAAACAAATTGTATGTAAGCATAACTAAATTGGCGATATGTATATGTTCATCGGTGATATTTCATCAACATGCATATGTTGAACTTATTTTAGAATCTAATTAATTTGAGAACCATTTGCAAATGATACAATTTATACTCTATAAGGTTTTATAAATATGCACATCTAATAATACACTAGAACCACTATTAAGATATTCGTTGGATATTATTCTTTAGAAACCTCATATGCACATACATACAGATATGTATGTGTGCACTATATAATTTGTGATTATCAACAAAATAATTCAAAGATAATTTATGTTACATCACTTAGTTAACTTAAATTTAGCATAAACAAAATGATAAATGATATACGTTACGAACAATAACAAAGAACATTTGTTAACTATACAAACTAAATTGTATGGTTAACTATACCAGCTAAATAATAAAATGTATACTCCTTAATATTGTAATACGATTACAAAATGAAAATAAGTATAAAATTTTGGTACAAAAAATAAGTAAAGTACATACAATTCCTGGACAGATAGTGTTGAAAATATGCCCTAGAGGCAATAATAAAAGGATTATTATTATATTTCCTTGTTCATGATAATTGTCTTTATTCATGCTATAACTGTATTATCCGGAAATCATAATACACGTGTGAATACATAGACCATAATATGTCCCTAGTAAGCCTCTAGTTGACTAGCTCGTTGATCAACAGATAGTCATGGTTTCCTGACTATGGACATTAGATGTCGTTGATAATGGGATCACATCATTAGGAGAATGATGTGATGGACAAGACCCAATCCTAAGCATAGCACAAGATCGTGTAGTTCGTTTGCTAGAGCTTTTCCAATGTCAAGTATCTTTTCCTTAGACCATGAGATCGTGTAACTCCCGGATACCGTGGGAGTGCTTTGGGTGTACCAAACGTCACAACATAACTGGGTGACTATAAAGGTGCACTACAGGTATCTCCGAAAGTGTCTGTTGGGTTGACACGGATCGAGACTGCGATTTGTCACTCCGTATGACGGAGAGGTATCTCTGGGCCCACTCGGTAATGCATCATCATAATGAGCTCAAAGTGACCAAGTGTTTGGTCACATGATCATGCATTACGGTACGAGTAAAGTGACTTGCCGGTAACGAGGCTGAACGAGGTATTGGGATACCGACGATCGAGTCTCGGGCAAGTAACGTACCGATTGACAAAGGGAATTGAATACGGGGTTGTTTGAATCCTCGACATCGTGGTTCATCTGATGAGATCATCGAGGAGCATGTAGGAGCCAACATGGGTATCCAGATCCCGCTGTTGGTTATTACCCGAGAGCCGTCTCGGTCATGTCTACGTGTCTTCCGAACCCGTAGGGTCTACACACTTAAGGTTCGGTGACGCTAGGGTTGTATGAATATGAGTATGCAGCAAACCGAATGTTGTTCAGAGTCCCGGATGAGATCCCGGACGTCACGAGGAGTTTCGGAATGGTCCGGAGGTAAAGAATTATATATAGGAAGTGCTGTTTCGGCCATCGGGAAAGTTTCGGGGTCACCTGGGGACCACCGGAAGTGTCCCAGGGGTCCACCGGGTGGGGCCACCCATCCCGGAGGGCCCCATGGGCTGAAGTGGGGAGGGGAACCAGCCCATAGTGGGCTGGTGCGCCCCCCTTGGCCCACCCCCTGCGCCTAGGGTTGAAACCCTAGGGTGGGGGGAGCGCCCCACTTGCCTTGGGGGGCACTCCACTCCCCTGGCCGCCGCCCCCCTGGGAGATCAGATATCCAAGGGCCGGCACCCCCCCTGGGGCCTATATAAAGGGAGGGGAGGGAGGGGCAGCCGCACCCTTGAGTCCTGGCGCCTCCCTCCCCCTGCTACACCTCTTCCTCCTCCCACAGTTGCTTGGCGAAGCCCTGCCGGAGTTCTGCTGCATCCACCACCATGCCATCGTGCTGCTGGATCATCATCAACCTCTCCTTACCCCTTGCTGTATCAAGACGGAGGAGACGTCACGCTGACCGTACGTGTGTTGAACGCGGAGGTGCCGTCCGTTCGGCGCTAGGATCTCCGGTGATAGGATCACGACGAGAACGACTACCTCAACCCCGTTCTTTTGAACGCTTCCGCTCGCGATCTACAAAAGTGGTATGTAGATGCATCTCTCTTTCACTCGTTGCTTAGATGAACTGATAGATGGATCTTGGTGAAACCGTAGGAAAATTTTAATTTTCTGCAACGTTCCCCAACAGTGGCATCATGAGCTAGGTCTATGCGTAGTTCTCTATTGCACGAGTAGAACACAATTTGTTGTGGGCGTAGATGTTGTCAACTTTCTTGCTGCTACTAGTCTTATTTTGCTCCAGCGGTATTGTGGGATGAAGCGGCCCGGACCAACCTTACACGTACGCTTACGTGAGACCGGTTCCACCGACTGACGGCAATAGCAATATATGAACCAAATAAGAGATCATTGTAAACTCTAAATTTAATAAGATGAACATTAATCGTTGAACTTTGAACATTACAGGTTGGGGCAACCCCTAATTTCATACAGAAATCTGTAGCACCACGGCCGAATGGGGCTGGCAGTGGATGTGGATGGATGCAAATTGGACCGACGGAGGCCGGACTGGCAGGTTAAGGAACTTGGTGGTAATTCAATTCTTGGTTTATTAATGCTTTATATGTTTCCAAGTAGAACGGTCTCTGTTGATTCATTCAGTTAGTTATCTCTCACATGGGACAGAGGAAGCCACATGGCAACATGTGAGGTGCAAGACAAAATCAGCACGCGAATTCGTCTGAACCAGGCGACTGAATTACCAACAAATGGTGTCATGATGTGCATGCATACTTTAAGTAGAGCCAGAAGACGGTACAAGTAACACTATAAAATAACAGTTGAAACGCCCAGCGAAGCAAACCGTCGAGCACATGGCGGTCGTTGAGGATCAGGAGCAGAACATAGGCACTCACCGCGCAGAGGAGGCACTTGAGGACGGCGGCGCAGCGCCATGGAGCCGTGGAGCGGTGGAGGGCGCTGCGCCGCTGCCGCACTGGGCGCCTACTTGGGCCCAGGTCCGGCCGTCCGGGGAGCAGGGGAGGCCGGAGCCCGGAGGGGAGGGGACCGAGGGGAAAGGGGATCGATTGAGGGAGACGAGCTGAGGTCTGGTGATGTGCTGCTCGCGCGCGTAGCCACACGCCGAGTCGCTTGTGTCTGGTGATGTGCGTAGCTGCCATGGCCTATTTTCAGATTCTACCGTATATGTATTATATGTTGTAAATTTTTTTGACACAAAATTCTTGGGTATTCCAAGGAAGTCCCAGGAAGACCCCCAGCGCCGCCACTGACTAGTTGCATAAGGTGGCTAGCGGGTGTCTGTCTCTCCCACTTTAGTTGGAGCGGATTCGATGAAAAGGGTCCTTATGAAGGGTAAATAGAAGTTGACAAATCACGTTGTGGCTTTAACGTAGGTAAGAAAACGTTCTTGCTAGATCACCTATAGAAGCCACGAAAAACTTGCAACAACAATTAGAGGACGTCTAACTTGTTTTTGCAGCAAGTGTCTTGTGATGTGATATGGCCAAAGTTGTGATGAATGATGAATGATATATATGTGATGTATGTGATCATGTTCTTGTAATAGGAATCACGACTTGCATGTCGATGAGTATGACAACCGGCAGGAGCCATAGGAGTTGTCTTTATTTTTTGTATGACCTGCGTGTCATTGAAGAACGCCATGTAAATTACTTTACTTTATTGCTAAACGCGTTAGCCATAGAAGTAGAAGTAGTCGTTGACGTGACAACTTCATGAAGACACGATGATGGAGATCATGATGGTGGAGATCATGGTGTCATGCCGGTGACGAAGATGATCATGGAGCCCCGAAGATGGAGATCAAAGGAGCTATATGATATTGGCCATATCATTACACTATTATATAATTTCATGTGATGTTTATTATGTTTATGCATCTTGTTTACTTAGAACGATGGTAGTAAATAAGATGATCCCTTATAACAATTTCAAGAAAGTGTTCTCCCCTAACTGTGCGCCGTTGCTAAAGTTCGTCGTTTCGAAGCACCACGTGAATGATCGGGTGTGATAGATTCTTACGTTCATATACAACGGGTGTAAGACAATTTTACACATGCAAAAACACTTAGGGTTAACTTGACGAGCCTAGCATGTACAGACATGGCCTCGGAACACAGAGACCGAAAGGTCGAACATGAGTCGTATGAAAGATACGATCAACATGGAGATGTTCACCGATGATGACTAGTCCGTCTCACGTGATGATCGGACACGGCCTAGTCGACTCGGATCGTGTAACACTTAGATGACTAGAGGGATGTCTTAATCTGAGTGGGAGTTCATTAAATAATTTGATTAGATGAACTTAATTATCATGAACTTTAGTCTAAAACCTTTGCAAATATGTCTTGTAGATCAAATGGCCAACGCTCATGTCAACATGAACTTCAACGCGTTCCTAGAGAAAACCAAGCTGAAAGATGATGGCAGCAACTATACGGACTGGGTCCGGAACCTGAGGATCATCCTCATAGCTGCCAAGAAAGCATATGTCCTAGATGGACCGCTAGGTGAAGCACCCATCCCAGAGAACCAAGATGTTACGAACGCTTGGCAGTCACGTGCTGATGATTACTCCCTCGTTCAGTGCGGCATGCTTTACAACCTAGAACCGGGGCTCCAAAAGCGTTTTGAGCAACACGGAGCATATGAGATATTCGAGGAGCTGAAAATGGTTTTCCAAGCTCATGCCCGGGTCGAGAGATATGAAGTCTCCAACAAGTTCTATAGTTGTAAGATGGAGGAAAATAGTTCTGTCAGTGAGCACATACTCAAAATGTCTGGGTTGCACAACCGCCTGTCCCAGCTGGACATTAAGCTCCCGGACGAGGCGGTCATTGACAGAATCCTTCAGTCGCTCCCACCAAGCTACAAGAGCTTTGTGATGAACTACAATATGCAGGGGATGGTGAAAACTATTCCTGAAGTATTTTCAATGCTGAAGTCGGCAGAGGTAGAAATCAAGAAAGAACATTAAGTGTTGATGGTCAATAAAACCACCAAGTTCAAGAAGGGCAAGGGTAAGAAGAACTTCAAGAAGGACGACAAGGATGTTGCCGCGCCCGGTAAGCCAGTTGTCGGGAAGAAGTCAAAGAATGGACCCAAGCCTGAGACTGAGTGCTTTTATTGCAAAGGGAAGGGTCACTGGAAGCGGAACTGCCCCAAATACTTAGCGGACAAGAAGGCCGGCAACACTAAAGGTATATTTGATATACATGTAATTGAAGTGTACCTTACCAGTACTCGTAGTAACTCCTGGGTATTTGATACCGGTGCCGTTGCTCATATTTGTAACTCACAGCAGGAGCTGCGAAATAAGCGGAGACTGGCGAAGGACGAGGTGACGATGCGCGTCGGGAATGGTTCCAAGGTCGATGTGATTGCCGTCGGCACGCTACCTCTACATTTACCTACGGGATTAGTTTTAAACCTCAATAATTGTTATTTAGTGCCAAGTTTGAGCATGAACATTGTATCTGGATCTCGTTTGATACGAGATGGCTACTCATTTAAATTCGAGAATAATGGTTGTTCTATTTATATGAGAGATATGTTTTATGGTCATGCCCCGATGGTCAATGGTTTATTCTTGATGAATCTCGAACGTAATGTTACACATATTCATAGTGTGAATACCAAAAGATGTAAAGTTGATAACGGTAGTCCCACATACTTGTGGCACTGCCGCCTTGGTCACATTGGTGTCAAGCGCATGAAGAAGCTCCATGCTGATGGATTTTTAGAGTCTCTTGATTATGAATCATTTGACACATGCGAACCATGCCTCATGTGAAAAATGACCAAGACTCCGTTCTCCGGAACAATGGAGCGAGCAACCAACTTATTGGAAATCATACATACCGATGTGTGCGGTCCAATGAGCGTTGAGGCTCGCGGAGGATATCGTTATGTTCTCACTCTCACTGATGACTTGAGTAGATATGGGTATGTCTACTTAATGAAACACAAGTCTGAGACCTTTGAAAAGTTCAAGGAATTTCAGAATGAGGTAGAGAATCAACGTGACCGAAAGATAAAGTTCCTACGATCAGATCGTGGTGGAGAATATTTAAGTCACGAATTTGGTATGCACTTAAGGAAATGTGGAATCGTTTCACAACTCACGCCGCCTGGAACACCTCAGCATAACGGTGTGTCCGAACGTCGTAATCCCACTCTATTGGATATGGTGCGGTCTATAATGTCTCTTACCAATTTACCGCTATCATTTTGGGGATACGCTCTAGAGACAGCTACATTCACTTTAAATAGGGCACCGTCTAAATCCTTTGAGACGACACCGTATGAATTATGTTTTGGGAAGAAACCTAAGCTGTCGTTTCTAAAAGTTTGGGGATGCGATGCTTATGTCAAGAAACTTCAACCTGAAAAGCTCGAACCCAAGTCGGAAAAATGCGTCTTCATAGGATACCCTAAGGAAACCATTGGGTATACCTTCTACTTAAGATCCGAGGGCAAGATCTGTGTTGCCAAGAACGGATCCTTTCTGGAAAAAGAGTTTCTCTCGAAAGAAGTAAGTGGGAGGAAAGTAGAACTCGATGAAGTACTACCTCTTGAACAGGAAAGTAGTGCAGCTGAGGAAAATGTTCCTATGGTGCCTACACCAACTGGAGAGGAAAATAATGATGATGATCAAGGTACTTCGGATCAAGTTGCTACTGAACTTCGTAGGTCCACAAGGACACGTTCCGCACCAGAGTGGTACGGCAACCCTGTCTTGGAAATCATGTTGTTAGACAACGGTGAACCTTCGAACTATGAAGAAGCGATGGCGGGCCCAGATTCCAACAAATGGCTTGAAGCCATGCAATCCGAGATAGAATCCATGTATGAAAACAAAGTATAGACTTTGACATACTTGCCCGATGATCGGCGAGCGATAGAAAACAAATGGATCTTTAAGAAGAAGACGGACGCGGATGATAATGTTACCATCTATAAAGCTCGACTTGTCGCTAAGGGTTATCGACAAGTTCAAGGGGTTGACTACGATGAGACATTCTATCCCGTAGCGAAGCTGAAGTCCGTCCGAATCATGTTAGCAATTGCCGCATACAATGATTATGAGATATGGCAGATGGACGTCAAAACGGCATTCCTTAACGGACATCTTAAGGAAGAACTGTATATGATGCAGCCGGAAGGTTTTGTCGATCCTAAGAATGCTAACAAAGCATGCAAGCTTCAGCGATCCATTTATGGGCTGGTGCAAGCATCTCGGAGTTGGAACATTCGCTTTGATGAGATGATCAAAGCGTTTGGGTTTATGCAGACTTATGGAGAAGCCTGCGTTTACAAGAAAGTGAGTGGGAGCTCTGTAGCATTTCTCATATTATATGTAGATGACATACTCTTGATGGGAAATGATACAGAACTTTTGGACAGCATTAAGGCCTACTTGAATAAGTGTTTTTCAATGAAGGACCTTGGAGAAGCTGCTTACATATTAGGCATCAAGATCTATAGGGATAGATCGAGACGCCTCATAGGTCTTTCACAAAGCACATACCTTGATAAGATTTTGAAGAAGTTCAAAATGGATCAGTCCAAGAAAGGGTTCTTGCCTGTATTGCAAGGTGTGAGATTGAGCTCGGCTCAATGCCCGACCACGGCAAAAGATAAAGAAGAGATGAGTGTCATCCCCTATGCTTCAGCCATAGGATCTATTATGTATGCCATGCTGTGTACCATACCTGATGTAAACCTTGCCGTAAGTTTGGTAGGAAGGTACCAAAGTAATCCCGGCAAGGAACACTGGACAGCGGTCAAGAATATCCTGAAGTACCTGAAAAGGACAAAGGACATGTTTCTCGTTTATGGAGGTGACGAAGAGCTCGTCGTAAAGGGTTACATCGATGCTAGCTTCAACACAGATCTGGATGACTCTAAGTCACAAACCGGATACATGTATATGTTGAATGGTGGAGCAGTAAGCTGGTGCAGCTGCAAGCAGAGCGTCGTGGCGGGATCTACATGTGAAGCGGAGTACATGGCAGCCTCGGAGGCAGCGCATGAAGCAATTTGGGTGAAGGAGTTCATCACCGACCTAGGAGTCATACCCAATGCGTCGGGGCCGATCAAACTCTTCTGTGACAACACTGGAGCTATTGCCCTTGCCAAGGAGCCCATGTTTCACAAGAAGACCAGGCACATCAAGCGTCGTTTCAACTCCATCCGTGAAAATGTTCAAGATGGAGACATAGATATTTGCAAAGTACATACGGATCTGAATGTCGCAGATCCGTTGACTAAACCTCTCTCGCGAGCAAAACATGATCAACACCAGAACTCTATGGGTGTTCGATTCATCACAATGTAACTAGATTATTGACTCTAGTGCAAGTGGGAGACTGTTGGAAATATGCCCTAGAGGCAATAATAAAAGGATTATTATTATATTTCCTTGTTCATGATAATTGTCTTTATTCATGCTATAACTGTATTATCCGGAAATCGTAATACACGTGTGAATACATAGACCACAATATGTCCCTAGTAAGCCTCTAGTTGACTAGCTCGTTGATCAACAGATAGTCATGGTTTCCTGACTATGGACATTAGATGTCGTTGATAACGGGATCACATCATTAGGAGAATGATGTGATGGACAAGACCCAATCCTAAGCATAGCACAAGATCGTGTAGTTCGTTTGCTAGAGCTTTTCCAATGTCAAGTATCTTTTCCTTAGACCATGAGATCGTGTAACTCCCGGATACCGTGGGAGTGCTTTGGGTGTACCAAAAGTCACAACGTAACTGGGTGACTATAAAGGTGCACTACAGGTATCTCCGAAAGTGTCTGTTGGGTTGACACGGATCGAGACTGGGATTTGTCACTCCGTATGACGGAGAGGTATCTCTGGGCCCACTCGGCAATGCATCATCACAATAAGCTCTAAGTGACCAAGTGTTTGCTCTCGGGATCATGCATTACGGTACGAGTAAAGTGACTTGCCGGTAACGAGACTGAACGAGGTATTGGGATACCGATGATCGAGTCTTGGGCAAGTAACGTACCGATTGACAAAGGGAATTGTATACGGGGTTGATCGAATCCTCGACATCGTGGTTCATCTGATGAAATCATCATGGAACGTGTGGGAGCCAACATGGGTATCTAGATCCCGCTGTTGGTTATTGGCCGGAGAGCTGTCTCGGTCATGTCTGCATGATTCCCGAACCCGTAGGGTCTACACACTTAAGGTTCGGTGACGCTAGGGTTATTAGGAAGACTTGTATGTGATTACCGAATGTTGTTCGGAGTCCCGGATGAGATCCCGGACGTCACGAGGAGTTCCGTAATAGCTCGGAGGTGAAGATTTATATATAGGAAGTGCTATTTCGGCCATCGAGAAAGTTTCGGGGTTACCCGGTATTGTACCGGGACCACCGGAAGGGTCCCGGGGGTCCACCGGTGTTGGGGAACGTAGTAATTTCAAAAAAGTTCCTACGCACACGCAAGATCATGGTGATGGCATAGCAACGAGAGGGGAGAGTGTTCGTCCACGTACCCTCGTAGACCGTAAGAGGAAGCATTAGCACAACGCGGTTGATGTAGTCGTACGTCTTCACGATCCGACCGATCCAAGCACCGAACGTACGGGGCCTCCGAGTTCAGCACACGTTCAACTCGATGACGATCCCCGAACTCCGATCCAGCAAAGTATCGGGGATGAGTTCCGTCAGCACGACAGCGTGGTGACGATGATGATGTGCTACCGGCGCAGGGCTTCTCGTAAACTCCGCGACGATATGACCGAGGTGGAATATGGTGGAGGGGGGCACCGCACACGGCTAAGGAACGATCCGTAGATCAACTTGTGTGTCTATGGGGTGCCCCTGCCCCCGTATATAAAGGAGCAAGGTGGGGAGGCTGGCCGGCCCCTTGGGCGCACCAAGGGAGGAGGAATCCTCCTCCTGGTAGGAGTAGGACTCCTCCTCCTAGTAGGAGTAGGACTCCTCCTTTCCTACTCCTACTAGGAGGGGGTAGGAAGGGGGAGAGGGGGAAGGAAAGGGGGGGCGCCGCCCCCCTCCTAGTCCAATTCGGACCAGAGGGGGAGGGGGCACGCGGCCCATGCTGGCCGCCCCTCTCTCCTTTCCCCTAAGGCCCATAAGGCCCAATACTCTCCCGGGGGGTTCCGGTAACCCCCCCCCCCCGGCACTCCGGTTTTCTCCGAAATCACTCGGAACCTTTCTGAACTCCGAATATAGTCGTCCAATATATCGATCTTTACGTCTCGACTATTTCGAGACTCCTCATCATGTCCCCGATCTCATCCAGGACTCCGAACTCCTTCGGTACATCAAAACCCATAAACTCATAATATAACTATCATTGAAACCTTAAGCGTGCGGACCCTACGGGTTCGAGAACTATGTAGACATGACCTAGAACTATTCTCAGTCAATAACCAATAGCGGAACCTGGATGCCCATATTGGTTCCTACATATTCTACGAAGATCTTTATCGGTCAAACCGCATAACAACATACATTGTTCCCTTTGTCATCGGTATGTTACTTGCCCGAGATTCGATCATCGGTATCCAATACCTAGTTCAATCTCGTTACCGGCAAGTCTCTTTACTCGTTATGTAATGCATCATTCCGTAACCAACTCATTGGCCACATTGCTTGCAAGGCTTATAGTGATGTGCATTACCGAGAGGGCCCAGAGATACCTCTCCGACGATCGGAGTGACAAAACCTAATCTCGAAATACGCCAACTCAACATGTACCTTCGGAGACACCTGTAGTACTCCTTTATAATCACCCAGTTACGTTGTGACGTTTGGTAGTACCCAAAGTGTTCCTCCGGTAAACGGGAGTTGCATAATCTCATAGTTACAGGAACATGTATAAGTCATGAAGAAAGCAATAGCAACATACTAAATGATCAAGTGCTAGGCTAACGGAATGGGTCAAGTCAATCACATCATTCTCCTAATGATGTGACCCCGTTAATCAAAGGACAACTCATGTCCATGGCTAGGAAACTTAACCATCTTTGATTCATGAGCTAGTCAAGTAGAGGCATACTAGTGACACTATGTTTGTCTATGTATTCACATGTATTATGTTTCCGGTTAATACAATTATAGCATGAATAATAAACATTTATCATGAAATAAGGAAATAAATAATAACTTTATTATTGCCTCTATGGCATATTTCCTTCAGTCTCCCACTTGCACTAGAGTCAATAATCTAGTTCACATCGCCATGTGATTTAACACCAATATTCATATCTGTATATGATTAACACCCATAGTTCACATCTTCATGTGACCAACACCCAAAGGGTTTACTAGAGTCAATAATCTAGTTCACATCGCTATGTGATTAACACCCAAAGGGTACTAAGGTGTGATCATGTTTTGCTCGTGAGAGAATCTTAGTCAACGGGTCTGTCATATTCAGAGCCGTATGTATTTTTGCAAATTTTCTATGTCTTCAATGCTCTGTATGGAGCTACTCTAGCTTAATTGCTCCCACTTTCAATATGTATCCAGATTGAGACTTAGAGTCATCTGGATCAGTGTAAAAATTTGCACCGATGTAACTTTTACAACGAACTCTTTTATCACCTCCATAATCGAGAAACATCTCCTTGGTCCTCACTAAGGATATTCTTGACCGCTATCCAGTGATCTACTATTAGATCAAAATTGTATTCCTTTGCCAAACTCAGAGCAAGGTATACAATATGTCTGGTTCACAGCATAGCATACTTTATAGAACCTATGACTGAGGCATAGGGAATGACTTTTCATTCTCTTTCTATTTTCTGCCATGGTCGGGTCTTGAGTCTTACTCAACTTCACACCTTGCAACACAGGCAAGAACTCCTTCTTTGACTGTTCCATTTTGAACTATTTCAAAATCTTGTCAAGGTATATACTCATTGAAAATCTTATCAAGCGTCTTGATCTATCTCAATAGATCTTGATGCTCAATATGTAAGTAGCTTTACTGAAGTCTTTTTTAAAGAACTTCTTTCAAACACTCCTTTATGCTTTGCAGAATAATTCTACATTATTTCCGATCAACAATATGTCATTCACATACACTTATCAGAAAGGCTATAGTGCTCCCACTCACTTTCTTGTAAATACAGGCCTTTCCAAAAGTCTGTATAAAACCATATGCTTTGATCCACTCATCAAAGTGTATATTCCAACTCTGAGATGCTTGCACCAGTCCATTGATGGATTGCTGGAGCTTGCACACTTTGTTAGCACCTTTAGGATTGACAAAACCTTCTGGTTGCATCATATACAACTCTTCTTTAATAAATTCATTAAGGAATGCAGTTTTGACATCCTTTTGCCAGATTTCATAAAATGTGGCAATTGCTAACATGATTCGGACAGACTTAAGCATCGATACGAGTGAGAAAATCTCATTGTATTCAACATCTTGAACTTGTCGAAAAACCTTTTTGTGACAAGTCGAGCTTTGTAGATAGTAACACTACTATCAACGTCTGTCTTCCTCTTGAAGATCCATTTATTTTCTATGGCTTGCCGATCATCGGGCAAGTCCACCAAAGTCCACACTTTGTTCTCATACATGGATCCTATCTCAGATTTCATGGCCTCGAGCCATTTCGCGGAATTTAGGCTCATCATCGCTTCCTCATAGTTCATAGGTTTATCATGGTCTAGTAACATGACTTTCAAAACAAGATTACCGTACCACTCTCGTGCGAACCATACTCTGGAAGACCTACGAGGTTCTGTAGTAACTTGATCTGAAGTTTCATGATCATCATCATTAGCTTCCTCACTAATTGGTGTAGGAATCACTGGAACTGTTTTCTGTGATGAACTACTTTCCAATTCGAGAGAAGGTACAAATTACCTTATCAAGCTCTACTTTCCTCACACTCACTTCTTTCGAGAGAAACTCCTTCTCTAGATAGGATCCATTTTTAGCAACGAATGTTTTGCCTTCGGATCTGTGATAGAAGGATTACCCAACAGTTTCCTTTGGGTATTCTATGAAGACGCACTTCTCCGATTTGGGTTTGAGCTTATCAGGTTGAAAACCTTTTTCATATAAACATCTCATCTCCAAACTTTAAGAAACGACAGCTTAGGTTTACTGCTAAACCATAGTTCATACGGTGTCGTCTCAACGGATTTAGATGGTGCCCTTTTAACGTGAATGCAGCTGTCTCTAATGCATAACCCCAAAACGATAGTGGTAAATCGGTAAGATACATCATAGATCGCACCATATCTAATAAAGTGCGGTTACGGCGTTCGGACATACCATAACGTTGTGGTGTTCCAGGTGGCGTGAGCTGTGAAACTATTCCACATTGTTTTAATTGAAGACCAAACTCGTAACTCAAATATTCATCTCCACGATCAGATCGCAGAAACTTTATTTTCTTGTTACGATGATTTTCCACTTCACTCTGAAATTCTTTGAACCTTTCAACTATTTCAGACTTATGTTTCATCAAGTAGATATACCCATATCTGCTCAAATCATCTGTGAAGGTCAGAAAATAACGATACCCGCCATTAGCCTTAATACTCATTGGTCTGCATACATCAGCATGTATTATTTTCAACAAGTTTGTTGCTCGTTCCATTGTTCCGAAGAACGGAGTTTTAGTCATCGCGCCCAAAGGCACGGTTCGCAAGCATCAAATGATTCATAACCAAGTGATTCCGAAAATCCATCTTTATGGAGTTTCTTCATGCGCTTTACACCAATATGACCCAAACGGCAGTGCCACAAATAAGTTGCACTATCATTATTAACTTTGCATCTTTTGGCATCAATCTTATGAATATGTGTATCACTACGATCGAGATCCAACAAACTATGTTCATTGGGTGTATGACCATCGAAGGTCTTATTCATGTAAACAGAATAACAATTTATTCTCTAACTTTTAAATGAATAACCGTATCACAATAAACATGATCAAATCATATTCATGCTCAACGCAAACGCCAAATAACATTTATTTAGGTTTAACACTAATCCTGAAAGTATAGGAGTGTGCGATGATGATCATATCAATCTTGGAACTACTTCCAACACTCATCGTCACTTCACCCTTCAACTAGTCTCTGTTTATTCTGTAACTCCTGTTTCAAGTTACTAATCTTAGCAGCTGAACAAGTATCAAATACTCAAGGGCTACTATAAACACTAGTAAGGCACACATCAATAACCTGTATATCAACTATACCCTTGTTCACTTTGCCATCCTTCTTATCCACCAAATATTCAGGGTTTTTTCGTTTCCAGTGACCATTTCCTTTGCAGTGTAAGCACTCAGTTTCAGGCTTTGGTCCGACTTTGGTTTTCTTCACGGGAGTGACAACTTGCTTGTCATTCTACTTGAAGTTTCCCTTTCTTTCCCTTTTCCCTTTTCTTGAAACTAGTGGTCTTGTCAATCATCAACACTTGATGCTCTTTCTTGATTTCTACCTTCGTCGATTTCAACATCACGAAGAGCTTGGGAATCACTTTTGTCATCCCTTGCATATTATAGTTCATCACGAAGTTCTAGTAACTTAGTGATGGTGACTAGAGAATTCTTTCAATCACTATCTTATCTGGAAGATTAACTCCCACTTGATTCAAGCGATTGAAGTACACAGACAATCTGAGCACATGCTCACCAGTTGGGCGATTCTCCTCCACCTTTTAGCTATAGAACTTGTTGGAGACTTTATATATCTCAACTCGGGTATTTGCTTGAAATATTAACTTCAATTCCTGGAACATCTCATATGGTCCATGACGTTCAAAATGTCTTTGAAGTCCCGATTCTAAGCCGTTAAGCATGGTGCACTAAACTATCAAGTAGTCATCATATTGAGCTAGCCAAACGTTCATAACGTCTGCATCTGCTCCTGCAATAGGTTCGTCACCTAGCGGTGCATTAAGGACATAATTCTTCTGTGCAGCAATGAGGATAAACCTCAGATCATGGATCCAATCCGCATCATTGCTACTAACATTTTTCAACACAATTTTCTCTAGGAACATATCAAAATAAACATATGAAAGCAACAACGCAAGCTATTGATCTACAACATAATTTGCAAAATACTACCAGGACTAAGTTCATGATAAATTTAAGTTCAATTAATCATATTACTTAAGAACTCCCACTTAGATAGACATCTCTCTAGTCATCTAAGTGATCACGTGATCCAAATCAACTAAACCATAACCGATCATCACGTGAGATGGAGTAGTTTTCAATGGTGAACATCACTATGTTGATCATATCTACTATATGATTCACGCTCGACCTTTCGGTCTCCGTGTTCCGAGGCCATATCTGCATATGCTAGGCTCGTCAAGTTTAACCTGAGTATTTTGTGTGTGCAAAACTGGTTTGCACCCGTTGTAGATGGACGTAGAGCTTATCACACCCGATCATCACGTGGTGTCTGGGCACGACGAACTTTGGCAACGGTGCATACTCAGGGAGAACACTTCTTGATAATTAATGAGAGATCATCTTAAAATGCTACCGTCAATCAAAGCAAGATAAGATGCATAAAGGATAAACATCACATGCAATCAATATAAGTGATATGATATGGCCATCATCATCTTGTGCTTGTGATCTCCATCTCCGAAGCACCGCCATGATCACCATCGTCACCGGCGCGACACCTTGATCTCCATCGTAGCATCGTTGTCGTCTCGCCAACTATTGCTTCTACGACTATCGCTACCGCTTAGTGATAAAGTAAAGCAATTACAGGGCGTTTGCATTTCATACAATAAAGCGACAACCATATGGCTCCTGCCAGTTGCCGATAACTCGGTTACAAAACATGATCATCTCATACAATAAAATATAGCATCACGTCTTGACCATATCACATCACATCATGCTCTGCAAAAACAAGTTAGACATCCTCTACTTTGTTGTTGCAAGTTTTACGTGGCTGCTACGGCTGAGCAAGAACCGTTCTTACCTACGCATTAAAACCACAACAATAGTTCGTCAAGTTAGTGCTGTTTTAACCTTCGCAAGGACCGGGCATAGCCACACTCGATTCAGCTAAAGTGAGAGAGACAGACACCCGCCAGCCACCTTTAAGCACTAGTGCTCGTAACGGTGAAACCAGTCACGCGTAAGCGTACGCGTAATGTCGGTCCGGGCCGCTTCATCTCACAATACCGCCGAACCAAAGTATGACATGCTGGTAAGCAGTATGACTTGTATCGCCCACAACTCACTTGTGTTCTACTCGTGCATATAACATCAACGCATAAAACCTAGGCTCGGATGCCACTGTTGGGGAACGTAGTAATTTCAAAAAATTTCCTACGCACACGCAAGATCATGGTGATGGCATAGCAACGAGAGGGGAGAGTGTTCGTCCACGTACCCTCGTAGACCGTAAGCGGAAGCGTTAGCAGAACGCGGTTGATGTAGTCGTACGTCTTCACGATCCGACCGATCCAAGCACCGAACGTACGGGGCCTCCGAGTTCAGCACACGTTCAGCTCGATGACGATCCCCGGACTCCGATCCAGCAAAGTGTCGGGGATGAGTTCCGTCAGCACGACGGCATGGTGACGATGATGATGTGCTACCGGCGCAGGGCTTCGCCTAAACTCCGCGACGATATGACCGAGGTGGAATATGGTGGAGGGGGCACCGCACACGGCTAAGGAACAATCCGTAGATCAACTTGTGTGTCTATGGGGTGCCCCCTGCCCCCGTATATAAAGGAGCAAGGGGGGAGGCCGGCCGGCCCCTTGGGCGCACCAAGGGAGGAGGAATCCTCCTCCTAGTAGGAGTAGGACTCCTCCTTTCCTACTCCTACTAGGAGGGGGAAGGAAGGGGGAGAGGGGGAAGGAAAGGGGGGGCGCCGCCCCCCCTCCTAGTCCAATTCGGACCAGAGGGGGGAGGGGCGCGCGGCCCATGCTGACCGCCCCTCTCTCCTTTCCCCTCAGGCCCATAAGGCCCAATACTCTCTCGGGGGGTTCCGGTAACCCCCCCGGCACTCCGGTTTTCTCCGAAATCACTCGGAACCTTTCCGAACTCCGAATATAGTCATCCAATATATCGATCTTTACGTCTCGACCATTTCGAGACTCCTCGTCATGTCCCCGATCTCATCCGGGACTCCAAACTCCTTCGGTACATCAATACTCATAAACTCATAATATAACTGTCATTGAAACCTTAAGCGTGCGGACCCTACGGGTTCGAGAACTATGTAGACATGACCTAGAACTATTCTCAGTCAATAACCAATAGCGGAACCTGGATGCCCATATTGGTTCCTACATATTCTACGAAGATCTTTATCGGTCAAACCGCATAACAACATACATTGTTCCCTTTATCATTGGTATGTTACTTGCCCGAGATTCGATCATCGGTATCCGATACCTAGTTCAATCTCGTTACCGGCAAGTCTCTTTACTCGTTATGTAATGCATCATTCCATAACCAACTCATTGGCCACATTTCTTGCAAGGCTTATAGTGATGTGCATTACCGAGAGGGCCCAGAGATACCTCTCCGACGATCGGAGTGACAAAACCTAATCACGAAATACGCCAACTCAACATGTACCTTCGGAGACACCTGTAGTACTCCTTTATAATCACCCAGTTACGTTGTGACGTTTGGTAGTACCCAAAGTGTTCCTCCGGTAAACGGGAGTTGCATAATCTCATAGTTACAGGAACATGTATAAGTCATGAAGAAAGCAATAGCAACATACTAAATGATCAAGTGCTAGGCTAACGGAATGGGTCAAGTCAATCACATCATTCTCCTAATGATGTGACCCCATTAATCAAATGACAACTCATGTCCATGGCTAGGAAACTTAACCATCTTTGATTCATGAGCTAGTCAAGTAGAGGCATACTAGTGACACTATGTTTGTCTATGTATTCACACATGTATTATGTTTCCGGTTAATACAATTATAGCATGAATAATAAACATTTATCATGAAATAAGGAAATAAATAATAACTTTATTATTGCCTCTAGGGCATATTTCCTTCAACCGGGTGGGGCCACCTATCCCGGAGGGCCCCGTGGGCTGAAGTGGGAGGGGAACCAGCCCCTAGTGGGCTGGTGCCCCCCCCCTTGGGCCCTCCTGCGCCTAGGGTTGGAAACCCTAGGGTGGGGGGGGGGCGCACCACTTGCCTTGGGGGGCACTCCACCCCCCTGGTCGCCGCCCCTGGGGGCCTATATAAAGGAGAGGGGAGGGAGGGCAGCCGTACCCCTGAGTCTTGGCGCCTCCCTCCTCCTGCTACACCTCTTCCTCCTCCCGCAGTTGCTTGGCGAAGCCCTGCCGGATTACTGCATCTCCACCACCACCACGCCGTCGTGCTGCTGCTGGAGCCTTCTTACTCAAGCTCTCCTTCCCCCTTGCTGGATCAAGAAGGAGGAGACGTCATCCGCTCCGTACGTGTGTTGAACGCGGAGGTGCTGTCCGTTCAGCGCTTGGTCATCGGTGATTTGGATCACAGCGAGTACGACTCCATCATCCCCGTTCTCTTGAACGCTTCCGCTCGCGATCTACAAGGGTATGTAGATGCACTCCTATCACTCATTGCTTAGATGAACTCATAGATGGATCTTGGTTAAACCGTAGGAAAATTTTTAATTTTCTGCAACGCTCCCCAACAAATAGTACGTAGAAACAACAGGAATAAAGCCAGCCCAACACTTTCGCAGCCAGCCCACCACCGCCAGCGTACGTGACCCGACCCTGCGTCCACGGGCCACTCAGAACCCTAGATCGCGTCGGGTCCCCGCTCTCATCCCGCGTCTTCGCCTTGTGTCGCCGCGATCCCCACAGGAGATGGCTGACCGGGACCTGCCCGCCGGCGGGCGACGCGCACGCCTTCTCCGACACTACCCACGCCTGCCCAGGTGCCCCTCCCTTCTAATCTCAAGATGCACATGCATTTCCCTCGCCCCATGCCCGATTAATCCAACGCAATTTTAAACAAATCTTTGTCCGCTGGCTTGGATCCAAATACTAGGATGTTTTCTCAGTTCGAAACCGAATTTCTTAATGGAAAACCAAGGATTCTAAGTCGAAATCTTGTCCCATGTTGTTAGATCCATTATTTCTTGAAAAACGAAGGGGTCGGTAGTCGAAATCGAAGAATTTCTACTCAAAATAGGAGGGTTTACTTTGTTGCACATCATGAAGCTTTATCTACAAATTAAATTCCTTCGAATTTTATTGTTGTAACTAGTTGATGTGGACATTTGTTGTGCAAGTGAGAGCAGAAATTGAATTGTCTATCTTTGCACATTAGATTTCTTATGAAATTGGTAATATCTATGCTCCTGAAACTTAGCATAAGTTGAACATGAAATTTTGTGGGTATTTTAGCTGCAAGCTGGTTATATCTTGTTTATCTATTTGGAGTTCACTAGTTGGTTTGCAAGTTCTTACAGGGTTGTGGCTTTATTTTTCCCCTTTTGGTGTACGACTGATAGCACAGTCCTGTCTGAGGGTTGTGGCTTTATTTCCCCCCTTTTGTGTTCAACCAGATTCTAGTCGAAACCCTTCTTAGTGCAAAACTCATTCACGGCATGTTAGATCCAATCATTTTTCAAAACCAAGGAAGTTTGCATAACAAATCACGTTTAATTTAGCGATCTTTCAGTACTAAGGGGCCAATGTTAGGATCCTAGGTTTGTGTTCCCTACATTCGGTGGTATCCTTTTTGGTTATGACATAGGCGCCACTTATGAAGCGAACGTATCTGTGCGACGGGCGTTACTGATGATGGTTCTCTATATTACTAACGAAAATGCTTTGCTGCTGTCATGCTATGTTTATTATATTGTTCTGTTTTGCTCAAAAAGCTGTCTCTCATGCCTGATTTGATGTGGATTAGTTGTTTGTGTAAATGCCGTCCTCGGAGCAGCCAGAGAGGAGGTCGGAGCCATGGCGGTGGAGGAGGAAGACGGGGTCCGGGAGGTGGAGCGGCGGGAAGGGGCTGCACCAAATATCATAGGATAACCAAATATCATTGGGAAATATTATATGGAGTTGAGCACCATGTTTAGGCAGAGATTACAACGGGGAGAAGGGGTGTTACACCGCTGCAAGGATGCAGACGGCCTGCTCGGTCACTGACTGGTCATAGAATTTTGACCTAGTCAGGCGCTTCAAACGAGCGTCAAACGTTCAAGCTGACCGACACCCCTAATATCCAGCCCAAATATGAGGCGGATATGAGGCGCCCAGGCGCGTCCGCCACGTCGGACTGACGATGGGGTCTCACACGAAATCGCCCGTAAACATGATGACCGAGGCTCGTCTCCTCCGTCGAACCAATGTCCCTGCGTGGCGCCGCTCCGGCGGGCCGCGTAGTGCCTAACCCGGCTATTTAAGCTGACCATTGGCACCGAAACCCTACCCCTTCACATTTTGCTCCGCCTATCCGCCGCCACTTTCCCTCACTTTTCGCCACCATTAGTAGCGATGCCCCCCCCCCTCCGGGTGAGGAGCTACCCATTTCTAATGCCGGAGCGCTGACTGCAGCTCCTTGAGCAGATCGGGGCAAGGCGCGAAGCCCGGATCACCATCGGGCTACCTCCGGATGCAGTTTATCCGGAGGAGGAGGAGGAGGTTGAGGAGGAGTAGGAGGAGCCGCAGGAGGATGTGGGGGACGCTGGCGACGCAGATCTGTAGGCGGAGTAGCAGGCCATCCTCGATTCCCTCTGCTCGGAGTCGACTGCAGAGGCCAGACGCCGTCGCCGACAGAAGATGGAGGCGCAGCAGGTTGCGGAGGAGTAGGAGATGCTCGCCTACATGGATGAGGTCGAGCAAGAGGAGGATGAGCCAGAGCCCTCCCACGCGCCCGTCCACCCGGCGCCAGGCACCGACATCATGGACAGCTCCGACGACGAAGATTAGCTAGGGTAGTATGTAGTATGTAGTATGTAGGATTTGTGTTTGCATGCTTTGTATGGATCTAGGGGTTGAAATATGAGAGACTCGGATGCAGAGTGGCTAATTGAGGCATGATCGGTCACTGTCTGCGGACGCGCACGGTCGCGTCTGTGGGCATTTGAGGAATCAGATTTGTCAAGTGGATGTAGATGCTCTAAAGGGGAGGGGGAGAGGAGAAGAACGGAAGGCAACAGGTGAAGGAAGGCAGAACTTCGCGAGGAGGCGATGGAGCGTGGTCGTACGACAGGAATGAGGCGGTAGAAATTTCCGAGTGTGCGGAGGCGTGGGTCCACTGGCCGGGGAAAGAAAGGGGTTCGGGCTGGCGCACCCTGCAAATTGAGTCATCCAAATGTCGGGCTTGATTTTCCTGCCCTGGAAAAGGGAAGGGATCGGGGGGGGGGGATCAGGCAACCAAATGAGTCCCGACGTGGTCTTTTCGGGTCTTCTTCGCCTCTGTCAACATTGAGTGCCTATTCGGAACCTCTCCAGCCTCAAAACTCCGCTCCCGGGCGAGAAGCTCGGTTTGAGCCACTCCCTGCAATTGTGCTGCCGCTCCCTCAGCTTCGGGAGCTGCAGTTGTGGAGCGGAGAGCATCCGAACAGGGGCTGAGTGTCAGCTATGGCTTTGCCACGTCTCACAATACCTTGTCACTGTTTACACCCCGTTGAGCAGACTAGGCGCAGTGGAGAGAGAATTAGACGGAAGGCGCACCGAAAAAGAAAGAAAGAATAGGAGTATTTGTAATGGCAAACATAACATTTTTGATTTTATAATGATATGTTAGAAAAATGTTACCCTTGATGAGTTCGAGTGCCAATCTACTTTTGTTTTTTCCAAACCTTGTTTACTCTGCCGCGGTCTTAGGGCATCTTCAGCCGCGCCCCCAGAAGGCCTCTTCAGGCGTTTTTTTCGCGCCGACGCTCAAAAAACGGCCCAGTCGCGCCCCCAGGAGCCCGTTTTCGCCGGCTTGGGCCGAAAACAGCGCCGGCGGACCCAGCCCGAACCCGGCGCGCTGGGAGGCGCTCGGGGGCGCCGGGCGAACTTTTTTGGCGCGAAAAAACTGCGGGCCCGAGGCGTCAGTGACACGGCTTTCTTCTCGGCCCTTCGTCGTCCTCATCGTCTCGTTTCCCGTGGCGAATCAATGCCAAAGCTGCCGCGCTGCCGTGCTGGTCAGCCTGCGCCATTGATGCCTCACGGGCGGCGCAGTGAAGGCCGGACGACGCGCGTCCCTCGCCCTCGCCTCGCCCGCCACGCTAACGCAAGGTGCCACGCGTGTGGGCGGCGCCTCGGCCTATATATGCCGCCCCGGCGCACCCGGCGTCTCACACTTCCTCGCCCGCCGTCGTTTCTCCCTCTCCTCTCCTCCCCTTTCGCCGTCTCTAGTTCAAAACCAATGGCCGAGCGCTTCCCAGGCGACGGCGCGGCGGCGAACGGCTTCGGCCGCCGCCATCTTCACGAAGACGAGGCTCGCCTCCTTTACGAGGCCGAGTACCCGGTCCCGCCGGACATGCGGGTGCCCGGGGCGTGGAGGATCAGCGCGGGCGGCGTACCGGTGCCCCCGATACCCACCGGCGCGGCGCGGCGTGCGGAGATCGCGCGCATCCGCTCGAACCTGCCGCGTGCGGCGAGGGAGGGGCCACGGTACGTCCCCAACAGCCCGCTGTGGGAACCGTACTTCCGCCGCCGTCACGCCCAGCAGCTCGAGGCCACCAACGGCGTCGTGCCCTCCGGCAGGCAGAACTCCGCCGGCCGGCGTCGGTGGTGGGGCGTGCCAGGGCGCACGTTGGAGGCCGTCCTCGAGTACATCGAGGGCGGCAACACGCCGCGCCTCGACTACCCCGCTCCCCCTTCCTTTTCACGCCGCCGGGGAAGCTCCTGGACCCCGAGGCGCATGGAGACCGGGGGGTCCTCCTCTTCGTCCGGCGGCTCGCCCTGCCTCCGCCCCGTCAAGCCGGAGCCCCAGGACACGCCGGTCGCCGCGCGCACCGGCAGCTCCGGCGTCCGTATCGGCGCCAACGCCTCGCCACCCACCGGCCGTTTCGTCCTCGTCGAGCCCAAGCCGGAGCCCGGCCTCCCCGCGGAGTACGAGGAGATAGCCCGGCGCGGCTTCTCCGGCGAGGACGCCATGTAGTGGGCGCGGGACGACTACCTCCGCAACGAGACGGTACGGCAGTGCCGGGCCCTGGAGGAGATCGCCGCCCGTAAGCGTGGGCGTGAGGACGAGCACGGCGTCGTGATCCTCGACAGCGACGATGACGACGCCCCCGGGCCTTCCAACCCGCCGCCGCGCCAACCGGGGGAGGGGTGCAGCAGGGACGGCGGAGGTTTAGGCGGGGGCGGCGGCGGCGGCGGCGACAACGACGACGACGACGACGGCGGCGGCGGCGGCGACTACACGCGGTTCTACAGCCTCCTCGGCATGTAGAACCGCGTGGGCGGGCGGCGAGGGAGACGGCTGGGGTAGCCCGCAGCAGTTTTTTTTTTGTAAAATATGCTTAAGTTTGAACGAACTAGCCGTGTTTGCGTTAAATTTGAGTCGTTTTGCGCCGTGTGTTGCCTTTTTTACTCGAACCGTTTTGCGTCGTGGGCGCCGCGACTGGGGGCATCACGCCCCCAGTGCGCGGTTTAGCGCCGGTGCGTTCTTAGGGGGCGATTTTTTGCCCCTCCTAGGGGGCCAACGGCTGGAGATGCCCTTATGGCCATGCTCGACGTTGACGGTGAGTGCCGGCGACTATTCTGCATCCCCTCTTAGTACTTGGCCACCGTTTGTCACACAACTGGTGTGTACTCGAAATGGAGGGGGGGGGGGGGGGGGACGGGACGTAGAGAAAGACTATTTGATACCAGAACGGCTGTGAGCATAATCCATCCAAAAGTAATAATATTTGCAAAAAAAAGTTAATGCAAAATTAATCATCAAATAATAATCCCTGAGGAAAATAAATCCTCGTTTCATTTTGTTTTTTTAGAATCGTTCCGCAGCCGTGCTCCCAGAGAGCCCAAGACTCCACTGCCGGGCCGTTTTCACAGTGCACACCACTCCAGGTCTCCATGCTCTGCTCCCCACCCCACCCCACCTCGCCGAGGCGCAGCTCGTCCCGTGCGTTCCCGGCCGCTCCCCCGCGCGCGTCCCCCGGCTCCGGGTTCCGGCCCATCTGTCTGCCGCTTCAGGTGCTCCCGCTCCCCCCCTCCTCCCCTGCTAGCTCCGCCCCGGCCTGCGTTCACTGGTTCCTCAAATTTGCCTGCAGCCCAGCGGGGGCGCCGGTCGGGCAGACCGGCGAAGGTGCCGCCGCCCACGGAACCCCCGAGTACCGGAGGAGGGGTTCCCCTAGGGTTCGTGCCACGGCGTGGGAAGAGCGCAGGCGGCCACCAGCCCCGGGCGGAGCTCCGGAACGCCAACGAGAGGTGAAACTTGTCGGAAAGAGACTTAATTGCCAGAAATACAAATTTATTTTTCTACATCCTGCCATGAACTGTGAGTTTAGATGACGCTTTCGTCGGTACGCGCGAGCTATGTTATCAATTCTTGACTTATGTGCAGTAATTACTAATTCCAGTTATGTGTTTCCTCCACCCTTATGTATGAAAGATTTATAAAGCTTACACCGAAAAAGGCTTTCGCCCCGCTTTATATTATAAAGCCAACCGCACAACAAGCATCCAACAAGATCCAACACACAAACACACACACACGGAGGTCCACAGGAACAAATAGTACAAGATAGGGTCACAGCTGAGGGCAAAGCACAACAAGCCCTAAACCCAAAAAACACACGCCACAGTCCACATATATGAGGGAATTGTGACAGAGAATGAAGGAATTGTGATAGGAGCAGTATATTTTTGCAAATATATGATATGTCTCTCTCTTAATTGTGACAGTATCTCTCCACAGTGCCACTCATCCATGACCTAGCTTCTTCAATGATGATCGGAGCCGCTGGGGGGGCTGTAAGGACATCATCCTCATCAACTGCAGCTTCCTCCATCATCCACTTTCGCGCTGCTGTCAACGCCGCTACTTCCATCAGGAAAGGTCTTGGCAAGTCCTACTTTCTCACTCCTCTGTTCTTTTGCATAAAACCGTGGCGTGTGCACCTGATATCCATACTGGTTTTACTGCCATTTCTTATGATTTATGAATTGTAAGTTGCAATGTCTGCTTATTAGTCCAGGTCCTTGCAAATGCTCCAATAACTTAGTATCACTTATACTTTAATGCAGAACATTTTACTCGAGTATCTCCCGACACTGAGGGAAGAGCTGAATGATCTTCAGGTCAGATTTTGTCGGATCACTGAAAATCACAGTGGTTATATTTGTGTACACTTGCCAAGCAAATCTGATAATGGGTTGCGTATGAACCTTCAGAATCCATTATGCCCAAGAGCTTCACAAAGTAGCAGCCTCTATCCTGCTGGTCCTTCAGATCCTCAGGTGGGCATATAATACTCTATCATGCTGATTTCTTTCAGTTTATTAATGCTTTAAGCTTGTCGAAGTTTGTCATCTTAGCTATACCCATTCATTGGTTCATGAAGTATTTCTGTGATTTATTGCAAAAGCTTAGATGTTCTGTTCTGCAACTCATTAAGCACACTGTAAGAGATGATGCAAGCTTCCTAGAAAATGTTATTGGACAAACCCAATGTTTTAGCAGTTGGCCATTAGGTGGAGGGGTGAGGTTCACCAGCTGTCCAGGGTCTACCAGCGATGGCTGTTAGGTGGAGGGGTGAGGTCTGAGGCGGTTACTTGGCATGCGGCATCGAACTCTAAACAAGTTCAAGGATGCTGGCTTACCATGCCACTGGCCAAAGTGTTCTATGAAACTCAAGCATTTGTGGGTAAGTCCACATGGATGCCACACAGGAGAACAACTGCCACATGAGCGCCATGTTGGACCAAATCCACCTTTGATTGGGCTTAGGGTTTAAAATATCTGGTTTCAATAGTTCGTTGAGATTGATGTTCGTACTGTTGCATCACATTAGTGTAAATCATACATTATTGATGCTTGCCATGATTCCAAAAAGGGTCATTTTTAGCACAAAATGTCATGCCACTGTCCCAGTGAAATAGCAAGCAACCATACAGAAGATGAAAATCCCCTACACAAAACCCTTCTATGGTATCCCAAGTTCCCAACTCATATCTCAACTATTTCCCACCTCTCACAAACACCTAACAAGTTCAAGTGGCTGTAATTGAAAGGATCGAGATGGACCTAGAGGTTGTTGTGTAGTGTAGAACACACAATATTATTATGCCATATTTTGCAGTACCAAGCATGCCAAGAAGGATAGGTCACTACTCACTACCATTTTGATGAAAACAGCAAGAAGGAAAGATTCATTCATTTTGCTCAATCAAAATGGATCAATAGTTACCTGAACCATAGAATTGAAACGATGTGCACTCCTTGAGAGCTTTGGCTGAAGTGCCAAATTAGCAACAGAAGATCTAGCTAATGGGTGAATACCATTTGGGGGATAAGTGAGTTATCAGCTGCCGCGAGTGCAGCAGTACTCTCTTTGATTCTCCTCAAGTTAGCATCTAATGCTTGCTCAAGACTGGGCTTGAACTGCTTCAGGAGGACAGCAGAAACAGATAGACCACGAGCTTCCAGCAAGGAACAATGGCCAATTGATATTTGAACACATTTTGCAGCTGCTCTCAAGCCTCCAGCGGCTGCACAAGAAGACAACACATGCCTCTTTACCAGGAGTGCAAAGGACAAGACCTGCTGGGTAGCCCATGTAACCAGCTCAGATGCATAACATGACTCATCACCAAAAACTTCCACTGAATCACTGAGCGCCTGAGCTACAAATGAAATAACTTGTTGAGCAAGTGCAGCAGTGTATGCCCCACCATATGAAGTGCTTGACGGATGTATAGTTTGCAAATTACATTGAAGCCTTTGATAATGTGCACCGAGTAACAGACTGTGAGCTTGAGGGCCATCACCAAGCCTTTTTAGAGCAGAAGCGGCAGCACGGAGCTCAATGCCACGAGTAGAAGACTGACAAGCAGCTTCAGCAAGCTGGTCTGTCAGCTTTTGACGATTATCAGAGACGGCACTTCTCAAAGCCGAAATTTCAGCTGTAGTTAGAGTTTGTGTCCGGTCTGCAGCAACTCCCTCCGCTTCATCTAGTGCATCTAGCGTTTCATCCACTTTTCTCTCAGCTAGCAAAACATCAAGCATGTCTGGGAAATCTGCAGACCATTTCTGTATTTCTGAAGGCTCCTGGCCTTCAACATTGGATATGTCCTCTTCTGTAGAACCTTCAGTGCCCGAAGTCAGGGAATCTATTGAACTCCTTCAGATAGACCATGGATTAAAGCTGCCTGTGTATTGAGTAAATTACTAATTGACAACCCCCAAGGACTTCTTCGTGTCTCAATTGAAGCTCAAGATGGGGTTGAGTCAAGGTTCTTTTCTCCGGTAACCGACCAGTTACCGGAAATTCCCCTGCCTCCTGATTTTTTTTGTGACCGCTCATCTTTTATTTTTATTTTGAATTTAAACGTTAAGGCCATGTCAAATAGACCCTGTATGCCTAATGGATCACACAATGGCTCATGGTTTACTAGAAAAGTCGAAGACACCTTAGCCCAAGGTCGTGCGGTTGACTCCCCATGCTGCTGATTATATTTTTTGTGTGGTAGTCACGCTTGGAGGACAAAAACAATCACAGTGCGGCAAGGAGGATCGGACCCACGGCTTTGGCAAACCCTTCACTTACCATTGCATTGTTTATATATAGGAATTTAGTCCATGATCAAATTATAACAATCCCATGAGAGTATGCATAACAAAACTTTAATAACTATGTTCTCTCACGATAAGATCCCAACAAAATAGAGAATTATAATCAGCAATCTTGAAGCACCAACAATATGAGGAACATATGTGATGTCCCGATAGGGAACAAGATGGGAGTGGTTGCTTTGAGATACGTGGATTCACGTGGCGTTCTTATTATTGCTTTGGTCTGGTACATATCTAGTTATCCTGTTTTTTACCATGAAGTAGTTTTGTTCCATATATTTGCAGTCTGGACTACCGTCATTGATGGAGTTTACCAGAAATGCTTACTGAATTTCTAGTAAGATGGAGTCTCATTATGATTTCTGTCACGTTTCAGAAACCCTATTATATTGCCCATCACATAGGCCGTTTACACTGCTGTTATGGCAACATCGCCTGTGCCAAATTCTTACCGTCTTCAATCAGTTCACAAAGTAGCAGCCTCTATCCCACTTATCCTTCAAATCCTCAGGTGAGCTTATTATAATCCGTAAATCCTACTGATTTCTTTCTTTTTATTAATGGTTTAAGTTTGTCTAAGTTTGTCATCTGAGCTATACTCATTTATTGGTTCATGAAGTGTTTCTGCAAATTTATTGCAAAAGCTTAGATGTTCTGTTCTGCAACACACTGTAGAAGATGATACAAGCTTCCTAGAAAATGTTAGTGGACAAACACAATGTTTAGCAGTTGAAATAGGGTTGTAATGTGGTTTTCGGTACAGATGCACACAACGAAGATGACATTAGCTGAAGACGAGTATCGTGATGGGCAAAGATGATTTTCTTGGTGGTCATTATGGAAGCGATCTATTATGAGGCTGCATTGCTTGCCCAAAGAGAGCACATGGTGCAGGTAGGGCATGTAAATCAGATATCCCTTGTCATCCCAGCACTCCGAGCTAATTATTTACTAATTTCAACGCGCAGTAGAGGCACACACGATATATTGCAGTAAGCCACTCTGTTGAACTGAGAGCATCTCTAATAGCAGCCCTATTTTAGGTCACCAAAAGTGGTTGGAGTACAAAATTTGGGCACCAAAACTTGCTTTTTTTTGGGCACGAAAAAGTGGCGTGTCCAACAGCAGCCATATAATAGGCACAACTGCTCCAACAACTGCCTTAAAATAGCGCACGCATCACAAATTTGCTGTTCACATTTTCTTTTTTGAGGATGTGTCGTCCACATTTTACATATGGCATAAACAAAATGTATGAACTAGTTGGCATTGCCTAAAAAGGAAGGATGAATAACCTTCAGTTCACTTGAAAACATACTAGAATTCAGCGTCCATTTGCCTTTTATGATATTACTAGTTGTAGAATCCAAGTTTGAATGGTGGGCTGACAAATTGACCAAGGCCTAATAGAGATTCACATTCCTAGAATTGTAACACTTTGCATGTATCCATACCAGTGAGCATGTAGTTTGTGACATGAAGTGTAAAATTTTAAATGAGCCAATGTTACTTCACCATATCTCCAAATGCTGCTCGATGCGTGTCCTTCACCCCTGCTTTTCCGTGCTTAACTTGGATGAAACTTAATTTTCTCTCCAAATTACTCCTGTAAAGAAATATAATGGCCTTATATTTCTTTACAGAGGGAGCACATGGATACGGAGGTGGAAGAAAACCTTGTTTATAGTTGAGAGAAACTTGAGAAGCTAGGGTGGACCTGCCTTGAGGCCTGTAGAGAAGAGACCCTGGGGGACCGCGTCGAGTCCTACAGAGCATCTGGCCGGGCTTCCTGAACTGAACATCCAAGTGGGACAAGCTTGGTTGTTGATCCTTGCCAAACTGCTGGTGTACAAATTCAGAATGGTACTCTACGAGAGTCAGACATCCTCAGTTAGATGAGCACGTCTTTCCATGTCTCAGTTTGCTGGCCTCAATGAAACTAAACTAAAAAAGTATAGTATGTCGAGAGTGGGAGACACAGAACTGTCAATATGAGAACCAATTCCATTCATTGACTGACCATCATGTTGAACTGAAAACAGGGGCCTGCTGGAACGACTAGATCACCCACTTGCCTTCAGATTTCGGAGGAAATTCAGGGAGACAAACTTGAGCATACATATATTAGTAGTAGAACATACTGTAGATGGGGGCGATTTGGGGGTTACCTTCTGAGAATACTGTATTACCGTTGTCGCCTGGGGTGGAGCCCTTGGTGGCCGAGCAGTCGGTTAAATCCATCTGCGGTGGTGCTGCCGGTCCAGCGCGGGGTGAGGAGGGAGGGAGCGGTGCTACAGCGCGGGGTGTGGACCGCTGCTGCTGCCGGGCTCCCCAAACTGTCCAGACGGACGGCCGGTCGCTGGCTTGCCAAACCGGCGGCTCACGTTTGGGCTGACCGGCAACCTACAAACGCAGCCCAAATCTGGGGCGGGTATGTGTAGGATCCCGTGGCCGCACACGGTTTGGTTGCGGATCTGACGGCTAGGACCTCGTGGACTGTTGTTCATGCTGCGGGACGCGAAGCCCGATGACGTGGAGGAGCTTGCCCTCCGCGTCGCATCGCATTGGTCGTGGTTGGACCGGGGCGACAGCGTAAGCTCTGGTTCCACGCCGTCCCCCATCGCCCGACAACCCTGTGCAAGCAACGTCGCCGGCCCCTTGTGTTCTTCGCATAGTTTCGGCTGCTCTGCGCCCCTCCAGGTGCGCCGCCCCTGCGTCCCTCTCCGTATGTTGTACCAACTCCCAATGGCATCACTGGGTCCTCCTGCGTGCGCCGGCGCCGACAAGGACATTGACGCCCAAATTAGAGGTGTGAGTCACACGCAGTGAGCGGTAACGGGCGAGGGAAAGGGCAGCAGCAGGGAGGCATTGGGCGCACACTGGTGGATTTGGAGGACCAGATCCTCGCGACGGTCCTTCGGCTCTCCCTCACAATGTCAGAGACGGATGCGAGGTGGCTCCGCCACAAAAACGCCAAACACGCCGGCTCGCCATCGGGCGATCGAAACGCGAGGCTATGGCTCAGGCGGCTTGTCTGGCCGAGGCCCGGGACAGCATGATTCGAAGAATGACCGGCAACCTCTCCTTCGACGAGGACCCAGACCTCACAGACGGCTCCAGCTTCGACAATGACGCACCTCCGGCCGTCGACGCCTACACAAAGAGGTACAATTGCACCGTCAACCACAAGGGGAAGTGGACGACGAGGAGATGGCGGTTTCCTCCGCCCTTCTTCGTCTCTTCGTTTTTTCTGTGTTTTTTTAATGTTTAGTTAGTATTGTCCGGCGATGAACACTTGTTCTGTTGGTTGTCCTACCTATGACTGGT
Source organism: Triticum aestivum (assembly GCF_018294505.1). Classification (NCBI taxonomy): domain Eukaryota; kingdom Viridiplantae; phylum Streptophyta; class Magnoliopsida; order Poales; family Poaceae; genus Triticum; species Triticum aestivum. The sequence goes on along the minus strand of NC_057803.1, from coordinate 717,781,760 downwards.
ACTGCGTGATTGATGCCCGAATTATGTACGTTTGTTGCTAAATGTGTTGATCTACGTATTTTTATGTTTTACTCTCTGTTCTTAAATACAAGTCTTTGTAGAAATGGAGGGAGTACATTGCATGAGTTGCATGGATATACATGAGACGTTTACAGAGACAACAAAAATGAGGGTCATGATTCGTGGATGTTCCAAGTGGCAAATGAAGAGTGACCGGTCATGGTTCGCGGACGTTTGTAGGGCCGGACCTGCGGCCGTAGATGCTCAGGTCCCTTGTCTCATTTGTGTCAAAAACGTTCTTATATTATGAAATCTAGGGAGTATTTTGTTTAGCATCGCAATGGCATGGCATGCACGCAGCGCATAGGATTCTTCTGCCGTCCGTCCCGGTGTGATAAACAAAGGCAGGTGGGGCGCGGGGTCTGTATCATGGCACCGAAAGGGACCAAAACTCGTGGGCCGTGTCGGGCACGGGTGCGACTTTTCTGGCCGTCCGCCCAGATCTGGCCTCGGTACCAGGCATTTAATACGAAAGTTAATGAATTCCGGCCGGAACGATCAGGCAGGCGCGAGCCAGCTGCGCAAACAAGTTGTTTCCTACTCCGTGCTGATAACAGACGCCACACAAAACAAAACAGGCTATCTCCACGGAGGTCACGCACGCCAGATGCGCACGCAAGCCGCGAGGCTCTCCTATCCTTTCTCCGTTTCCTCCTCTGCCCATGGCTCTACCAAACCTCGCCGCCGGGCACCCCCGTCGGCGGCGCCTGCCCGCCGCCGGGCCGACCAGGCCACCCGACGCATGCCTGCGCTGGATCCGACGTGTGACGTCGCCGTCGTCCAGGCACAGCACACCGCCGGACGTGTCGATGTAATCCTGGGCCGTCGTCGGTGCACGTCGCCGGATCGAAAGTCGCGGCCGGCGAAGCGCTCCGCCGGTGTCGACGTATGGCTGGGCCGGTGGATCGATCTATCCGGTGTCGTCGATCCTGGCCATGACTGAAGCACGACGTCGGATCCAACTCGTGGTTGACAAGTGATCGCCGTGCATCATCGGTTTGCTGTGAGGAAGCCAAATTTTCGTACCAGGTAAATTCCTCGTTTTTTTTTTGCGATTGTTTTCATTAAGGCCATGAATCAGTTTACCCTCTTTAGTCGTCGTATAATCCTCATGTTGAAAACCTCGTCGGTTATGGGAGGGATCGAAGTGGATCAGCCATGTCAAGTGGCGGTAGTCCAAATCTTCCATGAGACCTCCGGCAAAGATGGGATTAATTAACCTTCACGTTGGCAAGGAACACGGCTGTACACAGATCCATGCACAATCTCCCGGTCTCAAAACATAAAAAAAAAAGGTATAACCAGAAAACGGAAGCTAGGTTCTTAACAAGAACAACACAAAGATCTTTGTCCACATCTCTTTAGCTATTTATTTATTTATTTATTATCAAGGCCTCGAATATTCTGCACAAGAAACTACTCCCTCCGTTCCTAAATATAAGTCTTTGTAGAGATTTCACTATGAACCACATACGGATGTATATAGATGCATTCTAGAGTGTAGATTCACTCATTTTGCTTTGTATGTTGTCCATAGTGAAATCTCTACAAAGACTTATATTTAGGAACGGAGGGAGTACTGAATTTTGGTAGTAATTCCTCTAGTCATTGCTGTGCTGTACGAGATAATACTCCAAAGTACCTTGGTCGTATTGGGATGCCACGGTGCAGGTTTGTTCAGTGGCGAAAGAGTAGAGTATAGGATAACGAAAGGAGAGTCTGCCCACAGTCATCAATGATCGTGCCAGAACGAAACGGCCATGCCAAAGGTTTTACCTGGGCAATCCATATCTATTGAGTTTGTAGTTGCCGGCTCTGTGTCCAAGTGCAGCGGTGTTTGCAAACATATCATGGTTTGAGTTAACTTGCACAACGGAATTTGTACAACCATTTTGTCACCCAAGACGTATGATGTTCAACCTTGTATAGATAACACAAGGAAAAATGATGAGTGCACAAACAGATTGTAAGCTGCACCAACAACACAAATATGCAGAGCAAGCAGTTAATTCCTAATGTCATCACGCAGACAAAAGTAAGGCCCAAATGAGATTTTGCAAGCAGTACACAGTGCTGCTCACCTTAATTTTCCACAAAAAGAATGCAGTAATGGAATGAAACATACATTCTTAAGGTCTGTCAAACAAGATAATAAATTTTTTAGTTAGTTCATCACTGCATCCAACTTCATTAGGTATTAATATCAGATCAATATGGTAACTAGAAAAAAAAATATGCACAAAACGCTATGAATGTGGGTGTCTTGATTGTATCTGAAGAAGCAAAGCCCATTATGGCCTTCCTCCGGATAATAAAACTGTTATCTTCACTACATGCAAGCAGTCACATATGTTAACTTTTCTGAAATACATGAAAACAGAGGCATCATAAAGAAAATACCTTCACCTTGAAGAAAACATATTTAGCAAATTACTCCCATCTTCTGCAAATTAAATTAACCACGTAGATCAGCTAAGCCACTATGACAACATCACAATAACTTAATTAACATGAAAGAAGATAAGACACTCTAAAATAGTGCAATGCCAAGAAATTCTATCATGTGAAAATATGTACTACTCTCTCCGTTCCATAATATAAGAATGTTTCTGACACTAGACTAGTGTAAAAAATGCTACTCCCTCCGTCCCACAATGTTAGACCTTTTTGCAAGCTAGTTTAGCTTGCAAAAACATCTTATATTATGGGACAGAGGGAGTATTATATTATGGTATGGAGGGAGTAATTTTTACCCATTGGAGATAAATGATGTGAATTGGGATGGGTTTGATTTATTGATCCTGCAGGTTAGGATAAGATATTCCCTGAGAAAACGATTTAAGATGATATTTTGACTGATTGTTGTTCTACATGAATAACTGCAATAAGAGTTAAATACTGTTGGAAATTTTAATTAATGGATTCGATGTTAATTACTATGCAACACAGCCGATGAGTTACATGAAGCTCTAGATATTCCTTTTTTCGTCCTTCAAAAAGGAGCTAAAGGCTACGGAAGAACATTACACCCGCTGTAGACTAATCATCCTTCAGTGCAAATATAATTCATACATTTTAATTTATGCACATTACATTTATTATGTTTAATTCAAATGCCCTCTAAACATTCTAAATAACCAAGAACCAAGTACATCCACATTATTTGCCCTAACCAAGATAGAGATGGAAAGGAGTAGGGAGGAAGTACCTTATCGTAGATGGGATCACAGTAGGATTAACCGAACACATTTTTAAGCGTATGGAGTGATTTATCCCTAGCCGGGGTGGTCCCGACCGATCCCTATGCAACCGAGCATAGCGTAAGGGCGGATTCTTTTTGTGAGGGTTATTCATTTCCTTATCATGAAGGGTCCATATGCTTGTTACCTGCCAGTTCGACAATTTTCTGATCCATATGTTTCTTATACATCTCATCGATGCCTACTTCTTAGGACTTGTTTGGAATTGCTCCCGCTAAAATTCAACTTCGCTCTAAAAATGTAATCCAAACGAGGTAGATCCATGATGTCTCACTCCACAAAAACTAGAATTTGGTTACAACTCTTTATTTTCCCTGAAGCTCTTCAGGGGTTGCTCAAAAAACTCTAGTTCAAAGAGTCGTTATGAAGTTTTTTTAGAAATAACCACATATATTTCTTTAGATAAACGTATTACAGAGAGTACATATGTGTTCAACGCAATAGAAATACATAGGTGTCTTACATATTTGCACAAAGATCCCGCAACCAGTAACACTACAATTCCACAAGTGGAGAACCTTTGTGACTCGCTGAATTGTTGCCCACCATCGTCCTCCGGCATCGCTAGAGAAAAAGGAGAATGACCACCATACTTAGATCTGAGGGAGCACCTTTTGCATACAAGGATGCTTTTCGAGCCGATGAATCGAACCGTCGCTTGTGACAAGTCTGAGGCTTTGTGGCGCGTCGGCTCGGGCTCTTCCCATGTGCACTAGATCTCGACGCCATCAACTTCATCCAACACGGTTGAAGAAAAGGAACATCGCCGTCTGACCATCCACACACCCCACTTCAAGACACTGAACACAACTGCAACAACCGATGCCAATGTCACCCAAAGGAGTGCTGAGCGCTGACCTATAGACACAAATCTCGCCGGATCTGAAGACCAGCAAGAGCACCAAGCCACCTGCTCGCCCGACACCATCGATTAGAGCACCAACGGGATGGAGGAAAAGCAAAGGCAAATTATTCGGATGTGGCGTCGTCTCCTCCATTAATGCAACATCTCAGAAAGGAAGTACCCTATCCTATCTCCTTACTGGAGAGAATCACAGGGGTCCCCGGCCACCCCCACCTTTGGAGCGGCATACGGGAGGGACTCTGGAGAGCGGAGGTAGAAAATCGCCTCCCGGTCACCTCTCAAGACCTGTTCCGGTTCAAGAAGGCTAGGAACGAAGCAGTTCTTGAAGCCTCCGAGTCATCGTGGAGTTGGGTGTAAAATCACCACCACTTCCAGCAGTAAGTGGATACCACATTATTATTTTTCTCCGCGTCACCCAGCCAAATAGTCTTTTCCCATCATATTTTCCCATTTTTCGAAGTTGGGACTAGCTGGAAGCCAAACCAAAATAGGGTGAGTCCAGGGCACATCTAGATGTGCCCTAATTATTGCACACTAGAAGGGTTGGGCGCGCTTTGACGCGCTGTTGATGTTGTTGAGATTCTTAATAAAAATTACCCATTTCGTTAAAATATAAGGTGTATTACTTTTTTAAAAATCCAACCTCTTTAAGTTTAATCAAATTTATGAAGAAATATATCAAAATTCATAATATCAAATTGGTGTTATTAGATTCATCATTAAATGAATTTTCATAATTTTTTTGACTTAATATTATGGATGTCGATATTTTTGCCTCTAAACTTGGTCAAAATTAAAGAAATTTGACTTTCCAAAGAACTAATACCCCTTGTATTTTGGAACCGATGGAATATTTAGTTTGGCGGATGGGGGAGACAATTGAGTGTGTTTTATGTTTATTTGTAAGGCGGTTATTTGATGGGTCTTTCATTGTGTGATTCTGTGTTATGCGCTAATCAACTCATACTGCATCGTGGCTACATGTACTATATTGATGCTATAGTATCATTACATGATGGCGCTTCTTTTTTCTAGGTGGTAAGCTGATGCACGGGGTTGATATGTTCTTTTAGCCGGTTGGTGTTGATTGATTTGAAAAATCGTTGCCCTGATCAAAATGGTAAACCAAAGTTAAAATTGAATATAGAATAAAAGAGCTTGAAAATTAGGGAATATGATGAATTAAAATAATTAAATGGGGGAGCTTCTTGAGAAATTATTGACCCGACCAAAATTACGTGACCAAGTTCTAAACTGAAGACCTCAATTCATTGTGAGGATTTAAAAATTAGAAAGCATACTCATCTAGTGAAGAGTGTACATCTAGTTTCAAAATGTGTCCATAAAAGAATGTACTTCTATCTTCCCAATGCACTTTAAAGTAGGAAAAAAATACTTCTCTCTCATCACACAGTAATCAAGACCAATAGCTACACATGGTCTTCTTAATTTCTACATGCACTTAGGCTAGCCATAGTGGGAGTAACTTAGCTAGTAATATAACGCATCCCAAGACAAATATGCTTATGTGGCAAAGAGTTAATGAGGAGAGAGATGCTTGTGGTAACATAATATGTTACTGTAACATAACGCACTCCAATGCAAAATGTGTCTATAATCAAATAAATAAAGTCTTGCATGACACTAAACTTATGTTACTATCCATTATAAACGTAGTAACATATATATGTTACTACTCTAAGTTACTTCCCACTATGACTAGCCTTAGGTCATTGGGGCTTGGGTAATTAAAGAGGAGAGAGATAATGACTTGTACCTTTTTGATGCATTTTTTACTCAAGTCCATAATTTGTCCTAAAATTTCTAGATGCACACTCTTCACCGACGAAGGGAGTAGTGTATAGTATAAAAGAATTGAATGAGAGCTTTGATAAATTGTTGACTTGGTAAAAATCGGGTGACAAGTATTCCTGAAGAGATATACTACTACTAGAAACACCAGGAATAAAAGCCCGGCCCAGCACTTCCGCAACCAGCCCACCACCAGCCTGACCCGACCTGACTCTGCATCCACGGCCTAGAACCCTAGATCGGGTCGCCGCTCTCTCGTCTCGTCTCCCCCTCGTGTCGCCGCTGCCCACCGGAGATCGAGCGATGGCTGATGGGGACCTGCCCCCCGGCGGGCGACGCGCACGCTTTCTTCGGGACTACCCGGCGCCTGCCCAGGTGCCTCTCCATTCTATTCTCTATAAGCGCACGCATTTCCCTCGCCCCATGCCTTCGAAACCTAATTTCTGGATGGAAAACTGGTTATATCTATTTGGTAGTCGAAATTTCTGGATGGAAAACTGGTTATATCTATTTGGTAGTCGAAATCAAGCTGCAAGCTGGTTATATTTTATCTATTTGGAGTTCATTAGTTGGTTTACAAATTTATGCAGGGCTGTGGCTTTCTCTTTCCCGTTTTGGTGTAGAGCTGATAGCATATTTCTGTTTGATTAAGCAGAATATTATAATTTTTGCAATTTTTATAGTCACTAATTGCCAGTTTTTTTAGCATCAACGGATGATCCCCCAGCATGTCCATCAGTCAGCGTGGGACGAGAAGATACAGGAGATTGACTTGGAAATAAGGGAAGATCGAGGGCGTATCAACTTCCTGACCGGCCTTGTTAAGAAGGAGGTAAACAGATTATTCTTTTGGAAGCAATGCGGTAGGGCAATTTACTTGTCTGCCGTGTAAATGTTCTACTCTTAACGGATTCCAGTTTAATAAAATGTGGGTGCATCATTAGACTAGAGCCACCCGTTTTCATGCTTCTCAGTACTTAGTGTTTCATCGATGTGTTCTGTTTCAATAATACGCCAAAGTAGTTGGCACACTGCCATTCAGATGATTGTTTTTCTGCTGGCTTTAATATGTACTAGTTTGGATGTTATCTTGATCCCAAAGATGATTGTTGAATGCTTAATTGATGCTATTGCCTGGCAGTAAAGGCATTTGTAGCATCTGAACATTCTGGTTCCAGATGCATATAGCCACCTTGTATTGCCTAAATTAGTTGTTTTTGTCTGCTCAGTTCTGTGCGTTGCATATTTGTTCATAGAGGCTGGTTGTTGTCCTTGCTAGATTATAATCAGAGCTACTCCATCTTAATAGTTGACATTCCAGCCCTGACACTTACTAGACAATTAAACTCGGTAGAGCGGACAAATGCTCCTAGACAAATCTACTTCTGGACTCTGGTTGCAGTATCAGGTGGGAAAGCAGTTTGTCAGTGTGACCCATTCTTGTTTTCTTTGTGGTTTGTGCTATTCTGGAGTTGGTTTGTACCAGGTAATTTTTTATATAGATAATAATGCAATTATGATGGATTTGTTTGAGCATTATATGCTGTATGTGGTATGCATATATCTAGCTATCTGTATCTATCATTAGTAGATAGTCAGGGACTTAGGCCTTGGTTGCATTACTCCTATCCATCCATGGGTATTAAGTGTAGATGGGTCGTTATAAGTTATTTCCTTGTAAACTAATATATTTTTAGAAATGTGTCACAACTGATGAACAAGACTATCTCGTCAAATCAGTCAAATTGCAAGAATAGAGTTCTGGCCAGTGTGTGATTTGCTTGAACTTCAATTCCTGAATACATTGTTGTTTCCTAGGAGCTTGGCTTTTTTGGACTGTCTGATGAGTTAGAGGGTGAAACTCCTGATGTGCGAGCTCTGAACCGCGGCCTGAACACCATTCACAACAGGATGATGTTCTTACGGAGGAGGTAATAACCGCTGCGTTCTTATTTCCACATGCTGTTACGTTCTTGGATTTTGCTTTAATACTACCTGAGTCTTGTTTTAGGTATGCTTGCCTCATGAAGCTGAAGAAGGCAGAAACAGGAGATGGGCGATATATCCAGAAGAAGCTGAAGGCCTATAATGCTGAACTTGTGATCATCATAAACCAGATCGTCGACAAGGGTGGACTTTACTGCATAACACCAGACATCTTCTCGGAGGACATTGTCCTGATTGATTGATCGATTATCAAAATTCTGTGAAATTTGAATGTTGATAGTTCGGAGGACAATTGCAACTCCATGCTCTGCGTTTTTACCTTGGAATGACTATAATCTCGCCGGATAAACCTTTTTCTGTCTGGATAGTACTTTAGACTGCTCGAGTAGACCTTAGGTTCTAGCTGAATTTTGGCGTGCCGGCTTTTAGCAAGTTTTGAACTGCAGTGTTGTATATTGGTCTGGGGGTGTTGGCTGTGTGATGATTTTTCAGTGGATGCTGGATGTTGCTATATAGTATATCTTTTGAATAACAGCTGTGGTATTTGCATCTGTTTGGCATTTGCTATAGATACCTTCTGAACTGATGTTTAATTTCCCATTGTTATTTTGTACCGAATTGAAGCGAGGTGATCTAATTCGTAATTTTCTCGAGGCGAAGCAGTTGCCTGTTTTGACCTGTCTCATTTAGTTGATACTCTAGTTGCATTTTCAGCAGCTGGACTCAAATTTGATGTATATTCTGAAGAAAGCTCTATTTTGCTTATGCAGCTGCTTAGCTCCAAGTACAATGCATCCAATGATGTGTTAATTGTGACAAGAGAATTCAAGGCCTGCACGTCTCTTAGAACCGCCATGTCGGCTTCAGAATTTTCATACAAGTGAAGCTCATTCATGGCACAAACAGTCAAATTTTGCATCGAACCTGCAAGCTCATTTATGAAATGTCAGCAGATCAAATGAGCCAAAAGCTACAAACCTTTTCAGAACTTGTGCTACAAGGAGATATGCATTGTCTGATAACTTGAAACAAATAAGGACCAGCCTCGCGTATGTTAGTTGGTCATAAGAATATTAGGCAAGGGATAACTGATACAAGAACATCCAACACAAAATCTATCAAATAAAATAATACTGGGCAAAACAATAGATAGAACAATTAATAGCAAAAAGGAAACGACACAGCCAGCCAATAGGGAAAACGAGTTTGTATAAATTACCAAACTAGTTCACCGAAGTTAGAAGTTCATACCCATCATGTGCAAGCAATGAACATAGCAATCGAAGCTGGCTTGCGGAAGACTATGTAAACCGGCTTGCAGGCCACTTATATTATCCGCAGAGGATTTACCACTATCCTCGGCATTGGGCTTCGCTCCAGATGATCCAGCAACACTGGCATCCTCTTGGACATCTTGTGTTGAATTCTCAGGCCTGGATGGTTTCTCAGATGAATTTTCCAACTTAGCTTGATCTATTTCATTCTCAGCATTAAGCATGACAACTTCCAGAAGATTGAGTAACTAAAAATATTCAAAAGGTTAAGAAAAACTCAACCGAGAAAAAAAAATCTATATTGAAAATGTTGAAAACAAATCGTGAACCTGTTCAAGATGAGCTACACTTGTCATATAAAGAGGCTCATTTTATAGAGTTAAAAGTAGAACAAGTGCAAAAGCATTCTCTTGTTCCCCGTCTTCCTGAGGACAACCTTTCCACGCCTCTGATCAAGTGTTTCAGTATGGCAGGTGGGCGGACTGGGTAACTGAAGAAAAAAGTACAGTAAGAGCTTAGCCACATATGGATGATTTCTTGCGTGGTATGTCAGAGTTTCCACCACACGACGGGAAAGAAATGGTGGCACACCTGTTTATATGGCAGCAAAGAAATCACTTGGTACACAATTCAGATACAATTCTCAGCAAATATACACCAACGGAACAACCAAACTGACAACAAAAACTGAAACAAGATCAAAAGCAAAATTAATTACCATCTGAGGGTTGAGGGCGTGAATATGTGATATTTGCATGCCACCCATGCAGCCTAAATGATGGATCAGTTGCATCAATTGATTTCTTAGAAGAGCCCTGCCCTGCAGATCAAGCATAAGCATGTCCACCAGAATTTGAACCAGCAACTTTCTGCTTTCTTCCCCTCCTGTTCCTGGAGTTCATGCCAAAAAGTGAGCCGCTATGATATCGATGAGCAAATATCTCCCGCAACATGTTGGCTTCAACAACTAGTGCAGGTGTCAATGTAGCTAGTAGGTTATCGGGAGACGTCAAAAGCACCTGGAATCAACAAAGAAGATCTCCAAGTCAATTCATATAGCAAATCAAATAATTGTAACTGAAGATAGAATCATAAAACAAATTATGTCAATAATAATAATAAAAAAAAGCTTCAAAATGAGTCAGATCAATAACATGATTATACCTCCTCCCGTTTTATTTCCCAAGGGAAGGTTGCAATAATTGATACAGCGTCCATTTCAACCGGTTGTCCTTCAAGCTCTTGAGACTGTTGTTGCAACCATTGGGCACGTTGTTGAGCTAGAACCTCTTCAGGTGGCAGTGCAGCAAGGAATTCAGGATCAATGTCTCCATCATGTTGAGGCTGCTCACTGGAAGTCTGCTGAGAAATGAATGAAGTAGAAACAATTATGACAAAAAAAAAAGCTTCAAAACGAGTCTGCTGAGGCTGCTCACTGCAAGTCTGAGTCACTTGATTTTGACGTGAAGAAAGAACTTCAGTCCGTAAATCCTCTGGAAGAGCCTCCAAAAATGTAGGATCAATTACCCGCAAAAAAAAATGTAGGATCAATTGAGTCAGTGCCAGTAGCCCTACTAGGCTCCTGATTCCCCTAACTGCCATTCTGATTAGATTCCTGGACTGTGTTTTGGGGGATCCCCTAACACTCTCCAATGATATGTCCCTGCTGCTAACTGGTACTGCATTTCCAGAAGGCCTCCGCGATCGAGTAGCTGCCTGTACTGTACATCACCCAAATGTGTCCTGTCTGAAGCCGTATGTCAGGCACCATCATCTTCATGCCCTTCAACACCCCCAATTTCCACACCTAAACTTCTGAGGCTTTCCCCTAGATCAGCACCACTACCACTGCTTCCACATCACGAACAGCAGCGTCACTACGTTCATATTGCATATGTGTAACCATGCTCACTTGCACTGGATGCATCACTGTGAGGAGGTGCTGGACCAGCACTTGCAGAGCCATCCACCTCAGACCTTACTGCAAGAATATCATCATTTTTCATTTTGTTCTGCTGGTCCTTCCCTTGCATCAGTTTCTGGTCCGTGAAAATTACTGGGAGGATCGTTTACTTGAGCACCAACAGCAGGTGTGCTCTGCTCATCAGGATTTTCAGCCACAGGCCTTTTCAACCGAGAGAGCACAAGTTGTTCAATGCCTTCAGGTACTGCAGTGGCGGCAGATCCATTGCGTTGGGGGCCATCATCCAGCCACATATTAAATCGGTGTCCACTTCACAAGCTTCTGAATAATATAGCGTCCAAACGGGAAGAAGTATTTTCATGATTCCGATCAGAGAAAGCCATCTCAACTAAATTTTCTGAAAAGAGACAATAATCTGGATAAGCTATGCATGATGTACCCCGGGCTGGACACAGTATCTCATAACAGTTTAAGAAGGTTAACTGCTTAGGCGCAAGTTTGGATGCAAGGTATTTTACAAGTTTAAAAAAAAAAACCATGACTTCTCAAAAAAAAAAAGAGTTTATGAATCATTTGAGGTGTTTGGCTTCAAGAAATACTATAGCTTTCTAAACTGTAGTATTGCTGACACCATAGTTTTTTTTTTTGGAGTATTAGCAAATCCACTCTTGACTTTAAAGAGAAAAAACCGAGAAAGCAATCACGTCTGGCTCAGTCTAAACGATGCTGAAGACGTACGGAAGAAGTTTATCATACCATAATTATCACGGAAAATCCTCAAAAGAAAAAAAAAACACGGAACATGCCAACAGGATAACGGATATACAATTAGGAGCAAGCCACAGACCAATATGAGGCAGTTAAAGCCTATAAGTACGTATTCAGGTATATTTAGGTGAGCAGATAAACTTGGGTGCTTTACATGTGCAATTTTTTGTTGAACTTTCTCAATCTCAATAATAATATGTATGTATACACAAAATACCATATGAAGTAGTGCTGGTGCCAAACACCTAGAAGTAACTTTACAAGTAGTGCAAGAAACTGCGCTATCTGTATCCTGTGATATCTTGCAACCAGGGCTTCAAAAACTGTGGTTTTAGAAATACCCTGCATCCAAACACGTCATCATCAACCTTCTTCCTCATCCTCATCTCTTTCCTTTCGAAATTTTATCAAACACCTTGTGTGCATCTAGGAGAGGGCTGGTGCGCGGCGGTTGTGCTCGCGGAGGGCATCTCAGCTGCGCGTTACACGGACTCGCGCACCTCCGTGGCGCCGCGGCGCTGCAAGGACGCCTCCGGGAAGAGGTTGCCGCTGGAGGACCTGGTGGGCTGGCCATGGCGTCGCGCCGGCGTTGGCCAAGCCAGGCTGACGAGCTGCTCCATCCCCACCACCGCCGACTCACGTGTCCTGCCCGTACCCCGCCCGTGCTCGGTACTGCAGCGGGCATGGTGTTGTGCGGGAGCTGCTCTGGTGCGGCCAGGTGATGAATGGCGCGGCGTCGTCATGCGGCTGCGGGTGCTGCTCTGATCCAGCGAGGATGAGGCACTCACTCTGTTGCTCGGCGAGGCGAGCTCATCTTCGTCGGCTCCGACGAAATCACCTCTGACCTCCACTCCACTCCGTGCTTGCCCAGCCACGGCGAGCACGCGTACGGCCGAGCAAGCGCTCGCACCACCGTATCCCTGCTCTGCTCTTGCACTCGGCTCGTGATGTGCTGGTGCGTTCGCGCTACCGCATCCCTGATCGTGCACTCGGCGGAGCCAGCACTCACGCCACCGCATCCCTGCTCTTGCTGCTGATGCGTTCGGTTGCTGCCTACTGCTCTGTCCGCGCTGCCACTTCCTGGGGAAAAGGGTGCTGCTTGGCTCGGCCTCGACAGCGGCTCTGTTGGTCGGGTCGAGACGGCACGAACGACGGGGAGGGAGGCTCGAGGACGGGTGGAGAAGAAGGTGCTCCGTGCCGCAGCAACCTCGCGCGACGTTCTCGAAGCCGTACTCCGGTGGGTCGGCAAAGATGACATACGGCACGTCGTACACGTCCAGGTACACCACCCGCGCGCCGGCGAGCTCGGCGTCGAGCCTCACCATCGTGAGCGTGGCCTTCCAGATCCCCATCAGCAGCCTGCCATCGTCCAAGCTCAACGCCGAGTTCATCACGACAGTCACCTTGCTGTCGTCGTCCGCCGGTGCACGGTACCTGTTTGTTGAAATGCTAAAGAGAGAGAGAGAGAGAGAGAGGAGGAAGAAGATGGATGCTGACGTGCGAGCCTCGTTTTTCATAACGGTCAACTTAACGGCCAAAATAAACAACGCTGATTTCCCTACCACGCCAGCCCTGACAGATGGGTCCTGCGCCATAAACATGTTTTAAAATCCTCTAAAACGGTCATCAATTGTTTTTGGTAGTTTTTAGGCACAAAATTAGTAAAAAGTGAGAGTTTTTGGTCAAAATTTTATAAAGTTATAGTTCATAGGAATGACGACCCTAGTTGTGGTAGTTTTTTGTCAAACAATTTCTTCTGGCTTGTGCCAAAAATGTCCAATGACATTACATGTACTGTATCCCCAGAAAACATTCTTGCTTCCCAAAAAACTTTAATATGTTCAAACACATACCCTACACCCTATATCTAAGTACCTATCTTTTTTGCCTTTTTTTTGAGTTTTTCTGGAGCTAAAATCAACCAATCAGCAACTGGCACGCGTATTAGTTTGGTACCAGACGGGGTACGACTGCGTGTGGACATAGCGATTCTCGCCGAATTTGTTGAACGTGGTTTCCATCTATTTGGGTGGACGTAGCGATTTTGTGGCTTTGTCTTTCTCTCTCCTTTTGTGGATTTTTTCCTCCAATCCCATGCATGACTCACCTACCGTAGCCACCGCTCGGCCAGCGTATGGATCTATATAATGGCTCCCACCTCGCCCCTGCATCCCGCGTTGTAAGGGCATTCGTGTCCCTCAGTAGTTTTGGTGATTGATGACAATGTCTTTACGGATTAATCGTGTGTATGGAGCTTTTCAGGTATATCCCGACTAAACACAAGACGGTTTGATGCCCCTCGAAGACTTTTGAAGACGGCGTTTCTCTACGGTTCGGTTCAGTGGAGTTGAGTCATAGAAAAGCCGTACTATTAAGAGGGGGTTCGCTTTGGAAAGGTTTGGGTGGAATCTCACGTACACGTTCCCTTTTGTACCGCCTTCCCTCCACTCTTTGGAGTGTTCCTCCGTCTCTCCTTGTCTCTGCGAAATGAAGGTCTCCGTGTTGTTCCTCTCAGACTTGCAGTAGTACTGCGTCTCAAAGCGGTACTACCGCAGGAGGCAGCGGTAGTACCAGGCCCAGGCACGGTAGTACCGTGAGCCCCCACGGAAGTACCGCTCCCCCAGAGCGGTAGTACCGTGAGTTCTGGAGCAGGAGCGGAGGTAGGAGCGGATGTAATTTTTTACATCCGCACCTTCACGGTAGTACCGCGCCCTGGTCGCGGTAGTTCCGTGTCGGATTTTCGCACGACAATTTCTCAGCGGATGTAGTCACGGATGTAATTTTTTTACATCTGTGCCTACCGGGCCTGGCCTGCGGCTGTCTTGCGGTAGTACCATATGGGGTCGCGGTAGTACCGCTCCTGCGGATCTACCGTGCCCTGTTAGTACTCCTTTTGCCAGGTCTGGTCTCTGCCGTGCCCACGGTAGTACCGCGGCACGCCGCGGTAGTACCGCGCCTGAGGTACGGTACTTCCATGGGTCGCGGACTGGGTGGTGAGTAATGGTTGGATTTGTCCCCCCACTATAAAAGGGGGTCTTCTTCTCCAAGAAGATCCACCTCTTCTAACCCTAAACTCCATTGTTGCTCCAAGCTCCATTTTCGCCCGATCTCTCTCCCTAGCCAATCAAACTTGTTGATTTGCTCGGGATTGGTTGAGAAGGCCCCGATCTACACTTCCACCAAGAGAAATTTGATTCCCCCCACTAATCCCTAGCGGATCTTGTTACTCTTGGGTGTTTGAGCACCCTAGACGGTTGATGTCACTACGGAGCCATATTCCATTGTGGTGAAGCTTCGCGGTGTCGTTGGGAGCCTCCAATTAAGTTGTGGAGATTGCCCCAACCTTGTTTGTAAAGGTTCGGTCGCCGCCTTCAAGGGCACCAATAGTGGAATCGCGGCATCTCGCATTGTGTGAGGGCGTGAGGAGAATACGGTGGCCCTAGTGGCTTCTTGGGGAGCATTGTGCCTCCACACCGCTCCAACGGAGACGTACTTCCCTTCAAAAGGAAGGAACTTCGGTAACACATCCTCGTCTCCACCGGCTCCACTCTTGGTTATCTCATCCCTTTACTTGTGCAAGCGTATTTGTGTTACTTTCATTGCTTGCTTGTGTGCTTGTGTTTGTTGCATCATATAGGTTGTCCACCTAGTTGCATATCTAGACAACTTATTTTGATGCAAAGTTTAATTTGATAAATAAAAATTAAAAATTGTTAGTTGCCTATTCACCCCCCCTCTAGTCAACTATATCAATCCTTTCAATTGGTATCAGAGCCTCGTCTCTTTTTAAGGACTTTACCGTCCGAAGAGTATGGTTGACGTCGTAGACGATGTGGGAGAGCACTCCGGTGCGAATCCGATATCGTCTACGGGAGATGGGGGCAACTCGATCTCTCGTGAGGAATTCAATGTGGCGTTAGACACATTGAAAACCACCATGACGACTGAGATCAAAGACATGTTTAAGGAATTCTTAGAAGGGCTTAAACTTTCCACCGTGCCCGTGAAAGTGGGTGATCCCGCCAACACGAAGACGGATGCTAACCCTCATATTTCCAACATGGGTGAGGGAGAAGGCGTGTAGTAAAATCAAGCTTCTCCTCGTTGTACGAGTTGAAGCGACACATCATAGCACTGGCCCCACATGCTTGCCTCTAAACTTGGCTGAAAGACCCGCAGTGTACAATATATTTGCTGCGACCTCTAACATTTACCCATCACAAATTAAAATATATGTGGCCGTATGCATCGTTCTGATCCAGAGGCCGGGGAGTCCCCCCTTTTCGCAAAAAAAAACAAATTAAAATATATATTCATGTCTTGACCAGATGAGCGTGCAAACTACAATCACTAGGGTGTCAGGTAGGGCCAGAAGACTATTTTAATTTTTTCAAACAAACTTCGAGACGGCCACATAGCATGGAGCCGACCCCAATGATTTTAAGCTTACAGGCACGGTACACGCTATCCTAGACTACTCTACACATGAAACTGCCACACGAGCGTCCGGGCTGCGCTTGGCTCTTGGCCTCTTCGGGAAGTCGAACAATGATGGAGTACTACTGCACTGGAGGAGTACTACAGTACGCTTCTGGCCATCTGACACCGATTGAACTGCTGCATGTCCACCGCGTGCGGGAGGGAGAGCGTGTAGCGAAAGCTTCTCCTAGTCTTGCCAGCCACCACGCTCATGGGCGAGGGAGGGACGCTCCTGCCTTTGCGTGTATGACAGGTGGGCCCGACAGGTCTGTGGCCAACCTGTCATACAGCCAAAGGCAGGTGCAGTTAAGTCCGCGAGGGAGAGGATAATCAAACTTCTCGTTGATGTACGAGTTGACACGACACATCAAAGCACTGCACTCGATGCATTAATTACAACGCATGCATGCATGCCGTGACTCTCCTTTTGATACTTGCTTTGTAATACCCCGGCCCAAGTCGAGAGATGGTTGTGCACGAGGAGGGAGAGATCATGCAGACCGAACAGGACCCGACGATGGAGCTCTCTAAGGTCTCGATGGAGCTCTCTAAGGTCTCGATGGACCTCACCGTGCTCCACTGCCCCTTGTGCCTCCGCCCCTTGACGCCTCCAGTGTATGAGGTTCAAATACACCTCGTCTGTTCGGCTGATTGAGCAAGGTGCAGGTTTCTTGATTGATGTGCTATTCGATTGATTTCTGCAGTGCAAGAGAGGGCACCTGGCCTGCGCGGACTGCCGCGTCGAGCGCCTCGGGAACCAGCGGCAGTGCCAGAAGTGCGAGCGGGGCGGTGGCTTCGACATGCGGAACACGGCGATGGACTCCGTCCTTTCTTCGGTGAGGGTGGAGTGCCCGCACGAAGGTTGTGGGCTCTACGTCACTTACCACAAGCTCGCCGATCACCAGAGCATGTCTCCGCTCGCGCCCTGCAAATGCCCCGTGCCCGTCTACGGCTACGAAGGCCCGCCGCCGGCGCTCTACTACCACATCAGCACCGCACATCCCATGCCCGTGCATAGGATCCAGTACGGCAAGGTGCTCTAGCTGCAAGTGCCACTATCAGAGCCACGGCTCTTGCTGTTCGCGGAGGAGGACCGCCACGCATTTTTCTTGGTTGGCGGCGTGCTCGACATCGGCGCGCCTATCGTCGTGTCGGTCGTCTGCATCAGAGCGGGGGCGTCCCCACTGCCGCACTACGTGGCCAAGCTGTGGGCGAACGGCCCGCCGGGGGAGCCCGAAGGCATGACCGACGCCATCGAGGTGGAATTGGAGGTGACAAGCAGCAAGGATCCCAGCGACGTCGACGTGCAGGAGCTGACCTTCTTGACAGTTCCGCCCAAGCTGCTGGCTGGGGCTATGAGAGTTCGTCGTAAAGGGTTACGCTGATGCAAACTTTGACACTAATCCAGATTATTCTGAGTAGTAAACTGGATTCATATAGTAGAACAGTTATTTGGAATAGCTCCAAATAGAGTGTGGTAGCTGCATCTAGGAAATGACATACAGATTTGTAAAGCACACACGGATCTGAAAGATTCAGACCCGTTGACTAGTAACCTCTCTCACAAGCGAGATATGATCAAACCCCATGGGTGTTGGAATCATTGCAATCACATAGCGATGTGAACTGGATTATTGACTCTAGTGCAAGTGGGAGACTGTTGGAAATATGCCCTAGAGGCAATAATAAATTAGTTATTATTATATTTCCTTGTTCATGATAATCGTTTGTTATCCATGCTAGAATTGTATTGATAGGAAACTCAGATACATGTGTGGATACATAGACAACACCATGTCCCTAGTAAGCCTCTAGTTGACTAGCTCG
The DNA here is from genome assembly GCF_018294505.1 of Triticum aestivum. NCBI lineage: Eukaryota > Viridiplantae > Streptophyta > Magnoliopsida > Poales > Poaceae > Triticum > Triticum aestivum. The sequence goes on along the minus strand of NC_057803.1, from coordinate 717,763,544 downwards.
TTGATCAATAGATGGTTACGGTTTCCTGACCATGGACATTGGATGTCGTTGATAACGGGATCACATCATTAGGAGAATGATGTGATGGACGAGACCCAATCCTAAGCCTAGCACAAGATCGTGTAGTTCGTATGCTAAAGCTTTTCTAATGTCAAGTATCATTTCCTTAGACCATGAGATTGTACAAATCCAGGATACCGTAAGAGTGCTTTGGGTGTGCCAAACGTCACAACATAACTGGGTGGCTATAAAGGTGCACTACGGGTCTCTCCGAAAGTGTCTGTTGGGTTGGCACGAATCGAGACTGGGATTTGTCACTCCATGTGACGGAGAGGTATCTCTGGGCCCACTCGGTAGGACATCATCATAATGTGCACAATGTGATCAAGGAGTTGATCACGGGATGATGTGTTACGGAACAAGTAAAGAGACTTGCCGGTAACGAGATTGAACAAGGTATCGAGATACCGACGATTGAATCTCGGGCAAGTACTATACCGATAGACAAAGGGAATTGTATACGGGATTGATTGAATCCTTGACATCGTGGTTCATCCGATGAGATCATCGTGGAACATGTGGGAGCCAACATGGGTATCCAGATCCCGCTATTGGTTATTGGCCGGAGAGTTGTCTCGGTCATGTCTGCATGGTTCCCGAACCCGTAGGGTCTACACACTTAAGGTTTGATGACACTAGGGTTATAGGGAAAGTATGTACGTGGTTACCGAATGTTGTTCGGAGTCCCGGATGAGATCCCGGACGTCACGTGGAGTTCCGGAATGGTCCGGAGGTAAAGATTTATATATGGGAAGTCCTGTTTTGGTCACCGGAAAGGTTTCGGGTGCTATCGGTAATGTACCGGGACCACCGGGAGGGTCCCAGGGGTCCACCAAGTGGGGCCACCGGCCCCAGAGGGCAGCATGGGCCAAATGTGGGAGGGGACCAGCCCCAGGTGGGCTGGTGCGCCCCCGCACCAGGGCCCAAGGCGCCTAGGGTTTGGGGAGGGGGCGCCTCCACCTTACTCCTGGCCGCCGCCCTAGATGGGTTTTGGGGGCTGCCGCACCCCTTGGGGTGGGAACCCTAGAGGGGGAGCAGCCCCCTCCCTCTCCCCTATATATAGTTGAGGTCTTTGGGGCTGCCAACACACGAGTTTTGACCTCTCCCTGGCGCAGCCCTACCTCTCTCCCTCCTCGTCTCTTGCGGTGCTTGGCGAAGCCCTGCTGGAGTGCCACGCTCCTCCACCACCACCACGCCGTCGTGCTGCTGCTGGACGGAGTCTTCCCCAACCTCTCCTTCTCCCCTTGCTGGATCAAGGCATGGGAGACGTCACCGGGCTGCATGTGTGTTGAACGCGGAGGCGCGTGATTCAGCGCTTAGATCGGAATCAACCGCGATCTGAATCGCTACGAGTACGACTCCTTCATCCGCGTTCTTGCAACACTTCCGCTTAGCGATCTACAAAGGTATGTAGATGCACTCTCCTTCCCTCGTTGCTAGATTACTCCATAGATTGATCTTGGTGATGCGTAGAAAATTTTGAATTTCTGCTACGTTCCCCAACACCTTGGAATCTGAACATGTGTTGGGGAACAACCAAATTGAGACTTATAAAATGGAAAAACTAAAATTTTGAGATAAGCCCTATAAAACCGGAAAGGAGGGAGTAGAAAAAGAAGTACTCCATCTGGGAATAGTGCCGCACTTCGAAACTAGAACCGTCAATAAATTTTGAGCTTGCGTCTCATCACATTCCAAATTACTCCATGCTATATTGAATTGCAAACCTGTTCACACCGATCACAACCTAAACGGTTTCCCACTTAGGAGTGTATTAGTACTCGGTTATAAATACTAGTATGCCAAGATGCCTACGCATTCCTCCTCAACTCCTCATCCACAAAAACAAGCAAGTCATTCAACATCCTTCCCTTGCATCTGCCATGGCCAGCGTGAGTTCTGGGTCGAGAGATTGCCACCAGGGAGAGGCGAGCATGGAAACAGAAGCACGAGAGATGTCCCGCCTCGCTACGAGAGCAGCCGACATGTCCCGCCGCGCGGAAGTAGCAGCACAGAGGTCCCGCCACACCGCTGAAGCAGCACGGAGATCCCGCCACACCGTCGATGCAGCAGACTGGTCCGGCCACGCCGCGGAAGCAGCAGAGAAGTCCTGCCGTGCCACGAGTGCAGCAGAGATGTCCCGTCACGCCGCGACGGCCTGGGAAAATTTCTCGTGGGCAGGCGACGACTGTTACAGGCGCATGCATGCGATCGTCCATAGCCAGATGGAGCAGATCTCCGGCTGGGCGAGGTTGCAGGACGACATGAAAGCCTCGTTTGAACAGGCTATCAACGTGCTAAGGCAGGGCAATGAGAGGCTCCGGGCCGAGCGCGACCTGCTGAGGGAGAAGATCATCCGAAGTGCAGACCAGCAGGAGGAGACCAGTGCCTTGTTGAAGAGGACCGGCGTCATCGTCAAGAAACTTATGGACGAGAATGACATGCTCCGCAATGAGCACCAAAGGCTGGTGGAGGAGTCCGTGGATGTTCTCAAGCAGCGTCTTAAGGACACGAAAGAGCTCATCGCCGCTCACCGCGGAGATTAGTTCCCGCGGCCTGCAGCAACGCATCAAGAAAGTAGAGATCAGCGAGCCAGATCCTTGTCTTCCTTCTTCTTTTGCCCTTGTGTATTTCGGGCGTAGCCGCATGTGGCTTTTTTAATTATCTTTATAATTATGTAAGACAATTAATCGTCCTTATCTTTCTGTGGAAGATCAATGTTGCGAGGCTGGAATGAAGAAAACTCTTGCTGTGGTGACCCTGGCGTTCCTGTTCTTCTAGTTGCTGCTGGGCTTCCTTCAGTTTCCTGGTTTCTTTTGATGTAATAATCGGTTTAGGATGTGGATTGTGTCGTCGGTTGTGAAATGTTGGGTTCTAGCACGGATGTTTGGCCTTTGTTGGCCTCTCGGGATGTTGCGATTTCAATCTGGTAGCTTTTAGTCCTTCGTGTTAGGCTGGAGTTGTGCTGAACTTCTTGTGAATTGTGGTGGTTTTCAGTAATGAAAATCGGAAGGGACAAGCCCTTCTTTGATAAAAAAAAATTAATCATCCTTATATATTCATCAGTCTTGCTATAAGTCGCAGTAGATGCTATATAGGTCCGTCGAATCTTACATCAAGATCCGTGCTTTCAGATTTTCTTTTTTCTCTCTTAAATCTCAGTCGAGTGAGACATAACGACGCCATTAAACAGAGGGTCAGGCGCCGTTAATGGAGACCTTGGGAGAGAGGTGGACGGCAGATGGAGGTCAAAGGGCTCTCCTCCCGATAAGCACACGCAGGGGTCTGATCGCCTCTCGTACTCAAATAGCTACCCTGCACGGCGCCTCTTAGCTAATAAAAAATGGGGACGCGTGGCGGCACGTAAATGGTACTAGTAAGTAGAACGCCCACGGTTTCAACAATACTTGTGTTTTCGATTGTAACGTGACAACACTTGTTCCAAAATGACTTTGTTGATTGTTAATGTGTGCACCTTCTCAAATCGGACTGCAAATTTACCACAGCATGTTGGTGCCATGTCATGGCACCAAGCCAAGTTTCCTTATTTTCATGCGTGTTTTGGATTTACAGGAATTAAAAAACTAAGTTTCTCAATGTTTCTAACCCAGCCACGACGCCCAGAATTTTGAATTTCATTCCCATTTCTTGCATGGAACCTAGAAATTTACCCGAGGACACACATGTGATTTTTCAACCAACGTTGGTGCACTGGAACATGTGCTTGTATTTCAAATTTGAATTATGCACACAAAGGTGACACGTTCCCTCCCAGAACCACGAGCCTTCTTGAGAGAAGCTCCGATTTGCAAGAAGCTTATACCAAAATTTGTTCCTATTCGGCCAATTGTTTTTACCACGGCATGGTACTACCATGACATGACACCATGCCAAGTTTCATGATTTTAAAACCAAGTTTCTCAATGTTCTCGACCGAGCCATGATGCCCAGATGTTTGAATTTTATTCTCATTTTTTGCATGGGACCTACTAGAAATTCACCCGAGGATACAAATGTGATTTTTCAATCAACTTTGATGCACGGGAGCATGTGCTTGTAGTTCAAATTTAAATTATGCACACTAGTCGTCAACCCGTGCTACTGCACGGGTTAGTAATTATTGAAAAATTATAATGTTATACGTAATATTTTTATTTAATTATATTTATTTTAAGTCCCCTACAAATCAGAATCATGGTATATTTTGAATTATTTTTACTACTTATTTTCATACCGTATATAATATTATATTTCCATACGCCCTACACATAAAACATTGTGGATAATCATATACCTTTGAATTTTTTGTATGCTTATCATGTGCAAAATTTGGGGACATATTCTTAAGTGTGATTTATGGGCGTGATTAATATAATATAAGTAACTTATATCATGTGTGTCAGAACTTATGAAATCAGTCGGTTTCTGATGCACTCACGCGGTTTAGATAATTTTCGATTTTTTTGAAGATTTCTGTTGCACTCGCACGGTCTAGCAATTTTGGATTTTTTAATATAATCTAGCATTTGTTTATATATTTCTGACATAGATTTAGCCTTTTCTATACTAATATATTTTTATTTTAAGAAAACACTATGTACATGTTTTTTTGCGGCAAACACTATGTACATATTAGGTACAAATTTCGAAAAATATACTTAAGTCTGATTTACTCACAATACACTTATAGTGTAGGCGAATTTATAGTGAACAGAACTCCGTGATGTACGTATATTCTTCTTTGTAGTGGAATGATGTACATATATTGCTAGCTGTGTTACGCATGCATGTGTAACTTCATCAGTATGTTTCCATTAAAAAAACAGTTTTACTATTTTTCAGACGTCTGTTTTCAACTGTCCGTTGGATCCACACGAATCTCTGTGCGTTGGTTTGTCCTCAGTCTCCGTGTACCGGGTCATCCTGTCGCAGTTTTCCATTCAGTCGGTGGGGGGCGGCTACTTTTGCCTTGGCTGAGGAGGGGATTGACGGAGGAAGGGTGGAGACAGCGGAGGGAAGGTGGGGCTCCTCGCCGGTGATTAGCAGTAGGTCGTCCAGGCGGAGATGGCGCGCGGCCGGTCCCCAGCAAAGAGCGCTTGATTGCGGGAGGCGTATTTCACAGGGATGACCACAGGTACAGGGGATGTTGGTCTGGAGGGAGCTCGGGGAGCTCTCCCGTCGTGCTCGCCACCAGCGCTCGTCGACGCGGGAGGTAGTAGTCGCCGCGGTGGGGCGCAAGGTAATTTTCCCCCTGTCTCCCTGCTGTTATCGCTCTGCCCAATTTGTCCGTGTGTTGCTCGATGTGATATGCCTCTCCCCGCGTTCGATTCAGTTCATTGTCATGGTCGTCGCAGGTGTCGCTCAGTTAGTTGGTTGTTAGGCCAGGAATGTTCGTGATAGTTTAGTTCATCAGGAACGCTCCTGAAATTTTAATCTGTAGTTGATTCACTTATTTATCACAATAATTCATCAGTTTTGTACATGCTCAGTGCTGTCAGCTCTTATGTTTCTCATTCTTCAAGCTTACATCATTCTTTAGTCATTCGGTCTTTAGATTTTAGTTATATATCAGTCTTCAGACAGTTTTGTTTTTTCAGTCATTAGTGTACTTCTTCATTGTTGTTCAGTGTTGGGTCTTTTCTTTATTTTCAGTCTTTTAGCTTTCATTTTTTCAATCACTCTGAAATGCAGCTTCCAAAATCTTTGGCTCTCATTTCATTAATGTTCCAGTTAGTTGAATAGTGTGTCTTCTCTCTTCATTTTCAGTATTTCATTTTTAGTAATAGTTCAGATCGTCGTCACATCTTCTGCTAGTCTAAATTCTGTATCATGCCCATTAGTATCAGTCAGTGTTCACAGAGTTGACTCATCGGTCAATGTTCAGAGAGCATGCATCATTGTTCAGTTGTTCATTCCATCATGTGTTATTATTATCAGTATCTCCAGTTCACTCTAGTGTTTCTTCAGTCTATTTTTTTGCTGTCTCCAGTCTCTGTTTTTTCCGAATACTGATCACTGGAAGTTCATCTTAGCTACATCAAGGACCAAGTGTAGTATCTGCAACCAAGTTCAGGATTCAATATTTGTACCCCAAGTATTCAGTTTCAGTTTTAAGTTTTAGCAGTGTAGTATTTGTACCCGAGTTCTTCAGGTCTCAGTTTCTTTAACAAAGAGCAGCGTCAGTTTCAGGTTCCAGAAGGTGTCATTTTCTTCAGTCTGCAGAAGGTGTCATTTTCAGGTTTCAATATGCCTATTTTTCTGTTTTTCATTTTAGTCATGGACACTTAATTAGGGTGTCACATAGGCAGCACCCATGCTATTCATTCCTGAAAGAATAACAACACCGATGTATCTTTTTTCAGAACTCATGTGTGTGGTTAGCAGCCAGTTAATTTGAACCTACTCCCTCTTTAAAGAAATATAAGAGTGCTAGTATTTCTTTACAGAGGGAGTATTAATTAAGCTATCAGTTTAATTTTTTTTCAGTTTGTGTTTTATAACTGTTTTCTTAGTATATTTGGTGCATGATCAATTATCAGAATTATTAATTCACTCAGGTTTCATCCTGCTGGGTTCAGGTGCATTGTTGATGTGTATTTTCTAAGACTTGTCAATTTAAATTTAGCCTTTTTTCAGTCTTCTGCAGGAAGGTGATAACATTTTTTTCTTTGAGTTCTTCTCAAGTAGAATACCAAGGACACAAGTAAGCCTTATCTAACTCTAGTACAAATCCTTTTTTATGTATAAACTTATTTATGCATATGACTAGTTTTTGCAAGCAGAATCATTTTTGTTGTTTTTCAATCGAGCTAAATTTTGTTGGCCTTTTTTTATTCTCCCTGCAATGTGTGTCTCACACATAGGCACACGGGGGTGTTGAGAGAATGCAACAGTACCCTTTCGTCATTGCTTATTTCATCAGTCCTCAGTTTTTCTTTGGATCGGCTTTTAGCGCTTCAGTATTCAGCCTCATTATTTATTATTTCACTCCATCATATAGTGTTTGCGTTTCAGTATATGTCATCTTTATTTCAATATAATTCATTGTTCCTCTCAGTCTTATTCTTAGTCTCAGAACTCAAAGTCTCAGTTTTCTTCACATGAGGATTTCATTCTTCAGTTTCAATAGTTTCATTGTTAAGTGACATTTTATTCAGTTTCGTCAGTATTTTCAATGTTAGGTGTCTTTTTTTCAGTTTTGTCTGTAGTTAGGTGTCATTTTCATTGTTAGGTGTCATTTTCTTCAGTTTTCAGTGTTTCATTTGTCAGTATTCAGTTTTGTCCGAGTTTTCAGTCATGTAGTAGATTTACTCATTTTCTTCAGTTTGTAGTTTCATTATCTTGTTTCGTCCTGAGTTTTCATTTTACCTCTTCGTTCATTCATGTTCAATCACTTCCTTGTTTTGTGTTTTTCGTCATGAGTCTTCTTTTTGTTCAAATTATTATTTTCGAGTCACTTCTCAGTCTTGTGTTTCAGTTATCAGTGTCTCATTTCACTTGTGATCCAAATTTTCATGGTGTGCTAGTTGTCGTCAGTCTCGAGACATTGTAATGATAGAATTAGCTTAATTTTTTGTTTTCCATTCTTACTCATTCCTTTTAGTTAACTTTGTCTTTCATCCCTTAGTCATCAGTTTTCATTCTCGATGTATATTTAATTATTATTCAGTTCCATCCATGTTCATTATCTTGATATTGATCATTCTTTTGCTGTTAGATAACTAATCTTTAGTGCAACCCCTTCAGTCCTTTTTAGTCATTGTTTGTCTTGGTGAAGTAAAACATGGCATGATCAGATTTGTCTATGAACTTAGTTTGTCCTCAATCATCTTCATTGTAACTTTTGTTTTTGTTAAACATTTGATTTGGCAATCATTTTTTGTGTTATGACCTCAGTTTTGTTATCTTCATCATTCTATCTACACAACTTGCTCATTTTTATTTCATCATGCTTTCTGGTTAGTTTTAAAAGTGATATTAGCTGGCAAGTTGTTATCATGTAGATGCCCTTTTAAGGTAGCCTCCAATTTGAGGACCACCCTGACGGCAAGCATGGCTGGACTATGCCTTGGGGGAGGGATCGTAAGCACTGCCGCATACAAGTCAGTAGCTTTTCAACAAGGATGGCTGAGAGGAATTCCCGGAGGAGAACTACCAAGCATTGAGAGAGCGGTGCTAATCACCATCAGGAACAGTGCACTGGACGAACTGAATAGTGAATACGATGGACGATGGTTGTCTTCAACGAGGTCTAATTATGAGATTGTCACGAATAAGACTGTTTTAAGTTACCGCAGTTTGTTATGTTGTCTGTCATCGATGTCGCGCCAGAAGATTGACGAACTATGCTTTTTTTTTTGTGGTATTCACCGTCAAGAACTATGTATATTGCGTCTCAAAACTTCTTGTGCTTTTTCCATGTGGCACTTGATTATTAAGTGGTCAGTAATAATGTTTCTCTCTTTTCTTTTTTGTAAGTTCTTCTGTTGTGGCCATAGTTTGTGTTTCTTTTGGGATTTTTGGGCCGAATATTTTCAATGTTCTGGGAGTATACTTTTTTTTTTGAGGACCAGTATCCTTTCAATTCTCTGTCTTGAGTTGATGATCATTTATCAGTGTTATTCATTGTATGTATAAGTTTTATCCTGCTGAACAAGCAAGAGCTACAAGACTTTCAAGTAAGTTCATGCTATCAGTGTTACTCAGTGTCACAGTTCAGTTCTGTGGAAGGAAGAAAGGCCAGATAGTGCGCAGTCTGGGGCGGGTGTGGCGTTGGCCCCAGCCCACGAACAATGGGTTTTTTATTCTCGTTTGTGTGTTTTTTGTTCTGCCTGATGCGCAACCTAGAAGGTCCAAGAGGTGGAGAGTAAGAGAGGGTGGCAGAATACGACCTGAGGGAGAGAAGAAAACAGATGTTTTTTGTTCGCTCAGGATGGACTGAGTACCACACGTGTCATGAGAGGATTGGAACAAAAAAACATCCTGAACCAAATTTAAAATCAGTCGTCTGATGGATAGACACTCACAAAAAAAATCAACTTGTTAGGTGATTTTAATTTTCACGTTTCCTTCCTTCCCAGCATAATACCTATGGACGCTTGGGGTGGATTGGATCTCACATTTAAAGTGCATGGACTTCCAAACCCCCGTTTCCATCCAAGCGTAATACTGATGGACTCTTTCCCCATTTAATCGTTGCACTATGTTTTAAAATTTTATTTCACGGGTAATGAGCCAGATCGTTGATTCTTTCCCCTTTTGTTGTTGGACTATTTACTGTTCTACATTTTATCATTGGAGATACACTTTTAGTTAAGCAATCTACCGCACCAATTATCTTGAGAAATATTTATTAGAAAATGTTACAGTCTTCAAGGAAGTAGCGGTCCAACAGGTCATACGTACAGAAATAGACGTGACTTGTTTCATTCATAAACAACTACAAAGGTAAGAAAAATAGATCTATTGGGGGTGTATATACCTTGTTTTGAGTGTCAACCACGTCAATGGACATTGTTGATGCCATTGCTAGACAAAGAGATATCTTGTTGTTTCAATTATTTCTCCAGCAAAGACAATCATTCTAGCAGCAGCGGCAGTACGAACTATTGCTTCTCTCCAATTAAAAAAAATTCTTGTCTCCGGCGGCCGGACGTATTTGCTGCCATGTTATATGTCTCATAAATAAGACCTAGCTCCTACAACATGTATTTGTGAACTGGTGTGACAAAAATTGAAGAAGATCATCAGATTTAGAAAGTAGGAAAGGATACACATACACTTCCCAAGCTGATTTCCCAAGTAGGTTGATTGATTTTGGCCGGCTAGATGTGCTACTACGTACTGTTCGTACATGTAACATTGGCTGATTTCTTCCGGCCGCTAACACGGGCAAGTGAGAGATACGATCAATGGCAGCAGAACCGTGCATGTATTTGTCTGCAGCGTCGGCCGACGGGTCGCAGTGTCGGCGGTGAACAGCGACTAAGCATGTTGGCTTAATTTCTTCTCAACGCGGTCATGTGGAAGCCCGTCAAGCGAGATGCCACGCACATGCTAGCTCTATTAAACATGCACGCACACAACCTTGATCGGGTCTAGTTAGACGTGCACGTAATCAAACTTGATAGGTCGTGCACTTGATAAATCCTTGTGGCTGGAAACCTTGTTTTTTTTACGTGAGGCTTACCTTGATTTGATTCAATAACGTTAGTTGTGTCAGATGCATTTTTCTATAAGATGGAATCATCGGTGTTATGTAAATTTTCCTTTTATCCTAATTGTAAAATTTTCAATCTAACGGTTTAGTTAATTTTTATGATGTGGATTAATGAGAAATCATGAATGGTGCCTCCAATTAGTAAATATGAGATTAAATGACCAAAAACTCAATTAATGTGTAAATAAGGCCAAACGGAACCGGAATAATTTCAAAATTTAACAGGGCACTCATGTAGTTCTATGTTGCCTTTGTAAATAAACTCAAGGCGGATAACATATATCATTTCGCACTCAAAGGTGGCACGTTCCCTCTCAGAACCACGAGCCTTCTTGAGAGAAGCTTCGGTTTGCAAGAAGCTTATACCAGAATCTGTTCCTATTCGACCAATTTTTTTACCACAACATGGTAGTACCATGACATGACATCCATGCCAAGTTTCATGATTTTCAGACGTGTTTTAGATTTATAAGAATTTTAAAACCAAGTTTCCCAATGTTCTCGGCCGAGCCACGATGCCCATATGTTTTAATTTTATTCTCATTTCTTGCATGGGACCTAGAAATTCACCCGAGGACACAAATGTGATTTTTCAACCAACTTTGGTGCACGAGAGCATGTGCTTGTAGTTCAAATTTGACTTATGCACATTAAATGACCAGAAACTCAATTAATATATAAAAATGACAAACCAACCCAGAATAATTCCAAAAGTTAATAGGGCACTAATGTAGTTCTATGTCGCCTTTGTTAAGAAACTCAAGGGGGGGCAGCGTATATCGTTTCACACTCAAAGGTGGCACGTTCCCTCTTAGAACCACGAGCTTCCAAATCGGCCCAATTTTTTACCACAACATGTTAGTGCCATGACATGACACCATGCCAAGTTTCATGGTTTCCAGGCGAGTTTTGGATTTACATGAATTTAAAATCAAAGTTTCTCGATGTTCTCGGCCGAGTCATGACGCCCAGATGTTTGAATTTCATTCTCATTTCTTCCATGGGACCTAGAAATTCAACTAAGGACACACATGTGATTTTTCAACCCACTTTGGTGCACCGGAGCATGTGCATGCAATTCATATTTAGATTATGCACATTAAAAGTCCAGAAACTCAATTAATGTATAAAAGGCCAAATAAACCCGAAATAATTTCAAAATTTAATAGGGCACTCATATAGTTCTATGTTGCCACTGTAAATAAAATCAGGGGGAGGCAGTGTATATCGTTTCGCACACAAAGGTGACACGTTCCCTCTCGGAACCACGAGGCTTGTTGAGAGAATCTCCGGTTTTGCAAGAGGCTTATACCAAAACTTGTCCCAATTCAGCCAAAAATTATACGTATGAAAACAGGGTTTAGATTATCCCAAACATGTCGCTACCTAGACCAATAATGTACTATGATTTGAATTCAACATAAAATGGATACAAATATTTGAATTGGAGAGCGTATGGTACATGTAGTTCATAGTGAAATATGATTACTGCTATATGTATGTTTTTTGTTATCAAGATAATATTTAAATTATTGTATAACTTGACAACAATCGTATTCAAATAAGGAAAACTAGCAGTGTGACCCGCGCATTTGCGCGGCTAGCTATTCTTATTGTCTGTTTATTATGTTTGTTTCGCGTACTTTTTTTCAACACAGTACAAATGCTGATGCTCATATATACGTACATACACTCATTTCCATGAATGCACGCACACACATCCTACCCCTAAGAGCACCTCCGAGAGTCTGAGCCGGCACATTGGACTTGAACTCTGGTGGGCAGGGGATACCACTGTCCTCCTATCCGTCTAACCAATGGTTGGTTCGCTATTTTTGCATTAATGCTATGTCAAGTCTCGAGATGCTCAGCTTTATGTTCATACAACTCTATTTACATCAACCGACTGTCCATCCATTGCTATGAACTTTTAATGTTAGTTTATCAAATATTTTGAAGGCATTGCTTCACACGCTCTCATTGTGGTCATTTTCTTATCATCTCCATGTTGTTCTACTACAATTAGTTACACTTAATTAACATTCTTTGAGGCTTTTGATAGTTAGTGTTGCAGCCCAAAATAATTATTGTTTCATTGCATAACATGCTTTTTCCTGAACATATATAGCATGCCAGCACTGATCTTCTGTTTTCCTTTCATGTATGGTACATTGAATGTACACAGTTCTTATAAGATTTTTTTTCCTAATTAAACACTTGTATGTTCCTCTCAGTTATCATGAAATCCGCTAGTTAGAAGTGATTCATTTATACCTATGTTCATCATTATTCTAGTCTTGCCCACATGTATCGCTATTTCATATACACATATTGTGGGTCTAAAATTTTCGAAATAAAAAAAGTCAATTTTCTAAATTTATTGTTAATATGTTTATTTAGGAATTTAAAAAATAAACGAATATGTCGATCCATAATACTCCCTCCATCCCAAAATAAGTTTCTCAACTTTAGTACAATTTTATACTAAAGTTAGTACAAAAATGAGAAACTTATTGATGGATAGTGGAAGTAGTATATTCAAAGTTTGATTAAGCTAACCGGATCTGCCGCCTGGTGAGGGAGTAGTAAATAGTGTGTCCATTGTGCAGTCTCATTTTTGTCTTTTTACATCATAGACAAATATATTTATTTATAAAATTCTACATAATGAACAACTATATGTGCATGCAAAATAATGCTTCAGATTTTTTAGCAACAAAGTGCGGTTTTTTAAGTGGGCTACATAAAGCTGGCTAGACGCATTTGTGAGTTTTAATTGTACATCAGTCGTCAATTATTTTTGCGGGTAAAATACATTAGTCAATGATAACATACATGCATGTGTTGTCGCTAGCATCTATGGAGTACTTTGTTTTTTTCTTTAGGGCCTTTGAGTTCTCCTTGATTGATTGACTTGGTAAAGGAATAATGTAGCTTGCCTGAGCAAAAATGTAGCGTGTGTGACTAAAGAATCTGGGGCGTGCATGTTTTTTTATCTTGATTGAGCTCAAGCGTTGGAATTTTAAACGTGTATAGTAGGAATCTTTATGGAGCGTGCGTACCTAGGACTCCTGGACGCGTGTGCGTTTCTTTTTCTTTGGTTGAGATCCGGCTAGCTGTCTGCGATCCTGTACAACACATAAACAGTGTCTGACATGGTAGTTCATACTATATGATAATCCGTACGAAAGTTTCCTAAAATAAAAATCTATACGAAGCCTACTTTTTTTATGGAAGCGTAGATGAGATCTATGTTAAATCACATATTGAATCTACGCCGTTGAAATCTCATAACTTAACACTAATACATCTTAACCGTTCATTTTCTATCGTTTTAAGTATATAATAGATAGATAGATAGATAGATAGATAGATAGATTCAAATTTAGTCCATATGGTAGACGGCAATATATATGTTCACATGGTGGAGTAAAATGTTCATATATGATGGAAGATCAAAATGTACGACTACATCAATTATAAATCGCAAGGTCACCTAACGATATATTCGAATTCAACATAAGGTGGATTCAAAAATTGAAATTCGAGATCATGGCATCTGTAATCATATAAAAAGGGACATTACTCTTTCTTTGGTGGGAATTGATTTGTTTTTTGTTGTTGTTGAGGGAAGTGCGAATCGATTTGGTACTGTGCAGGGTAATCTTGTTCTCCCGTTTTTTTTTACATTTTTCTTGTAGTTTTTTCAATGGCATCTATAGCAATATAGTAAAAGGGGACATGACTCTCTTGTGTATTGTATGAATTGTTTTTTTACACGTTAAGTTTGTTCTGCCGAACAAGGAATCCGCACCTTGTTATCCCAAAATTTTCAAGCTCGAGTATCTTTTGTCTCACCTGCTTTGAAACTCCCGCTTCTTCAACCCGCGCCGCGCCTTGTTATCCCGAAATTTGGACACGCGCAAGAACTCCCTCCTCATCCGATGCTCCCGCAGCCCAGACACGCGAAATCCCCCTTCTACCCCTCGGCCGGAAATGAAGCTCCACGTCGCGGTGTCAAAACCGGTGGGGCTACGCTAGTAACTTACCCTACATTTTAGACAAGCGCGTCCCTAAGCTTGGCTCCCCCCTCCCCCAACGACGGAACCGTCCATCACAGCGGAGCAGTACCCTCGGCGCCGTTTCCAGAGGCCTCGGATCTTCTTCCCCGCCTCCGACAGTCACACCAGCATCATCACCATCCTCCACGTCCAACCCAATGATGCTGAGGTCCACAAGGCTATGCCAAAGATGTTGTACACTCGTCGCATCACTTTGTTTCTCCATTCCTCTGTTCTTCCAATTCATGTGAGCCAAACACACAGGTTGACTGAAATCCTATGTTTCCAAATGCTCTGTCCTGCACGTGCATTCATATCCTATTCCTATGTTTTTCCTGTCCCTGCGCTTATAGAATCCTCCAATTCTAAGGAGCCCTTACAGATTTACTTCATTTTCAGATAGGCGTCAAAGAAAACTCTGTGTGTTATGTCCTGCTCCTGCCGTGCCGTCATCCACCCCACCTGAGGTGCACCATCGACAGAAGCGTTCACTGCAGCAGAGATCCCCCCTGCAGACTTCCTTTCACCGCCTCAGATCATCTTCCCCGTTGCCGGCAGCCACGCCAACCGCATTACCATCATCGACTGAGCAGATGAACCTGAGGACTACATAGTTCCGGAAGAGAGGTCGCAGTCTTTCGTGTTTGCTTATGTTATACATCGGTTATTATTACCTGCTACTTTATCGTTCAATCTTGAGTTTTGAATTGCCCATGGGTCTCATATTGAGCCAGCAACGAATAGTATCTGTCTACTATCTGGTTCATCTGGGGTCTTTGATGTGGTTCATGTTGGGTGGGCAACAAACAATAGATGATCCATTGTCTATCTTTTTAAACTGAAGCTATAATCTACCTGCTATCATTAGTTTTGGATTCATCCACTCGTTTGCTACCATCAGTCTTAATTTTTGCATGCACCCCTTAGGCCTTACAAAATCTAACTATTTTTTTATTATGCATGTCAGATATTGTACACAATCATACTGAACATGTAGAGAAAAAGAGAAGACCGTTGCGTGCGAATATAATGTCATGCAGACGCCGCTCCATGGTGGGCGAAGTGGCCCCCCTCCTGCATTTCCAGATTGTATTCCAGAGGAAGATAACTGTTCATATGGAGATTCAGAAGGAGCCGGCCACGCCTGTTTACCACCTGAGGTGTTTGCTCTAACCTGACATGCCGATGTTCGTCATATCATGCATATGGCGCCTTGCATTGCTTACATTATACATCTTATATGTTATCAGCTTAGTTTAGATTTGCTTTGTGTGAATGCCACCTGTTTGGTTTCTATATCATACTCCCACCATTCCTAAATATTTGTCTTTTTAGAGATTTCAACAAGTGACTACATACGGAACAAAATGAGTGAATCTACACTCTAAAATATGTCTTTATACATCCGTATGTGGTAGTCCATTTGAAATCTCTAAAAAGACAAATATTTAGGAATGGAGGGAGTATATGGGAATTATGCAATGCCATCTTCTTTAGCCAGGCATCATATACGTGAATCATGCAATGCCATCCTGTTTAGCCAGTCATCGTATATGTGAATTGTATCGTGCCATATTTTTTCCATAATGTATTCCATTTGTCAACAATGTTTATACATTCATCTACTCTTCATGTGCATCAGGCATTTGAGTCGGTCATGGGAAAATCTGGAGTGAAAACAAGGTCTTCTGAGCAGTCAGTGCTACCTGTCGATGCAGATTTCTTGCTGGTTACAGATAGCTCCTCAGAGGAGGATTCAAAGAGAGATGACCAGTCGTATCCCCCCCCCCCCGAGGTGCATGCTCTAACTTGGCTGGGTTATATTGCTCATATCATGCATATGGTGTCTTGCATTGCCATGTCATCTGCTTAGATTAGACATGCTTTGTGTGAATGCCTCCTGTTTGATTTCTATATCAGATATGTGAATTATGCAATGCCATGTTTTTCAGCCAGTTATCATATATGTGAATTATGCACCGCCATGGAGCCAGACATCATATATGTGAATTATCTCATGTCATCTTTTTTTTCATTACGTATTCCATTTGTCGACAATCTGTGTATATTGAACTACTCTTCATGTGTATCAGCCATTTGAGCTGGTTATGGAAAAATCTGGAGTGAAAACAAGGTCTTCAGAGCAGGCAATGGTACCTGTTGAAGCATATATCTCGATGGTTACAGGGAGCTCCTCAGAGGAGGATTCAGAGACAGATGGCCAGTCCTATATTCCACCTGAGGTGTATGCTCTAAGTTGCAATGTTTATATTTCTCATATGATGCATATGGTGTCTTGCATTGCTTAGTTTAGACATCATATGCACACTATTGAATTCTATCTACTTAGTTTAGAGATCATACATGCGAGTGCTAGCTGCTTAGTATATGAATCAATTATGTCAATTATATCATGCCATCCTGTATACTTAGACAACATGTATGTGAATTATTTCATCCCAACCTATTTTAGAAAGACATCATATAGTTTTGTCATGTCATCCTGTTTAGGTACTCATCATATGTTGAATTATGCCATTATATCCTGTTAAGTTATCCATCATATATCTGAAACTGTGTCATGCTATCCTGTTTAGTTAGGCATAATATATGTGAAATTGTGTCATGCTGTCCTATTTGGTTAGACAACATACATGTGAATTACCACATCTGTCTATCATACAATGTCTGTACGTTCAATTTCTTTTCTTGTTTATCAGCCATTTGAATTGGAGGGGGTGATGGCAGTATCTAAGGGAGCAAAAACCCGTTCTTCACAAAAGACAGTGCTACCCGTCGATGCAGATAGAACCATGGTTGTACTGGCCCACAAACTAGCCCCACCACACATAATCGAGACTCTTCCAGATTGCACACTTACACCGTTGGGCAGAGAACCAGCTACAACCCATCTAACCGCAACCCCAGCGGATAGTAACCCACTTATAGTTGACAAAGCACCATGTCCACCACAGAGTACCCCCACACGAGCAGTTTGTAAAGCTACTACAGTGCCCAAAGCATGAGGACCACCACAGCTAACCCAAACTCCACGTTTAAAGCAGAAGAGAGACTGTTCTCAGGTCAGATTCCGTAGCTATGGTCCATACTCCTTTGTTGTTGCATCACTGTATTTACTCATACCAACTACTTTCGAATTTGAAGGATCCAATTGAAACTCCAATGGCGCAACAGATATGTTTTAAACCTATTTCTTTAACTGGATTGCTGTTCTAACTTCTTGCTCTATGTTGATTTCAGTTTAAGTTGTATAAACAGTTATGTTCTCATGTGATGCACATTACAAGTGCTGCCAATGTTGTGTAGTTTCTCACACTTATATTCTGTCTATGTTGCTGTGTCTTAAAAATATATGAGTTGAACTGTGTCTCTATCTTGATTAGGGAACATAAACTAGAATGATATGGACAATACAGTGACCATAGTACATAGATATATGTTTGTTTTTCATGCTGTTATCCTGTCCACCTTACTACTATACCGGTTTACCAAAATGAGTTTCGTATACTACAAGCTAAACCTGTGATGTGTCTGCTTGTTTCTCTTGTAGTATGCAAACAGAATATTGGAGAAGAGCAACCCACTATGCAATGGTCGAGAAAGTAATGCAGATAAGGTTCAAGATAGTGAGACAACCCTGTTAGTCTCCAAGAAAGGTGATAAAAACGATCTTGTAGATAGTGAGAAAACCCCACAGTCCTGCGTTGATGTAGTGTTCGAGTTACTGGCCAGTACTGCTGGCACAAGCTCTTCGAACTTGCTACCTGAATCACTTCGGCTTCTTTAGTCTCAGCTACAAGCTGAAAGGCATCAGTCAGCTGTGCTACGGCAAGAAGCCAAAGGACTGAGGAAGTCCCTGCAGAATTCAGATGCGTACTTTCTTGTGCAACAACAAGCGCTGGAGGATTTAAGCGCCAAACAAGAGAAAGTTAATAAGCTTGCTAAGCATCTTGCTAGCATTATGGGTACCCAGGATATTGTTTCTTGAGTTCTTCTGAAGTGGTTTCAGTTCTAGACTTGTTTTGTTGCGGCGTTTATATGCTGTTGTGTTCCCTATATTTGCACTGGTGGCGAACTTTGATGCCCAGTGGATGTAATATGTGTACTAGCCGTGATAGCCTAGCGTTAGTTGCTTGCTTATTTATTTCCTTGTTGTCTTGTTTATTTGTTTGCTTGTAGTCAGTGCAGTTCTTTTTCCGCGGTTTGCTAATGGCTGCATTAACCTATTTTTTAAAACTAGGCCACAATAACCATGGGGTAATATTTACTATAGTGACACTGGGCCTCCTATGGGCCGTAGAAACAGTGGGCCTTCTACGGGCTGTAGAAACAGTAGGCCTTCTACGGGCCATAGAAACAATGGGCCTTCTACGGGCCGTAGAAACAATGGGCCTTCTACGGGCCTTATCATCAATGGGCCTTATACGGGCCGTATGATCGATTGGCCAAACATGGGCCAATAACAGGCTACATTATGGCCATAAACGGGCTAGAGTTGGAATCGTCCGTTCATGGGCCGACCATAACGGGCCATCGTTAATAGGCCGTATTTGATGACGCTATGAAAACGGCCCAACGAATTAACGGACCACAAACGGGCCGACTGTAACCACTGGCTGAATTTGGCCCACAAGAAGAAAATGACAGTAACGTGCCATAAGTAAACGAATGCTGGAAATGAGCCTAAGAATAAATGGGCTCTGAGAAGGCCGAAAGATAACATGGGCTAGAAACGCCCCAACGGAATAACGGGCCGTTAATGGGTATAAAGTGATATACTGTTCATTACGGGCCAGTTTCACCACGGGCCGTTAATGGTTGTAAAGTGATACACTGTTCATTACGGGCCAGTTTCACCACGGGTCGTTAATAGGCCAAGAGTTACATAGGGCCTCATATGGGCCGAAAGACATCATGGGCCATACATGGGCCAGAAGTGAAAACGGGCTGGAATCATATTGGGTGGCCCAGATGACGCTACTGGGCCTAATTCAGATAGGGTGTAACGGGCCTTGGGTTAGCGGGCTGTAAATGGGCTATATGCGAACATGCCGTTAACAGGCTTTCCATGGGCCGGCCCGCCAGCTTTTGACCAAATCAAATGGGTCGCCCTTTTCACAGGAATGGGCCTCTGTTGGGCCATGCCATGTGTCGACGTATCATAGGCGCCTATCTGACCCACTGACGAGCTGACACGTGTTTCGTCCGACCAATAAGAATTTTACACGTGGAAATTTCCCATTGGTCGGGGATGTTAACGGGTTATCGGATCCAAAACCCGACCCAATAGCTTAACGGTGTTCCGTTACGGTGGATGCCACGTGTCGGTCACCCTTGACGAAAGCACTTCTGTGACGCATGATTTATCGTCATGGAAGTGGACACTTCCGTGATGATAATTTTGGTAATGTCATGGAACACTTCTATGACAGCACATGTATGACTATCTTGATTCTGTCATAAATTTGTCATGGATGTACATGCATGACAAAAAACGTCACCTACTGTGACAAACACGTATCATCACGGAAGTGTATTTTTTTTGTAGTGGAGTTAAGCGCCTTTAGTAAGGAAACATTTTTATTACATACCGAATTTTATCTTCGCTTGTCACTATGGAAGATAATCCTTTGAGGGGCTTGCTCGAGGTATCTTTACCTCAACCTAAAGTGCTAAGATCCACTCCTCAACCTTTATTGTGAAATTCCTTCAATTATTATGGAAAAACTGCCTGCTAATCCTTATGCAGGAGATTGAATAATATATCGTGATATGCACTTAATCTATATAGATGAAATTTGTGGATTGTTTAAGCTTGCAGGTCTTTCTTAGGATGGAGTTAAGAAGAAAGTATTCCCTTTATCTTTGGGGGGAAAAGCATTGTCATGGTATAGGCTATTGGATGAATCTGAAATATGGGAATGGAACCGATTGAAGCTAGAATTTCATCAGAAATTTTATCCTATGCACTTGGTTCATCGTGATCGGAATTGTATATATAATATTTTGCCTCATGAAGGAGAAAAAGTATTTCTCAAGCTTGGGGGAGGCTTAAATACACGATGCAACGGTAGTTGTAGTCGAGGTAGATGACAAGCGTGCGATCAAAGCCGAGGTAGCACTTGTGGTCCATGGAGTTTTGCGCAAAGACGACGGTGACAATGATGGCATTACTCCCTTCTTCACGGGACGCTTGTTGAGTCAATTCCAGTAACATGAACCAAGTCGGCCCTCTCGGGTCCCAAGAGATGCCCATCCGGTAGATGCCCATTTCAAATTTCAGCTCCCTTGTAGCAAACAATAACTGAAGCATGAGACACCTGTTGTTGTAGTCATCAGGTTGCAGCTTGTAGATGTCCAATGAAGGATGTAGAACTGTCGCTAGTTCATACGGTATAGCTCCACATACAACGCTAGCCAGACTGAAGCACATAACAGGAGCAATATGCATAAGGAACTCCAAGTATTTGTTGAGGACTGCACACTCGCACTCAAAAAGTACACTTGGGACCAAACACCTCTACGTCAATTCTAGCAACCCAAAAGTTCTCAAACTGAATAGGGGAATGCCCTTGGCTGACATTCCAAGAAGCATGGGTTATGCTAGATGTTAGATATGCTTGAGTAGAACCAACCTCAAGGTAGCATCTTGCATATGTTGTAATCACCCAGGGCTGCACTGAAGCATCTACAATTATAGCAGGAGTACACAGACTTGCCATTCCAAAATACACACTGATACATCCATTTTGCATCATATTTTCCTACTATTATTTATTATGTTTTGGGTCATTATTTTACTCTATGATACAATTCTTATGCCTTTTCTCTCTTATTTTGCAAGTTTCACATGAAGACGGAGATTGCCAGCAGTTGGAATTCTGGACCGAAAAGGGCTACACTAGAGATAGCTATTCTGCACAACTCCAAATGACCTAAAAATTAAGGGAGAATTATTTTGGAATAAAAAATATTGGCAAAAGAAATACCAGGAGGGGGGGACATCTGAGAGCGACAAGCTCAGGGAGCACACCCTATGGGCGTGTGGCCCCCCTGGCAGGCCTCCGATGCCCATCTTCTCCTATATGATGCCATTTTCCCTACAAAAAGAAATTAGAGAGAGACTTTTGGGACGAAGCACCGCCGTCTCGAGGCGGAACCTGGGCAGGAGCACTTTTGCTCTCGGTGGAGCGATTCCACTGGGGAAACTTCCCTCTCGGAGGGGAAAATCGAAGCCAGCATCATCACCGACGATCCTCTCATCATGGGAAGAACAATCTTCATCAACATCTTCACCATCACCATCTCATCTCAAACCCTAGTTCATCTCTTGTATTCAATCCTCAAAACCTCAGATTGGTACCTGTGGGTTGCTAGTAGTGTTTGAGGGATTCCTAGATTAGGTGGTCCTCGAACAGCCGGACTATATACTTTGGCCGGACTGTTGGACTATGAAGATACAAGATTGAAGACTTCGTTCTGTGTCCGGATGGGACTCTCCTTGGCATGGAAGGCAAGCTTGGCAATTCAGATCTGTAGATCTCCTCCCTTGTAACCGACTCTGTGTAACCCTAGCCCCCTCCGGTGTCTATATAAACCGAAGGGTTTAGTCCGTAGGACAACAACAATCATAATCATAGGCTAGCCTCTAGGGTTTAGCCTCTACGATCTCGTGGTAGATCAACTCTTCTAATACTCATATCATCAGGATCAATCAAGCAAGAAGTAGGGTATTACCTCCATCGAGAGGGCCCGAACGTGGGTAAACATTGTGTCCCCCGCCTCCTGTTACCATCCGCCTTAGACGCACAGTTCGGGAGCCCCTACCCGAGATCCGCCGGTTTTGACACCGACATGGGTGCTTTCATTGAGAGTTCCACTATGACGTCACCATAAGGCTTGATGGCTCCTTTGATCATCGGCAACGATGTGATCCAGGGTGAGGTTTTCCTCCCCGGACAGATCTTTGTATTCGGCGGCTTCGCACTGCGGGCCAACTCGCTTGGCCATCTGGAGCAGATTGAAAGCTACGCCCCTGGCCGTCAGGTCAGGTTTGGAAGCTTAAACTATAATGCCGACATCCGCTGAGACTTAATCTTTGTCGGATTCGAGCCCATGTCAGGTGCGCCGCGCAGTGACGACGAGCATGACATAGCTCTGCCGTCGGACGGTGTTCGGGAGATCACACCTGTGGCTACTCCAGCCCTCAATCCGGAGCAGATTGCGCCATCCGAGGATGGGTGGATGGACCCCGCCATGGAGGCCGCGCACTCAGCGGCGATAGAGCCGGATACTGATTTACCTCCTACGAGACCTGTGTTGCCGGACCCTTGGATTCGTCCCCATCCACGGGCTCCAAACTGCCTGCGTCCGTGCCTATCGAATCTGATTGGGTGCCGATCTTGGAGTTTTCCTCCATGGATATCTTTCAGCACTCGCCCTTGGGCGACGTGCTGAATTCATTAAGATCTCTCTCCTTGTAGGAAGGCCCTTGGCCGAACTATGTCCGGCTTGAGTGGGAAGCGGACGACGAAGAAATTCGTTCCCCACCCACCACCCACTTAATAGCCACTGTCGACGACTTAACCGACATGCTTGATTTCGGCTCCGAAGACATTGACGGTATGGACGACGATGTAGGAGAAGAACAGGAACCACCGCCCACAGGGCGCTGGACTATCACCTCATCATATGATATATATACATGGTGGACACCCCCAAAGAGAGCGATGGCGATAAGGCAACAGAGGATAATCCCCTCGAGAAGCAATCGAAGCACCAGCGTCAATGACGCCGCTCTAAGCCACGCCACAGCAAAAGCGACGATATCGGCACAAGAGACAATAACGCTGCGGATAGTGCCGAAGATGAAGACAATCCCCTCCAGCCAGGCCTCGAGCGGGAGGATGGGCAAGCTAGCCCTAAGGAACAGGCAGCAGACGGAGAATCAGAGGATGACAATTACATGCCTCTATCCAAAGACGAGGTGAGCCTCGGCGACGAAGAATTTATCGTGCCTGAGGATCCCGTCGAACAGGAGCGCTTCAAGCGCCGGCTTATAGCCACAACAAAATTCCTGAAGAAAAAGCAACAACAGCTTCAAGTTGACCAAGATCTGCTAGCAGATAGATGGACTGAGGTCCTGGCAGCCGAGGAATACGAACTCGAGCGCCCAACCAAAAGTTACCCAAAGCGCAGGTTGCTACCCCAACTCGAGGAGGAAGCATTAAAGCCTACGCTTCCAGCGTATGATGCGGCTGACCGGCCACCTCATGGCCGAGACAAAGCGGCATATCAGGCCGAAGTCCAGCCCACACCCCACCGCCAGTCAAACAAAAATACCAAGGCCCGGGGTAACACGCAGGACCTGCGAGACGTATTGGAAAACAAAGTAGGACATGCAAGATCGATCTACGGATCATGCGGACACGCCCCAACGCGTGACTACGACCGTCACGCCATACATACTAAAAGCAAATCCGGCCGGGCCGAATACAGCAGACAAGACTCGTATGAACTGAGTCATGATATAGCCCGGCACAGAGGCGCTGCACACCCCCTATGCTTCACTGATGAAGTAATGGATCACGAATTCCCAGAAGGATTTAAACCCGTGAACATTGAATCATATGATGGTACAACAGACCCCACGGTATGGATTGAAGATTTCTCCTCCACATCCACATAGCCCGCGGTGACGATCTACATGCCATCAAGTACCTCCCATTAAAACTCAAAGGACCTGCTCGGTATTGGCTCAATAGCTTGCCGGCAAACTCCATTGGCAGTTGGGAGAATTTGGAGGACGCATTCCTTGACAACTTCCAGGGCACTTATGTGCGACCACCGGATGCCGATGACTTGAGTCACATAACCCAATAGCCAGGGGAATCAACCAGGAAATTCTGGACTCGGTTCCTAACTAAAAAGAACCAAATTGTCGACTGTCCGGATGCTGAGGCCTTTGTGGCATTTAAGCATAACATCCGTGACGAGTGGCTCGCCCGACACCTCGGCCAAGAAAAGCCGAAGTCCATGGCAGCCCTCACGTCACGACACTCATGACCCGCTTTTGTGCGGGCGAGGATAGCTGGATGGCTCGTAGCAACAACACATCAAGAAACCCTGGCAACTCAGACGCCAAGATAGCAATGGCAGGCCACATTGCAACAGACACAAGCGCCGCAACAACGGCGACAACGCCGAAGACACGGCAGTTAATGCCGGATTCAGTGGCTCTAAATCCGGTCAGCGAAAAAAGCCGTTCAAAAGAAGCAATCCGGGCCTGTCCAGCTTGGACCGCATACTCGATCGTTCGTGTCAAATCACGGCACCCCCGATAAACCATTCAACCACACCTATAGAGAATGTTGGGTGTTCAAATAGTCTGGCAAGTTGAATGCCGAAAACAAGGAAAAGGGGATGCATAGCGACGACAAGGAGGAACCCTGGCCGCCGAACACACGAGGACAGAAGAAATTTCCTCCCCAAGTGAAAATGGTAAACATGATATACGCAACCCATATTCCCAAGCGGGAACGGAAGCGCGCACTGAGGGACGTCTATGCGATGGAGCCAGTCGCCCCAAAGTTCAACCCATGGTCTTCTTGTCCGATCACATTCGATCACAGGGATCATCCCACTAGTATCCGTCATGGCGGTTCTGTCGCATTGGTCCTTGACCCCATCATTGACGGATTTCATCTCACTCGAGTCCTTATGGACGGTGGCAGCAGCCTAAACCTGCTGTACCAGGATATAGTGCGCAAAATGGGTATAGACCCCTCGAGGATCAAACCCACCAAAACCACCTTTAAAGGTGTCATTCCAGGTGTAGAGGCCTGTTGCACGGGCTCAATCACACTGGAAGTGGTCTTCGGATCTCCGGACAACTTCCGAAGCGAGGAGTTAATCTTCGATATCGTCCCCTTCCACAGTGGCTATCACGCCCTGCTTGGACGAACCGCATTATGCATACCTCATGATCAAAATGCCACGACCTCGCGGGGTCATAACAGTCAATGGAAACACAGAACGCTCGCTCCGCACAGAGGAGCACACTGCGGCCCTCGCAGCAGAAGCGCAAAGTAGCCTTATGAGGCAAACCGCCAATTCGGCGAAAAAGACCCGGGACACCTTCAAGCGAGTCCGGAGTACCCTGCAAGAGGATCGCCAGGCACATTTAGAGCTCGCCTAGCAATTCGGCCTCCGTCCTAGTCCCAATCAAGCGGCAAAATTTGCGTCACGTGTACATAATTACGCACTCAAGATACCATGGGCATAGGCGGAGGCACGACCATGGCACGGCCCAGAATGCGGCTTAACCGCCTCAGGACCCGCATACCTTTACCATTTTCTTCCTTTCAGGCCCCTATTATCTGAAGGCCCTCTCCGATCATCTGATTATCGGACCCGTCACGGGAAGGAAACACCAAGGAAGCAAGAAGCTTTGACGTATAAGGGAATCCACAGGTGGTCTCTGATAACGATCGATATACCTGTTTTGCATACCCACACGCAGCTTGCCCTTGGATAGGACATGTCAAATAGTCCTATTTTTTACTTATTGCACTACATGTATGCATACTCTTTGACGTATTATCTAAATAACAATGTACAACATTAGCTCATTACCGCACTCCTTTATCTTTTTTCCCTGTCTGCTTATTTACGACAAATTGCACCCGTACATTCTGATACGTCCAGTGCGCCAGGGGCTTCAGTGTACCCCATAACACGGCAAGAAAATTCCGAACACTTTCGACAGTGCGGCACCCTGAACTTATAGCATTATATGCATCAACTCCGAATCACGTCTTGGGTCAATAGTTGGGTTTGCCCGGCTCCCATGTTTTGGTACCTTACATTCCACTATATCGACTAAGGTAGCGCTGGGAGAACTACTGCGATTGTGTCCCGGTTCTTCCGGATGAACACCTCAGTAGAGAAAGCCGAAAACTAACTGTCATGATGAAGCGAGAGTTGGTCGCTGTTCGAGAGGTCTCAAATCCTTAAAGATTTTTTCCGCTTCGGGCGAGGAGTCGGTGAGGGAGTCCTGGATTAGGGGGTATCCGGACAGCCGGACTATAACCTTTGGCTGGACTGTTGGACCATGAAGATACAAGATTGAAGACTTCGTCCCGTGTCTGGATGGGACTCTCCTTGGCGTGGAAGGCAAGCTTGGTGAGGGAGTCCTGGACTAGGGGGTGTCCGGACAGCCGGACTATCATCGTCCGGCGGACTCCAAGACTACGAAGATACAAGATTGAAGACTCCGTCCCGTGTCCGGATGGGACTTTCCTTTGCGTGGAAGGCAAGCTTGGCGATACGGATATGTAGATCTCCTACCATTGTAACCGACTCTGTGTAACCCTAGCCTCCTCCGGTGTCTATATAAACCGGAGGGCTTTAGTTCGTAGGACAACATACATTACAACAATCATACCATAGGCTAGCTTTAGGGTTTAGCCTCCTTGATCTCGTGGTAGATCCACTCTTGTACTACCCATATCATCAATATTAATCAAGTAGGACGTAGGGTTTTACCTCCATCGAGAGGGCCCGAACCTGGGTAAAACATCATGTCCCTCGTCTCCTGTTACCATCTGCCTAGACGCACAGTTCGGGACCCCCTACCCGAGATCCGCCGGTTTTGACACCGACATTGGTGCTTTCATTGAGAGTTCCTCTGTGTCGTCACCGATAGGAAGGATGCCTCCACCCGTCTTCAAAGACGGTGTTTTCGCCAAAGGGGCCTTGGCCGCTGGCCAAACTATCCGTCTAGGTGGTTTTCTTATGACCGCCTGTCCGGCCGCCGCTTCGACAATGACTTCTCAAGTCGTAAGAAGCAATCTTCGCGTCAGCTCGAAATCTGCCGAGCAGTTGGATCCAATAGAGCTCTCGTCTGTTAACGAGCTCTTGGATCGCATCGCCGCCCTGGGAGTCACTACGGACTACAATCAGATTGGGCTTAAAACCGATCTGAGAGAGATTAACTCTCCTCAGGCCACCCACCACGTCGCAGTGGTAGAGGAGCAATACGGCGACTCTTCGCCTATATTGAAAACTAGTCACGTCCGGATTCCCGAACCCTCCATGCCGGATTTCCGCGGAGGGACGGACTTCGAGCGAGCATTGAACTTAAAATCATGCATCGTTCCGGACTCGCTGGATCGTGTCCAGCAATCCAAGCTTCCGAATTCGGAAACTCCCTGGCCTTTAAGCCCCAAGATGGGCAGGGATACGGATTTTAGTCCACCCACCCGCCCAGACATATGTGATCTATCTCTAATATGGCAAGAGCCCGCTGAAACAGTACATCACTACTGGGCCAGATTCCTCCTGGTTATGGACAGGATAAAGGACTGCCGAGAGGAAAACGCAATCTCAATCTTCTGCAATAATTGCACGGACAAGCGAATATTGAACGCCATCGATCGTCGTAAAATTACACGCTTCACCAATCTGGCGTCCATAGTACGGAAGTACTGTGCGATGGAGAGTTTCCGGAAAACCGAAAACCAATTTTGGGATAATCCGGCCCCAACCCCAGTCCGCAACAAAAGGGTGCCTCACACTCAGGCCCCAGATGCAAAAACAAAAAAGCAAAAACCCAATAAGGGGCACGGAACCGTACTGGAGGGATGGCTCAATGGACCCTGTAAGCTTCATAGTACAGAGGGAGCCGTCCCAACACATAGCCTTCGAGCATGTTGGATACTACGGCAGGTGGCCAAAAGTGGCGAGGAGCTTTTAGCCCCGGAAAACCACTCCAACAATACCGGTACGGTATCAACAGTCTTCGAGACCTTCGCATCAAACAATATGCGAAAACGAACAATCGCGGACTCGCCGAAGTCTACCAAGT
Source organism: Triticum aestivum (assembly GCF_018294505.1). NCBI lineage: Eukaryota > Viridiplantae > Streptophyta > Magnoliopsida > Poales > Poaceae > Triticum > Triticum aestivum. Next base: position 717,735,316 of record NC_057803.1, on the reverse strand, counting down.
AGCAACAGCAAATCCATGGAGTGACACAGCCATCACCTTCAACGCTAGCGACGAACCTAAATTCCGAACAGCTCGAGCACCAGCCGCACTGGTGCTTAGTCCCATAGTGGACGGCTTTCGGCTTACAAAGGTCCTCATGGATGGCGGCAGCGGACTAAACCTCATATATGAGGAAATTCTTCAAAAAATGGAAATAGACTGGAGCCGTATTGAGCGAAGCAGCACAACCTTCAGAGGAATAATCCCCAGCCGGGAAGCGCGCTGCACCGGAAAAATCACACTCGATGTGGTGTTCGGCTTGCCGGACAATTATAGATCCGAAGAAGTCACGTTCCAAGTGGCCCCGTTCAACAGCGGATATCACGCTATATTAGGACGAGAGGCATTCACAATTTTTCAAGCAGTACCTCATTACAGGTACATGAAGCTCAAAATGCCTGGGCCCGGTGGAATAATCACTCTCGCTAGTGATCCGGACATAGCACTCCGCGCCGAAACCAAGACAGCCGCACTAGCCCTCGAGGCACTATCCGAAGCCTTAGCAGCAGAAGAACTCACCGCGCTACGCTCTACGGCGAACAGGGACGATGTGATACTCGATAAAAGATCCAAGTCCACCTCCTTCAAACCAGCAGATGAAATAATAAAATTCCAGGTCCATCCAATGGACCCAACAAAGACGGCCTCCATTGGGGCACAATTGAACCCCGAAGTAGACGCCGCACTGCGTGAATTCCTTCGGGAAAATTGGGACATCTTTGCCTGGCATCCTTCGGATATGCCCGGAATCCCACGCAGGTTGGCAGAACACAGCCTAAACATCCTAAAAGGATTTAAGCCAGTCAAACAGGCTCTTCGACGATTTTCCGAACCCAAAAGACAGGCAATGGGAGAAGAGCTAGCCAAACTATTGGAAGCCGGATTCATCAGAGATATCAAACATCCGGATTGGCTAGCAAATCTGGTAATGGTACCAAAGAAGGACAAATCCTGGCGCCTCTATGTCGATTTTAAAGACCTCAATAAGGCTTGCCCAAAGGACCCCTTCCCTCTCCCCCGCATCGACCAAATTATCGATGCTACCGCAGGGCACGATTCGTTGTGCTTCCTCGATGCATACTCTGGCTATCATCAAATCAAGATGGCGGAAGCAGACCAAGCCGCAACAACATTCATCACTCCATACGGACCATTCTGCTTCAACACGATGCCCTTCGGACTTAAAAATGCCGGCGCAACATATCAGCGCATGATTCAAACATGTCTGGCTACCTAGATCAGCAAAACAGTCGAGGCATACGTAGACGACGTAGTCGTCAAAACAAAACACGTCGAAACTCTAGTAGACGATTTGAGGCTCACATTCGACAACCTCAGAGCATATGACATCAAGCTGAATCCGGAAAAATGCGTTTTCGGCGTACCAGCCGGAAAGCTGCCGGGCTTCATTGTATCCGGTAGAGGAACTGAAGCAAACCCGGCTAAAATCCGAGCTCTGTCATAGTTGGATATTCCAAAAGACCTCAAACAGATACAAAAATTAACAGGATGCGTGGCAGCTTTAAGCCGCTTTATCTCCCGTCTGGGAGAAAAGGCATTGCCCCTCTATCGCCTCCTCAGACGCACCGAACACTTCGAGTGGACGGATGCTGCCACTGCCGGACTCGAAGAAATAAAGGCCATATTGGCAACAAATCCGGTCCTGGCCGCGCCCAATCTAGGCGAACCAATGTTGTTATACATTGCAGCAACACATCAAGTCGTAAGCGCGGTACTCGTCGTCGAACGAGAGACAGAAGGGCATAAATTCCCTCTCCAGAAACCAGTGTATTATGTATCCACTGTGTTAACTCCCTGCAAATCCCGTTACCCACACTATCAGAAGATAGCGTATGCGGTGTTCATGGCATCCCGGAAGCTCCGACACTACTTTCAAGAGTGTTCGATAACAGTGGCCTCCGAAGTACCACTCAATGACATCATAAATAACCGTGACGCAATGGGCAGGATTGCAAAATGGGCCATTGAGCTCTTACCATTCGATATAACTTACAAACCTCGGCGAGCCATAAAGTCACAAGTTTTGGCTGACTTCGTCGCTGAATGGACCGAAGCCGAACTCCCTAAAGAGTACGGCGCATACTCCAATTGGGTTATGCACTTCGACGGCTCTAAAATGTTGGCCGGATTGGGGGCTGGCGTCGTATTGACGTCCCCAACCGGGGACACAGTCCAGTATGTACTTCAAATAATGTACACCGACTCCAACAACGCAGCCGAATACGAGGCCCTGTTACATGGTCTCCGGATGGCAGTCTCCATGGGCATTCAACGCCTAGAGGTGCGTGGGGATTCAAACCTTGCAATATCCCAAATAAATGGAGACTTTGACGCCAAGGATCCGAAAATGGCAGCATATCGCAATGCTGTCCTAAAAATGTCAGCTCGGTTTGAAGGACTCGAATTCCATCACATAGCCCGAGATAATAACCACGCGGCCGACGTACTGGCACGCATCAGTGCAAAACGTGATGTCGTCCCTCCAAATATCTTCCTGGAACGGCTCTTCAAGCCATCCGTACTATGGGAAGAGGAGCCCGGAAGCGACAAACCGGAAAAAACCGCGCCAATCGGCGATTCAGCCGATGACATAACACCTTCAGCCCACAACATAATGGCAGTAATCGCCCCGTGGACAGAACCATTCCTAGCCTACTTGCTTAGGCAGGAACTTCCCGAAGACCAAAACGAGGCCCGCTGCATAGTCCGGCGGTCGAAAGCCTACAAGGTCCATGAGGGAGAACTTTATAAGAAAAGTACAACCGGAGTCCTTCAAAGGTGCATCTCCGAAGAGGAAGGGAGAAACCTCCTGGCTGAAATCCATGCCGGACTAGGCGGACACCACGCAGTAGCCCGGGCCCTTGTAGGAAAGGCATTCCGTACAGGATTTTATTGGCCGACGGCCCGGGCAGATGCCCAGGACTTAGTCCAAAGATGCGTTGGTTGTCAGCTCTTTGCTAATCAGAGCCATATGCCGCCCACCGCCCTCAAAACTATACCCATTACCTGGCCGTTCGCGGTCTGGGGGCTTGATATGGTTGGACCCCTTAAAGGGGGAACCCACAAGCAAAGGTACCTATTGGTCATGGTGGATAAATTCACCAAATGGATAGAGGCCAAACCCGGTCAAGACGGCAGAGTCCGGACCAGTGGTAGACTTTATATCCGGGGTAGTACACCGTTACGGAGTCCCCCACAGCATCATCACCGACAACGGCACGAACTTCACAGCCGATGAGGTTAAGTCATGGTGCAAAAATATGGGCATCAAGCTCGACTATGCTTCAGTCTATCACCCTCAAACCAATGGTCAAGTGGAACGAGCAAATGGTCTGATAATGAGCGGCATTAAACCCAGACTAGTGCGGTCACTTACTAAATCTGACACGCACTGGGTCGAGGAGCTCGACTCCGTACTCTGGGTGCTGCGGACAACTCCCAACCGCACTACCGGATTCACACCATTCTTTATGCTCTACGGCGCAGAGGCAGTCTTGCCCTGCGACATTATTCATGACTCACCTCGAGTGCGCATGTACGAAGAAAGAGAGGCCGAGTTGGATCGGTAGGACAGCTTGGACACATTGGAGGAAGAACGCGACGTCGCCAAGGCTCGTTCCGCATTCTATCAGCAGCAGGCCCGAAGATACCAAAGCAGAGAAGTACGGGCCAAGACTTACAATGTTGGTGAACTAGTTCTACGCCTGCCGGACAAGAAAAAGGACAAGCTCAAGCCCAAATGGGAGGGGCCCTTCATTATCGATCAAGTCCTGACCGGCGGAGCATACCATCTACGAAATGCGTCGGATAACCGACTCGAGCCGAACCCATGGAACGCAGCCCGCCTCCGAAGATTCTATGCCTAGCGCCGGACTAAGAGTTCGTCCCCTTCCTTTGTCCAAATTTTTACACTTCGGCTGTCTTTTGTTTCTCTTTTCATTACCTTTTTACTACAAAGCCCGTAAGGGCCTACTTTCGCATTGTTCGCATACACTTGATGTGCCATCCGCACTCATTATACCTGGGGGCTTCTTTTACAGAAGCTCAATTATAAGGGTCTCATGCCCAGCACATGTGTCAAGCTTCCACATGTACCTTTTACTCACCATTATATGCATCGATATGACTTAAGTTTTGTCCAAGCTGGGTTGCCTCGCTCCTGTGCTTACCCCTACGTTCCTGATTGTTCGGCTAGGAGGTAAAGGGAGCACCTCTGCGATTGTTACTGTCGGGTCAGCCGGATGTGTACCTCAGACTGGGTGAAGCCGAAAGCTAGCGTTCTTAAGGGAATATTCGGTCGGTGACTTAAAAGATGATTTTTTACCTACTCATTTATCCGCCCCCAGATGATTTTCTGCTTTTTTCGCAGTCCGGACATGCACTTTAGGGCATGCCTCCTAGGGAAAGGAACCCTTAACGGAACTATTCTCCCTGGAAGATGTTTCTTACTAACCATGTAATATAACATAACTAGTTGGGCACTTGTCTGATAAAGCACTAATGACCCCTACGCCTGGTCTCCATGCATACCTCGGTTGTTTCTTAACCAAAAAGGTATTCGGACACACTCCGGACTCTAGGGTCCCGAGGTCGAAGCGAAAAGGTCGGCAAAGACAAACGATCTACAATCCGGCTAGAAGGCATTTCACATGTCACTTTAAAGGAAAGCATACATTGTCAAATTTACTGATTGTATTCCTCCTCAATCTCGTCTAACAGGCTGTCTAACTTACAGTCCCGTTGGGAAAATTTAGCAGCCAACTCTACTTGGCTGTATACTAAACTCACAGGGATCTCCTTCCCATCAGGCCCCACCGGTCCAACTTCGGCCATGTGGTTGGGATTCGCCTTCTTGTAACGCGTCTTCACCATGGCTCAAGCCTCTCTAGCACCTTGACGGCAAGCCGAAATCTTCCACAAACGGAAGCGTTGCCGCACTCCCTGAAGCTTCTCCGCAAGCTCCCCAAGGCCCTCGGGTAGGGAGAGGGCTGGCCATAAAGACTGGACGACGCCGCTCATTGCCTGCCGAACTCGTTCGAGCAGTTGCAACATCTCGGGAAGTTGATCACCCGTTGATATGGGCATCTCCTCTGCAGGGCGACCTGTGAGTATACCTACAAGACATATTATGTCAATTTACTTCCTCGCCGAACTCTTCTTTTCAAAGGAGTCCGCTCAAGCACTTACTATAAATGCTGCGACGAAGCCGCTGATTCTCCTTAACGGAGCTGGACAGCCCGGCTCGAGCGCCTTTCAGCTCTTCTCCGAGCTTGGCGTTGGCATCCTGGAGCTTGTTCCTTTCTTGCTGCACCCTATTCAACACCCTCTCGCCGGCCTTTAGCTGGCGTAGTAATTCTTGCCTGTCCGGATCTTGTCCGGCGGCACCTGCAATGTCACTATTAGACTTGCGCGCATGCCGCATAGCGCTTACATTTATTAATAAAAATGTGTTACCAGGAGGGGTCTCTGTGTCTCCTCCTGCGGCAGCAAGTGCGGCCTCAAGTTAGGCCTTGCATTCTTGCAGCTCCTGGGACAGCTGGGCATTCTTCTCTGTAAGAGCCTGCGTTTCAAATGATCCTTAAATCAGTTAACATAACTACATTAAGTCTCGGGGGCTACTGGTGTATATAACCATTAAAATTCCCTTACCCGTATGTCTTTCACATACTGCTCCGTGGCTCTGGTAAAACCATCTTGAGCGGCACGGAGGTGCGCGTCCCCTGCGTTAAAGGCGTCCAATGCCTCAGGGGAGAAGCACGCTTCACGAAACACCGTCCGGCGGCGCCTATGGTTCATGGCGCTCTCCACCTCAGACTTGGTGGCGGACAGTCCGTCGGTGTCCTCCGTTAGAGGAGGAATCGGCCCGCGTCTTGCGCTTGCCTCCCCCTCTAGGCCGGGCGCTGGAGCCTGGCCGGTATAGGTTGGATCGGCAACTTCCGCGCCCACAGTCCGGCGAGCGCTTTTTCTCCTATAAAGATCATGAGCACTCAGACGCTTCCTAGGAACGTTGCTCTGAAAATTTAAATACGAGCTATACCTTTGCGGCGACGTTTCAGTCCGTGCCGCGCTCCTTTTCCGCTTGCTGGTCCGGACTGGCCTTTGTTGGTCAGCCGCCGCGGGCTCGGCTTCCCGCCCTGAGGGCGCTTCCTGTAAAACACCATCGTTCGCGAAGGTCAGAAATAGGCAAGGAAGAGATGATGGTGTCCGGACCGCGGTCACAGTCACCTGGGAAGCCGGATACAGTCCGGGGTAGTCCGCCGTAATGGCGACCAAAGCATTGTCCATGCTGAGCTGGTGAAACACCCCGTCGATCAGCTCCACCTTGATGTCCGGATCCTTTTCGGAGGCCGGATCCAGGGATCTTTCTGGATCCTCGGGTTGTGGAGCGGGACTTACCATGTCCTCCACAGTCCGGCGTAGATCCTGCGCCGAAGACATAATGTGAGAAGCCTAAACTTCGAAAGCATGGGTTGAGCCCTTAAAAGTGTTCGCTTACCCAGCCCCTAGGGTTGTTCATGGAAAACCCATTCAAAGGGTTCGTTCGAAGGAAGTCCTCCTTTTCCCCCTTGTATAGGCTGGACAGGATCTGCACCAGATCTTTGGTCGAATCCGGCCCTTCGCGGCCATGACGGGTGGCATCGTCTTCCCCGTTGAAATCCCACATGGGGTTGCCTCTATATTGTAATGGCTGTACCCCCCGCATGATGCATGTCGCCATGACTCCGATCATGGTCAAACCGGATTGGGCCATTAATCTTATTCGGCCCATCAAGTAATGGACGCTCTTGTTTTCCTCCAATTGGGGGCTCCGTGGGCGCCAGCTGAGGCGTTTCTTCAAAGGAGCAGCACTAAACTCCGGGAGGCCAATCCGGACTGGGTCCGGCAGCGGAGCGTCTCCTATATAAAACCACTCTGAAGGCCAGTCTTCGGACGCCTTCTTGGGAGTACCGGATGGGTATCCGGTCCCGGCAATGCGCCATATTTCGGCGCCGCCCACTTGATATATGGATCCCTCATGGGAACGGGGTACGAGGCAGAACAACCTCTTCCACAATGCAAAATGGGGCTCAATGCCCAGGAATAGCTCGCAAAGAGCTACGTAGCCCATGATATGCAGGACAGAGGCGGGCGTGAGGTGGTGGAGCTGGAGTCCGTAGAACTCCAGGAGCCTGCGGAGAAACGGATGTATTGGGAATCCGAGTCCCCTTATCAGATAAGGGACGAAGCATACTCGCTCCCCTTTATTGGGGCTTGGGGTAGCCTCCGCTTGCCTCCCACCTTGATAAGTAACCAGTCCGGCTCGGACTGGGACCATGAAGGCCGGAGGGAGATATCCCCCCGCTTGGAGCTTCGCTAGCTCGTTGTGCGAAACAGAGCACCTCCTCCAATCCCCTGGCGGTGGGCTGGGAGCGCGAGAAGAGGAGCCGCGTCGACGGTCCATGATAAATGGATTTTTAGGTCAAGGGCGCTCCGATGAACTATTCGCGGGAGGAAGATGGTGTGGTTTGGATCTGGATTCTTGCCTCTTTTGTAGGCGAACGACTCGCACGACTAGGGGTGAAACATAAAAAGACACCCTGGCTTTTCGCATTCGTGCGACGCGTGGAAAAAGGCCATTATTGGGCGTAGAAGCCGAGAAACACAATATTTATGATAAAGCCGGACACTGTTCGGCAGGTACATGGAACTTGAAGGGAGAACCCGCCTTGCAACGCCGAAGACTATATACGCGCTGGACTTATCGTCATTGAAGCCTGGTTCGGGGGCTACTGAGGGAGTCCTGGACTAGGGGGTGTCCGGACAGCCGGACTATCATCGTCCGGCGGACTCCAAGACTACGAAGATACAAGATTGAAGACTCCGTCCCGTGTCCGGATGGGACTTTCCTTGGCGTGGAAGGCAAGCTTGGCGATACGGATATGTAGATCTCCTACCATTGTAACCGACTCTGTGTAACCCTAGCCTCCTCCGGTGTCTATATAAACCGGAGGGCTTTAGTCCGTAGGACAACATACATTACAATAATCATACCATAGGCTAGCTTTAGGGTTTAGCCTCCTTGATCTCGTGGTAGATCCACTCTTGTACTACCCATATCATCAATATTAATCAAGCAGGACGTAGGGTTTTACCTCCATCGAGAGGGCCCGAACCTGGGTAAAACATCGTGTCCCTCGTCTCCTGTTACCATCCGCCTGCACGCATAGTTCGGGACCCCCTACCCGAGATCCGCCGGTTTTGACACCGACACTTGGCGATACGGATATGTAGATCTCCTTCCTTGTAACCGACTCTGTGTAACCCTAGCCCCTTCCGGTGTCTATATAAACCGGAGGGTTTAGTCCGTAGGACAGACAATAACAACAATCATACCATAGGCTAGCTTCTAGGGTTCAGCCTCTCCGATCTCGTGGTAGATCAACTCTTGTACTACCCATATCATCAATATTAATCAAGCAGGAGTAGGGTTTTACCTCCGTCGAGAGGGCCCGAACCTAGGTAAAAACATCATGTCCCCTGTCTCCTGTTGCCATCCGCCTAGACGCACAATTCGGGACCGCCTACCCGAGATCCGCCGGTTTTGACACCGACATTGGTGCTTTCATTGAGAGTTCCTCTGTGTCGTCATCATTAGGCTTGATGGCTCCTTCGATCATCGTTAGCGATGCGGTCCAGGGTGAGACTTTTCTCCCCGGACAGATTTTTGTGTTTGGCTGCTTTGCACTGCGGGCCAATTCGCTTGGCCATCTGGAGCAGATTGAAAGTTCCGCCCCTGGCCATCAGGTCAGGTTTGGAAGCTTAAACTACACGGCCGATATCCGCGGAGACTTGATCTTCACCAGATTCGAGCCCCTGCCGAGTGCGCCACACTGTCACGATGGGCATGATTTGGCTCTGCCACCGGACAATGTTCAAGAGATCGCACCTGAAACCACTCCGACCTTCAACTCAGAGCCAATTGCGCCACCCATGGACGGGTGGTTAGACCCCGCCATGGAGGCCGCAGCCTCAACGGCGATCGAGCCGAATACCAGCCTCACCCTTCGGGAGGCCCGTGACTCCAAAATGTCGGACTCTGCTTCGGACTCCGATCCACCTGCGCCCCTGCCAATCGAATCCAATTGGGCGCCGATCATGGAGTTCACCGCCACGGATATCTTCCAGCACTCGCCCTTCAGCGACATACTGAACTCATTGTGGTCTCTCTCCCTGTCAGGAGAATCCTGGCCGAATTATGACCAGCAGGATTGGGATGCGGATGACGAAGAAATTCGACGCCCACCCACCACCCACTTCGTAGCCACTGTTGATGATTTAACCGACATGCTCGACTTCGACTCCGAAGACATCGACGGTATAGACGACGATGCAGGAGACGAATAGGAACCACCGCCCACAGGGCCGTGGAAAGCCACCTCATCATATGATATATATATGGTGGATACACCCAAAGAAGGCAATGGCGACGGGACAACAGGGGATGACCCCTCCAAGAAGCAACCCAAGCATCGGCGTCAGCGGCGCCGCTCTAAGTCCCGCCAATGCAAAAACGACGATACCGGCACAAGAGATAATAACACTCCAGACAGTGCCGAAGATAATTCCCTCCAGCAGGATTCAGCGCAGGAGGATGGAGAAGCCAGCCCTCCTGAGAGAGCGGCAGATAGAGAGGTAGAGGATGATAATTACATGCCTCCCTCTAAAGACGAGTCAAGCCTCAACGACGACGAATTTGTCGTACCTGAGGATCCCGTCGAGCAAGAGCGCTTCAAGCGTCGGCTTATGGCCATGACGAATAGCCTTAAGAAAAAGCAGTAGCAGCTTAGAGCTGATCAAGACCTGCTAGCTGACAGATGGATTGAAGTCCTTGCGGCCGAGGAATATGAACTCGAACGCCCCTCCAAGAGCTACCCAAAGCGCAGTTTGCTACCCCGATTAGAGGAGGAAGCATTAAAACCTACATCTCCAGTGTATGACACGGCTGATCGGCCACCTTGTGGCCGCGATAGAGAGGCCTCTCGGCCAACAGCTCAAACCGCACCCCGGCGCCACTCAAAAAATACGAAGGTACGGGGCAATACGCTAGACCTGCGAGACGTATTGGAGGACAAAACAAAGAAATGAAGATCGATCTACGGATCACGAGGGTGCCCCACCACACGAGACGATAACCGTCACGCCGGATGCAGTAAAAGTAAATCCGGCTGGGCCAAACACAGCGGACAAGACTCATTCGAGTTGCGTCGTGATATAGCCCAGTACAGAGGCGCCGCACACCCCTTATGCTTCACAGATGAAGTAATGGATCATCAAATCACAGAGGGTTTCAAACCCGTAAATATTGAATCATACGATGGTACAACAGATCCCGCGGTATGGATTGAGGACTACCTCCTGCATATCCACATGGCCCGTGGTGACGATCTACACGCCATCAAATACCTCCCACTCAAGCTTAAAGGACCAGCTCGACATTGGCTGAATAGCCTGCCAGCAGAATCCATTGGCTGTTGGGAAGATCTGGAAGTCACATTCCTCGACAACTTCCAGGGCACTTATGTGCGACCACCAGATGCCGATGACTTGAGCCACATAATTCAACAGCTAGAGGAATCGGCCAGGCAATTCTGGACACGGTTCCTAACCAAGAAAAATCAAATCGTCGACTGTCCGGATGCAGAGGCCTAGCAGCTTTCAAGCATAACATCCGCGACGAGTGGCTTGCCCAGCACCTTGGCCAGGAAAAGCCGAAAACTATGGCGGCCCTCACGACGCTCATGACCCGCTTTTGTGCGGGAGAGGACAGCTGGCTGGCTCGCAGCAATAACATATCAAAGAACCCTGGTACTTCGGATACCAAGGACGGCAACGGTAGGTCGCGTCGCAACAAACATAAGCGCCGCATCAACGACAACAATACAGAGGATACGGCAGTCAATGCCGGATTCAGAGGCTCCAAGCCCGGTCAGCGGAAAAAGCCATTCAAACGAAGTGCTCCGGGCCCATCCAATTTGGACCGTATACTCGATCGCTCGTGTTAGATACATGGCGCCCCCGACAAGGCAGCCAATCACACCAATAGGGATTGTTGGGTGTTTAAGCAGGCCGGCAAGTTAAATGCTGAAAACAAAGACAAGGGGCTACATAGCAACGACGACGAGGAGCCCCGACCGCCGAACACTGGAGGACAGAAGGGGTTTCCCCCACAAGTGCGACTGGTGAACATGATATACGCAACCCACATCCCCAAGAGGGAGCGGAAGCGTGCGTTAAGGGACATATACGCGTTGGAGCCGGTCGCCCCAAAGTTCAACCCATGGTCCTCCTGCCCGATCACTTTCGATCGCAGGGACCAACCTACTAGTATCCGCCATGGTGGATTCGCCGCATTGGTCCTCGACCCAATCATTGACGGATTTCACCTCACTCGAGTCCTTATGGATGGCGGCAGCAGCCTGAACTTGCTTTACCAGGACACAGTGCGAAAAATGGGTATAGATCCCTCAAGGATTAAACCCACAAAAATGACCTTTAAAGGCGTCATACCAGGTGTAGAGGCTCATTGCACAGGCCCAGTCACACTGGAAGTGGTCTTCGGATCCCCGGATAATTTCCAAAGCAAGGATTTAATCTTCGATATAGTCCCGTTCCGCAGTGGTTATCATGCACTGCTCGGGCGGACCGCATTTGCAAAATTCAATGCGGTACCACACTATGCATACCTCAAGCTCAAGATGCCAGGACCTCGGGGGGTCATCACAGTCAATGGAAACACAGAGTGCTCTCTCCAAACGGAGGAGCACACTGCGGCCCTCGCAGCAGAAGTACAAAGCAACCTCTCAAGGCAATCCTCCAGTCCGGCGACCAAACGCCCGAACGCCTTCAAGCGCGCCCGGAGTATTCTGCAACAGGACCGCCTGGCACGTTCCGAGCTCGCATAGCAATGCGGCCCCTACCCCAGCCCCAGCCAAATGGCGGCGTACGTGCCATGCGTACACAATTACACATTAAAAATACCATGGGCGCAAGGGGAGGGGCACGACTACGGTACGCCCCAAAATGCGGTTCAACCGCACTAGGAGCTCCCTACTTTGTTATTTTTTCTCTCTTTCAGGACTTTACTCTCTGGAAGCCCTGTCCGGCAGTATAATTGCCGAACACACGATGCAAGGACTAGGGGGGCCGAAAGCTACGTCGCATCATGGAACTCCCAGGTGGTCTCTATAACGAGCGAAATACCTGCTTTAAATACCATTCCACAGCTTACCCTTGGAGGAGACATGTCAAATAGTCCCATTTTCTGCTTATCGCACTACTTGTATCATTCTGCTTTAATGCACCTTTTCGAATAAACAATGCATAGCTTCAGTCTATTATTGCATTCTCTTTTTATGTGTATATGTTCATTAATGACATTTTGCACCCGTACACTTTGGTATGGCCAATACGCCAGGGGCTCAAGTACCCCATAATATGGCGTGAGAAGTCCGAACACTTTCACAAGTGCGGCACCCCGAACTTATAGCACTATATGCATCGGCTCCGAATCATGTCTTGGGTCGATAGTTGGGTTTGCCCGGCTCCCACGTTTTGGTACCTTACGTTCCGTTATATCGGCTAAGGTAGCACTGGGAGAACTACTGCGATTGTGCCCCGATTCAGCTGGGCTAAGCACCTCAGTAGAGAAAGCTAAAACTGACTGTCATCATAAGGCGAGAGTTGGTCGCTGTTCCAGAGGTTTCGAGTCCCTAAAGACTTATGTCGCTTAGGGCGAGGAGTCGGCTTTGTCCGGCTTAGGCGTGGATAGCGCCCCGAACTCGGTCTTCCGAATACTAGGGGCTTCGCCAAAATTTAAAATTATAGAATTCTCTGGCTAAGTGAGAGTGATAAAGCATTATAGTCCGGTTGCCTTGTTCGTTGTGCTGAGCACCTCCCTCGAAGGACCCAATAATGGGAAAAAGAGTGCTCAGGTTTATCCCGAACACCCCAGCACTCGTGGCTTGGGGGCAGAAGCCGACGACTCGCCATCTCTCAGATTTAATAAAACGGCCATGCAGAAGGTAATATTTTAAATTCAAACAAGCATTGCATAGCGCATATGAACAAGTTTTCAGCGTACAGGATCATACGAGCAAGTTTACTCAAATATTAAATCTTTGGAACATTCACCCGCCACAAGGCGGGCACCCTTCAGGACGCCCTCATAGTACATCTCTGGGCGACGATACTCCTTGCTCTGCGGTGGCCCATCCTTCACCAGCTTCTCAGCATCCATCTTGCCCCAGTGTACTTTCACACGGGCAAGCGCCCTGCGAGCACCCTCGATGCAGACGGAGCGCTTGATGACCTCAAGCCAAGGACAGGCATCCGCAAGCCGCTTTACCAGTCCGAAGTAGCTCCCTGGCATGGCCTCTCCAGGCCACATCCGGACTATCAGACCCTTCATGGCCTGTTTGGCCGCCTTATGAAGCTCGACCAACTACTTCAGCTGGTCGCTTAGGGGCACCGGATGTCCGGCCTGAGTATACCGAGACCAGAACACCTTCTCCATCGAGCTCCCCTCCTTGGCTCGGTAGTTCTTTGCGGCATCTGACACACTGCGGGGCAAATCTGCGAATGCTCCTGGAGAGCTCCGGACTCGGGTAAGTAACAAGTAATTCACTTTTACATGCTTGCTTTGCATAATGAATGCCTCAATTTCCTGGAGGGCCTTTTAGGCTTCAGCCTTGGCATGCTTGGCACTCTCGAGGGCCGAGGCAAGCTCGGACTCTCGCGTCTTTGAGTCAAGCTCCAAGCTCTCGTGTTTTTTCACGAGAGCCTGGAGCTCTTGCTGCACCTCCTCTACCCGCGCCTCATGTTTCCCCCGCTCAGTGCGCTCCGTGGCCGCTTTGTTTTCGGCCTCGGACACTCGGTCGCCACCTCGGTTGTGGCCCCTGCTATAGCCACAATGATCCTGTCATTTCTACAACTGCATCTTTTTTATATCCGTACACAAGGTATTACTTACCTTCATTGTCCTCGAGCTGCTTCTTCGCAAGGCAGAGCTCTTTCTCGGACCGCTCGAGGTTCTGCTTCAGCGCATTGACCTCCGCAGTCAGTGCGGCAGAGGTCAGCAGCGAAGCCTGCATACGCATATCGACATACTTATGTTAGACTCCTGCGGATATTCTTAGATCCTCTCTTCAGCTTTTCTTTCCGAACACCGAACAGAGCATCAGGGGCTACTGTCTATGCGGTAATATTTTCATATATTTTAAACACGTACCTCAAAGCCTGTTAGAAGGCTGGCACAGCTTCAGTCAGTCCGCTCTTGGCGGACTGAACCTTCTAGATCACCGCACTCATAATAGTGCGGTGCTCCTCGTCGATGGAGGCGCCGTTAAGCATCTCTAGCAGATTATCCGGTGCCTCCGGTTGGACGGAGGTCACCGGCACGGACGGCTTGCCCCTCTTGGAAGTGTTGGGGAACGTAGTAATTTCAAAATTTTCCTACGCACATGCAAGATCATGGTGATGATATAGCAACGAGGGGAGAGTGTTGTCTACGTACCCTCGTAGACCGAAGCGGAAGCGTTGACGCATCGTAGAGGAAGTAGTCGTACGTCCTCCCGGTTCAACCGATCCAAGCACCGTTACTCCGGCACCTCCGAGTTCTTGACACGTGTACAGCTCGATGACGCACCCTCGATCTCCGATCCAGCAGAGGCGCCGAGGGGGAGTTCCGTCAGCACGACGGTGTGGTGACGATCTTGATGTTCTCCTGTCGCAGGGCTTCGCCTAAGCACCGCTACAATATGACCGAGGTGTAATATCGTGGAGGGGGGCACCGCACACGGCTAAGGAATGATCAATGATCAACTTGTGTGTTCTAGGGTGCCCCCCTACCCTCATATATAAAGGAGGGAGGGAGGAGGTGGCCGGCCCTAGGGGGGCGCGCCATGAGGAGGGGGAAACCTACTCCAAGTAGGTTTCCCTCTCTTTTCCTTATCTTATTTGGAGGGGAAAGGAAAGAGTACTAGTATTAGGAAGTAGTACTAGTAGTAGTAATAGGAAGAGGGGGAAGGAGAAAGGAAAGGGGGGGCCGGCCCCCCTCCCCAATTCGGATTGGGCTTGGGGGGGCGCGCCCCCTTCCCTTGCTCCTTCTCCCTTCCTCCTACATGGGCCCAATAAGGCCCATATACCTCCCGGGGGGTTCCGGTAACCTCCCGGAGCTCCAAACTTCTCCGTAACCTTTCCGGTGTCCAAATATATCCGTCCAATATATCAATATTTATGTCTCGACCATTTCGAGACTCCTCGTCATGTCCGTGATCATATCCGGGACTCCGAACAAACTTCGGTACATCAAAATACATAAACTCATAATATAATTGTCATCGAAACCTTAAGCGTGCGGACCCTACGGTTCGAGAACGATGTAGACATGACTGAGACACATCTCTGGTCAATAACCAATAGCGGGACCTGGATGCCCATATTGGTTCCTACATATTCTATGAAGATCTTTATCGGTCAAACCGCATAACAACATACGTTGTTCCCTTTGTCATCGGTATGTTACTTGTCCGAGATTTGATCGTCGGTATCCAATACCTAGTTCAATCTCATTACCGACAAGTCTCTTTACTCGTTCTGTAATACTTCATCTCATAACTAACTCATTAGTTATATGCTTGCAAGTCTTAGGTGATGAGCATTACCGAGAGGGCCCAGAGATACCTCTCCGACAATCGGAGTGACAAAACCTAATCTCGAATTATGCTAACTCAACATGTACCTTTGGAGACACTTGTAGTACTCCTTTATAATCACCCAGTTACGTTGTGACGTTTGGTAGTACCCAAAGTGTTCCTCTGGTAAACGGGAGTTACATAATTCTCATAGTTACAGGAACATGTATAAGTCATGAAGGAAGCAATAGCAGAATACAAAACGATCAAGTGCTAGGCTAACGGGATGGGTCATGTCAATCACCTCATTCTCCTAATGATGTGATCCCATTAATCAAATGACAACACATGTCTATGGTTAGGAAACATAACCATCTTTTATTAATGAGCTAGTCAAGTAGAGGCATACTAGTGACTATATGTTTGTCTATGTATTCACACATGTATCATGTTTCCGGTTAATACAATTCTAGCATGAATAATAAACATTTATCATGATATGAGGAAATAAATAATAATATTTATTATTGCCTCTAGGGCATATTTCCTTCAGTCTCCCACTTGCACTAGAGTCAATAATCTAGATTACATAGTAATGATTCTAACACCCATGGAGTCTTGGTGCTGATCATGTTTTGCTCGTGAGAGAGGCTTAGTCAACGGGTCTGCAACATTCAGATCCGTATGTATCTTGCAAATCTCTATGTCTCCCACTTGGACTTGGTCCCGAATGGAATTGAAGCGTCTCTTGATGTGCTTGGTCCTCTTGTGAAATCTGGATTCCTTTGCCAAGGCAATTGCACCAGTATTGTCACAGAAGATCTTCATTGGTCCCGATGCACTAGGTATGACACCTAGATCGGAAATGAACTCCTTCATCCAGACTCCTTCATTTGCTGCTTCAGAAGCAGCTATGTACTCCGCTTCACATGTAGATCCCGCCACGACGCTTTGTTTAGAACTGCACCAACTTACAGCTCCACCGTTTAATAAAAACACGTATCCGGTCTGCGATTTAGAATCGTCCGGATCAGTGTCAAAGCTTGCATCGACGTAACCATTTACGACTAGCTCTTTGTCACCTCCATATACGAGAAACATATCCTTAGTCCTTTTCAGGTATTTCAGGATGTTCTTGACCGCTGTCCAGTGATCCACTCCTGGATTACTTTGGTACCTACCTGCCAAGCTTATTGCTAAGCATACGTCAGGTCTGGTACACAACATTGCATACATGATAGAGCCTATGGCTGAAGCATAGGGAACATCTTTCATTCTCTCTCTATCTTCTGCTGTGGTCGGGCATTGAGTTTGACTCAACTTCACACCTTGTAGCACAGGCAAGAATCCTTTCTTTGCCTGATCCATTTTGAACTTTTTCAAAATTTTGTCAAGGTATGTGCTTTGTGAAAGTCCTATTAAGCGTCTTGATCTATCTCTATAGATCTGGATGGCTAATATGTAAGCAGCTTCACCGAGGTCTTTCATTGAAAAACTTTTATTCAAGTATCCTTTTATGCTATCCAGAAATTCTATATCATTTCCAATTAATAATATGTCATCAACATATAAAACTAGAAATGCTACAGAGCTCCCACTCACTTTCTTGTAAATACAGGCTTCTCCAAAAGTCTGTATAAAACCATATGCTTTGATTACACTATCAAAACATTTATTCCAACTCCGAGATGCTTGCACCAGTCCATAAATGGAACGTTGGAGCTTGCACACTTTGTTAGCACTTTTTGGATCAACAAAACCTTCAGGCTGCATCATATACAACTCTTCTTCTAGAAATCCATTCAAGAATGCGGTCTTGACATCCATTTGCCAAATTTCATAATCATGAAATGCAGCAATAGCCAACATGATTCGGACAGACTTAAGCATCGCTACGGGTGAGAAAGTCTCATCGTAGTCAACCCCTTGAACTTGTCGAAAACCTTTTGCAACAAGTCGAGCTTTGTAGACAGTAACATTACCATTAGTGTCAGTCTTCTTCTTAAAGATCCATTTATTCTCAATGGCTTGCCGATCATCGGGCAAGTCAACCAAAGTCCATACTTTGTTTTCATACATGGATCCTATCTCAGATTTCATGGCCTCTAGCCATTTTGCGGAATCTGGGCTCGTCATCGCTTCCTCATAGTTCGTAGGTTCATCATGGTCTAGTAACATGACTTCCATAATAGGATTTCCGTACCACTCTGGTGCGGATCTTACTCTGGTAGACCTACGAGGTTCAGTAGAAACTTGATCTGAAGTTTCATGATCAATATCATTAGCTTCCTCACTAATTGGTGTAGTTGTCACAGGAACCGGTTCTTGTGATGAACTACTTTCCAACAAGGGAGTAGATACTGTTATCTCATCAAGTTCTACTTTCCTCCCACTCACTTCTTTCGAGAGAAACTCCTTCTCTAGAAAGGATCCGAATTTAGCAACGAAAATCTTGCCTTCAGATCTGTGATAGAGGGTGTACCCAATAGTCTCCTTTGGGTATCCTATGAAGACACATTTCTCCGATTTGGGTTCGAGCTTATCTGGTTGAAGTTTCTTCACATAAGCATCGCAACCCCAAACTTTGAGAAACGACAACTTTGGTTTCTTGCCAAACCACGGTTCATAAGGCGTCGTCTCAACGGATTTTGATGGTGCCCTATTTAACGTGAATGCGGCTGTCTCTAAAGCATAACCCCAAAACGATAGCGGTAAATCGGTAAGAGACATCATAGATCGCACCATATCAAGTAAAGTACGATTACGACGTTCGGACACACCATTTCGCTGTGGTGTTCCAGGTGGCGTGAGTTGCGAAACTATTCCACATTGTTTCAAATGTAAACCAAACTCGTAACTCAAATATTCTCCTCCACGATCAGATCGTAGAAATTTTATTTTCTTGTTACGATGATTTTGTACTTCACTCTGAAATTCTTTGAACTTTTCAAATGTTTCAGACTTGTGCTTCATCAAGTAGATATACCCATATCTGCTCAAATCATCTGTGAAGGTGAGAAAATAACGATATCCGCCACGAGCCTCAACATTCATCGGGCCACATACATCTGTATGTATGATTTCCAACAAATCTGTTGCTCTCTCCATAGATCCGGAGAACGGTGTTTTGGTCATCTTGCCCATGAGGCACGGTTCGCAAGTACCAAGTGATTCATAATCAAGTGATTCCAGAAGTCCATCAGTATGGAGTTTCTTCATGCGTTTTACACCGATATGACCTAAACGGCAGTGCCACAAATATGTTGCACTATCATTATCAACTCTGCATCTTTTGGTTTCAACATTATGAATATGTGTATCACTACTATTGAGATTCAATAAAAATAGACCACTCTTCAAGGGTGCATGACCATAAAAGATATTACTCATATAAATAGAACAACCATTATTCTCTGATTTAAATGAATAACCGTCTCGCATCAAACAAGATCCAGATATAATGTTCATGCTCAACGCAGGCACCAAATAACAATTATTCAGGTCTAATACTAATCCCGATGGTAGATGTAGAGGTAGCGTGCCGACCGCGATCACATCGACTTTGGAACCATTTCCCACGCGCATCGTCACCTCGTCCTTAGCTAATCTTCGCTTAATCCGTAGTCCCTGTTTCGAGTTGCAAATGTTAGCAACAGAACCAGTATCAAATACCCAGGTGCTACTGCGAGCATTAGTAAGGTACACATCAATAACATGTATATCACATATACCTTTGTTCACTTTGCCATCCTTCTTATCCGCCAAATACTTGGGGCAGTTCCGCTTCCAGTGTCCAGTCTGCTTGCAGTAGAAGCACTCAGTTTCAGGCTTAGGTCCAGACTTGGGTTTCTTCTCTTGAGCAGCAACTTGCTTGCCGTTCTTTTTGAAGTTCCCCTTCTTCTTCCCTTTGCCCCTTTTCTTGAAACCAGTGGTCTTGTTGACCATCAACACTTGATGCTCCTTCTTGATTTCTACCTCCGCGGCTTTCAGCATCGCGAAGAGCTCGGGAATAGTCTTGTTCATCCCTTGCATATTATAGTTCATCACAAAGCTCTTGTAGCTTGGTGGCAGTGATTGGAGAATTCTGTCAATGACGCTATCATCCGGAAGATTAACTCCCAGTTGAATCAAGTGATTATTATACCCAGACATTTTGAGTATATGCTCACTGACAGAACTGTTCTCCTCCATCTTGCAGCTGTAGAACTTATTGGAGACTTCATATCTCTCAATCCGGGCATTTGCTTGAAATATTAACTTCAACTCCTGGAACATCTCATATGCTCCATGACGTTCAAAACGTCGTTGAAGACCCGGTTCTAAGCCGTAAAGCATGGCACACTAAACTATAGAGTAGTCATCAGCTTTGCTCTGCCAGACGTTCTTAACGTCGTCAGTTGCATCAGCAGCAGGCCTAGCACCCAACGGTGCTTCCAGGACGTAACTCTTCTGTGCAGCAATGAGGATAATCCTCAGGTTACGGACCCAGTCCGTGTAATTGCTACCATCATCTTTCAACTTTGCTTTCTCAAAGAACGCATTAAAATTCAACGGAACAACAGCACGAGCCATCTATCTACAAACAAACATAGACAAGCAACATACTATCAGGTACTAAGTTCATGATAAATTTAAGTTCAATTAATCATATTACTAAAGAACTCCCACTTAGACAGACATCTCTCTAGTCATCTAAGTGATTACATGATCCAAATCAACTAAACCATGTCTGATCATCACGTGAGATGGAGTAGTTTCAATGGTGAACATCTCTATGTTGATCATATCTACTATATGATTCACGCTCGACCTTTCGGTCTCCGTGTTCCGAGGCCATATCTGTATATGCTAGGCTCGTCAAGTATAACCTGAGTATTCCGCGTGTGCAACTGTTTTGCACCCGTTGTATTTGAACGTAGAGCCTATCACACCCGATCATCACGTGGTGTCTCAGCACGAAGAACTTTCGCAACGGTGCATACTCAGGGAGAACACTTCTTGATAATTAGTGAGAGATCATCTTAAAATGCTACCGTCAATCAAAGCAAGATAAGATGCATAAAGGATAAACATCACATGCAATCAATATAAGTGATATGATATGGCCATCATCATCTTGTGCTTGTGATCTCCATCTTCGAAGCACCGTCGTGATCACCATCGTCACCGGCGCGACACCTTGATCTCCATCGTAGCATCGTTGTCGTTACGCCATCTATTGCTTCTACGACTATCGCTACCGCTTAGTGATAAAGTAAAGCAATTACAGGGCGTTTTCATTTCATACAATAAAGCGACAACCATATGGCTCCTGCCAGTTGCCGATAACTTCGGTTACAAAACATGATCATCTCATACAATAAAATATATCATCACGTCTTGGCCATATCACATCACAACATGCCCTGCAAAAACAAGTTAGACGTCCTCTACTTTGTTGTTGCAAATTTTACGTGGCTGCTACGGGCTTTGCAAGAACCGTTCTTACCTACGCATCAAAACCACAACGATAGTTTGTCAAATAGACTCCGTTTTAACCTTCACAAGGACCGGGCGTAGCCATACTCGGTTCAACTAAAGTTGGAGAAACAGACACCCGCTAGTCACCTGTGTGCAAAGCACGGCGGTAAAACCAGTCTCGCGTAAGCGTACGCGTAATGTCGGTCCGGGCCGCTTCATCCAACAATATCGCTGAACCAAAGTATGACATGCTGGTAGGCAGTATGACTTATATCGTCCACAACTCACTTGTGTTCTACTCATGCATATAACATCAACGCATAAAACCTGGGCTCTGATACCACTGTTGGGGAACGTAGTAATTTCAAAATTTTCCTACGCACACGCAAGATCATGGTGATGATATAGCAACGAGGGGAGAGTGTTGTCTACGTACCCTCGTAGACCGAAGCGGAAGCGTTGACGCAGCGTAGAGGAAGTAGTCGTACGTCCTCCCGGTTCAACCGATCCAAGCACCGTTACTCCGGCACCTCCGAGTTCTTGACACGCGTACAGCTCGATAACGCACCCTCGATCTCCGATCCAGCAGAGGCGCCGAGGGGGAGTTCCGTCAGCACGACAGCGTGGTGACGATCTTGATGTTCTCCTGTCGCAGGGCTTCGCCTAAGCACCGCTACAATATGACCGAGGTGTAATATCATGGAGGGGGGCACCGCACACGGCTAAGGAACGATCAATGATCAACTTGTGTGTTCTAGGGTGCCCCCCTACCCTCGTATATAAAGGAGGGAGGGAGGAGGTGGCCGGCCCTAGGGGGGCGCGCCATGAGGAGGGGGAAACCTACTCCAAGTAGGTTTCCCTCTCTTTTCCTTATCTTATTTGGAGGGGAAAGGAAAGAGTACTAGTATTAGGAAGTAGTACTAGTAGTAGTAATAGGAAGAGGGGGAAGGAGAAAGGAAAGGGGGGCCGGCCCCCCTCCCCAATTCGGATTGGGCTTGGGGGGGCGCGCCCCCTTCCCTTGCTCCTTCTCCCTTCCTCCTACATGGGCCCAATAAGGCCCATATACCTCTCGGGGGGTTCCGGTAACCTCCCGGAGCTCCAAACTTCTCCGGAACCTTTCCAGTGTCCAAATATATCCGGCCAATATATCAATCTTTATGTCTCGACCATTTCGAGACTCCTCGTCATGTCCGTGATCATATCCGGGACTCCGAACAAACTTCGGTACATCAAAATACATAAACTCATAATATAATTGTCATCGAAACCTTAAGCGTGCGGACCCTACGGTTCAAGAACGATGTAGACATGACTGAGACACATCTCTGGTCAATAACCAATAGCGGGACCTGGATGCCCATATTGGTTCCTACATATTCTACGAAGATCTTTATCGGTCAAACCGCATAACAACATACGTTGTTCCCTTTGTCATCGGTATGTTACTTGTCCGAGATTTGATCGTCGGTATCCAATACCTAGTTCAATCTCGTTACCGACAAGTCTCTTTACTCGTTCTGTAATACTTCATCTCATAACTAACTCATTAGTTATATGCTTGCAAGGCTTAGGTGATGAGCATTACCGAGAAGGCCCAGAGATACCTCTCCGACAATTGGAGTGACAAAACCTAATCTCGAATTATGCTAACTCAACATGTACCTTTGGAGACACTTGTAGTACTCTTTTATAATCACCCAGTTACGTTGTGACGTTTGGTAGTACCCAAAGTGTTCCTCCGGTAAATGGGAGTTACATAATTCTCATAGTTACAGGAACATGTATAAGTCATGAAGGAAGCAATAGCAGAATACAAAACGATCAAGTGCTAGGCTAACGGGATGGGTCATGTCAATCACCTCATTCTCCTAATGATGTGATCCCATTAATCAAATGACAACACATGTCTATGGTTAGGAAATATAACCATCTTTGATTAATGAGCTAGTCAAGTAGAGGCATACTAGTGACTATATGTTTGTCTATGTATTCACACATGTATCATGTTTCCGGTTAATACAATTCTAGCATGAATAATAAACATTTATCATGATATGAGGAAATAAATAATAATCTTTATTATTGCCTCTAGGGCATATTTCCTTCAGTCTCCCACTTGCACTAGAGTCAATAATCTAGATTACATAGTAATGATTCTAACACCCATGGAGTCTTGGTGCTGATCATGTTTTGCTCGTGAGAGAGGCTTAGTCAACGGGTCTGCAACATTCAGATCCGTATGTATCTTGCAAATATCTATGTCTCCCACTTGGACTTGGTCCCGAATGGAATTGAAGCGTCTCTTGATGTGCTTGGTCCTCTTGTGAAATCTGGATTCCTTTGCCAAGGCAATTGCACCAGTATTGTCACAGAAGATCTTCATTGGTCCCGATGCACTAGGTATGACACCTAGATCGGAAATGAACTCCTTCATCCAGACTCCTTCATTTGCCCAGGTTCGGGCCCTCTCGATGGAGGTAAAACCCTACTCCTGCTTGATTGATATTGATGATATGGGTAGTACAAGAGTGTATCTACCACGAGATCAAGGAGGCTAAACCCTAGAAGCTAGCCTATGGTATGATTGTTGTAATGGTTATGTTGTCCTACGGACTAAAACCCTCCGGTTTATATAGACACCGGAGAGGGCTAGGGTTACACAGAGTCGGTTACAATGGTAGGAGATCTACATATCCGTATCGCCAAGCTTGCCTTCCACGCCAAGGAAAGTCCCATCCGGACACGGGACAAAGTCTTCAATCTTGTATCTTCATAGTCTTGGAGTCCGGCTGACGATGATAGTCCGGCTGTCCGGACACCCCCTAGTCCAGGACTCCCTCAGTAGCCCCTGAACCAGGCTTCAATGACGATGAGTCCGGCGCGCATAATGTTCGGCATTGCAAGGCGGGTTCCTCCTCCGAATAATTCATAGAAGATTGTGAACACCAGGATAGTGTCCGGCTCTGCAAAATAATTTCCACATTCCACCGTAGAGAGAATATTATGTACACAAGTTCAATCTGCTGACGTGTTTTGCGGCATGATGTCACACCACCACCAAGCCTTACTAGAATCGTTTTTATTATACCACCTCAGCGCGTTTAGCGAAGCGGTTTCCTTGGCACGTCTTGTCGAAGCACAGATAGTGTTCCCCTTATTCCGAGATTCCCATCAATACGGACGTGGGTAACCCAACCGCGCCATTGATGGTGGCGCTTGGGAGATAAGCGAGTTTTACCAGGCCGGTGGGGACGCATAGTCTTCGTCCGCCCATATATAAGGGGATAAGGATCCACCTTTTACCTACGCCTTCTACCTCCTCTGCTTATCCATCTCCGCGCACTCGATCTCCAACGCCCAAGCCCGCGCATATCGTCTCGACCTTCTCTGACCATGTCTGGAGCGGGAGGCAAATGGTTGGCCTCCTCCGTTACGGAGGAGCACATCGCAAAGCTGCGCGGCGCCGGATACCTTTCCGGCGACATCACGCATCGGCTGCCCGACAAGGGGCAGCTCATCCCCACCCCCAGGCCCCATGAGAGGGTCGTATTCCTTCCCCACTTCCTCCGCGGACTGGGCTTTCCGCTGCATCCCTTTGTCCGGGGGCTCATGTTCTATTACGGCCTGGACTTCCACGATCTGGCACCAAACTTCATCCTCAACATCTCGGCGTTTATCGTCGTGTGCGAGGCCTTCCTCTGCATCCAGCCCCACTTTGGCTTGTGTCTCAAGACCTTCAATGTCAAGCCGAAGGTAGTGAAGGGCGTCCAAGCGGAGTGCGGAGGCGCCATGCTGGGCAAGATGCCCAACATCATCTGGCTCGAAGGGGCCTTCGTGGAGTCCATCAAGGGATGGCAATCGGGGTGGTTCTACATCACCGAGCCACGCGACCCAAAATGGGCGGCGGCCCCTGAATTCAGATCTGGTATCCCCATGCAGCTCACCTCCTGGAAAGAGAAGGGCTTGCTATGGGGTAGTTCGGAGGAGCTGACAGGACTCCAGTCCTGTCTCCAGACCTTGGTGAACAAGAAGCTCAAGCTTGTCAATGTGATCCAGGTCATGCTCATCCGCCGGATTCTCCCCTGCCAACAACGGGCCTTCAACCTGTGGGAGTTCGATCCGGCACAGCACCGGACTCTGAGCGGGCTCTTCGACACGACGTACGAAGCCGTCTGGAGGGTGCTGTTCAAGGGCGGAGAAGCCCCCGCGTCCGTGACTGAAGATCGCGGATCAGCACCGAGGGCCCGGCCGGTGAGTTAAGCTTCGTTATCCTCTATGGGACATTTATTTTCTTTCATAGTTTGACTCTATGTGGGATCTAAAAACTCCCATTGCCTTTGACAGGACTGGCAGAGGACGTCCGGACAGGTAGATTGTCCGGCTCCCCTTCTCGAAGACCCAGCGGACGCCCGCTTGATGGGGCTGCTGGTTCCGGCACTCAATGTGGTGCTGGAGAAGAAGGCCAAAAAGAAGGCCACGGGAACCCGAAGAAGTTCCCGGCGCCAGGTGGTATCGGACTCATCGTCCGATGGCTCCGAGGCGGACTCCTCCCCCGAAGACGAGGAGGAGAATGAGGACTCTCTCCCAGAAGAAGGAGAGAGGAAAAGGAAGGCTTCCCCAATAGGGGAGGCCGAAGGGTCCAAGAGGGGAAGGACTATTCCCCCGGACAGCTCCGCCAACGCCAACGTTGGCGACGAAGAGTGGCCCTCAAGGGCCAGGCCTCCGGCAAGATCGTAAGTATCCGGATTCCTGAATGATTTATAATTTCTTTTTGGTGTCACATAGCGTCCTTCTAATACCGCACACTGCCTGCAGTCCGGCCGATGATGATCTCCCCGCTTCACCGAGCAGGTCGTTGGCTCCGTCGGATGTAGATTCCATCCCGACCGCCTCCACCCCTCGCACCGCTGAGGGCGCAGAGGTGGGATCCCGGGAAGGGACCCATCAGGAGGAGGCTCCGGAGGCGCCACAAGGCAGCCTCTCGGACTTTGCGCCGGACTCCATGCCGGAACCTGCACTGGTTCCGGAGTCCGGCAGGCGGCCCCTTCACAAGAAGGGCAAGACCGTGACACCGGCAGCTTCCGTCCAACCGGAGGCGCCAGACAACTTGTTGGAGGCGCTCAAAGGTGCTTCCATCGAGGAAGAACACCGCACTATCATGAGTGCGGTGATTTAGAAGGTTCAGCTCGCCAAGAGTGGGCTGACCGAAGCCTGCAATAGCCTTCTAACAGGCTTTGAGGTAAGAAGTTAAAAATATGTAATGTAATACCGCATAGACAGTAGCCCCTGATGCTCGGTTTGGTGTTCGGAAAGAAAAACCGGATTCAGGATCTAAAAAAGATATACGCAGGAATGCTAAAAATTGTGTCAATATGGGTTTGCAGGCTGCGCTGCTGACCTCTGCCGCACTGACTGTGGAGGTCGGTGCGTTGAAGCAGGACCTCGAGCGGTCCGAGCAAGAGCTCGGCCTTGCCAAGAAGCAGCTCGAGGACAAAGAGGGTGAGTAATACCATCTTTGAATGTGTACCTTACAGAAAAGGATTTTGGTTGCAATGAAAATAACAAGGATAACGTGGGTACTGTAGGGGCCACGAACAAGGTGGCAACCCTGAAGGAGGCCGTATCCGCGGCTGAACGCAATGCGGCCGCGGAACAGACGGAGCGAGAGAAACAGGAGGCGCGGGTGGCGGAGGTGCGGCAAGAGCTCCAGGCTCTCATGGAAAAACATGAGAGTTTGGAGCGTGACTCGAAGACTTGAGAGTCCGAGCTTGCCTCGGCTCTTGAAAGTGCCAAAGCCGCTAAGGCCGAGGCCCATAAGGCCCTCTAGGAGATTGAGGCGGTGAAGAAGATAGCGGCGGGTAAGGCATTTTTCATGCAAAGCAAGCATGTTAATGTAAATTACCTATTACTTACCCGAATTCGGAGCTCTCCAGGGGCGTTTGCAGATCTGCCTCGCAGTGTATCCGATGCCGCCGCATTTTACTGAGCCGAGGAGGGGAGCTCAATGGAGAAGGTCTTCTGGTCTCAGTACGCTGAGGCCGGCCATGCGGTGCCCCCTAGCGACCAGCTGAAGCAGCTGGTCGAGCTCCACAAGGTAGCCGAGCAGGCCATGAAGGGCCTCATAGTCCGGCTGTGGCCTAGTGAGGCCATGCCTGGGAGCTACTTCGGCCTCGTGCGGCGGCTGGTGGATGCGTGCCCCTGGGTGGAGGTCATCAAGCGCTCCGCCTGTATTGAAGGTGCTCGTCGGGCTCTTGCCCGCGCCAAAGTGCATTGGGGCAGGCTAGATGTGGAGAGGCTGATCACTGACGCGCCACCAGCGGGCAAGGAGTATCGTACGCCCGAGATGTACTATAAGACTGTCCTGAAGGGTGCCCGCAAGATTGCGGATGAGTGCCCCCGAGATGTAATTATTGAGTAAACTCGCTATGTATTATCCTGTGCGCTGAAAACTTTGTTCATATGTGCTAAGCAACGCTTATTGATTTAAAATATTACCTTCTGTGCGGCCGTTTATTAAATCTGAGAGATGGCAAGTCGTCGGGTTCAGCCCCCATGCCGCGAGTGCTGGGGTGTTCGGGATAAACTTGAGCGCTCTTGTTCCCATTTTTGCGTCCATCTAGGGAGGCGCTCAACGCGACGAACAAGGCAACCGGACTTATAATGCTTGAACACTCTCACTTAGCCATAGAATTCTATAATTTTAAATTTCGACGAAGCCCCTAGTATTCGGAAGACCGAGTTCGGGGCGCTATCCATGCCTTGGACGGACATTATCCGGTTCTTCGCTCGAAGCGGCATAAGTCTTTAGGGACTCGAAAAGACCTCTCGAACAGCGACCAGTCTCTCGCCTTATCATGACAGTCAATTTTAGCTTTCTCCACTGAGGCGCTCGCCCAGCTCAACCGGGGCACAATCGCAGTGGTTCTCCCAGTGCTACCTTAGCCGACAGAACGGAACGTAAGGTACCAAAACATGGGAGCCGGGCAAACCCAACTATTGACCCAAGACATGATTCGGAGCCGATTCATATAATGCTATAAGTTTGGGGTGCCGCACTTGTGAAAGTGTTCGGACTTATCACACCATAATGCGGGGAACAGAAGCCCCTGGTGTATTCGGCCGTACCAAAATATACGGGTGCAAGATGTCATTAATGAACATATATGTAAAGTAATGCAATTATAGGCGAAAAGTGCTGCATTATTTATTCAAGGAATTCTGCTATGAGTGCAGAATGATACAAATAGTGCGGAAAGCAAGGGATTGGACTATTAAAATATGTCTCCCTCCAGGGGTAGGCTGCGGAATGGTGGATATAACAAATTTAATGCTCGTAATGGAGACCACCTGAGTGTTCGTCGTGGCCTTTGTCCCTTCCTGGCTGTTGCATCGTGAGTTCGGCAGGTTCGCCGCCGGACAGGGCCTCTGGTGAACGGAGTCCTGTATATAAAAAGAAGGAAAATAAAAAGTAAAAAGAGCGACGCACGTGGGAGCCCCTGGTGTGGTCAAGCCGCACTCTGGGTCTGTTGTGGTCGTGCCCCTCCCCCTATGCCCATGGTATCTCCAGAGCGTAATGATGTACGTGGAGAGCTGGTTTTGCAATCATGCGAGGGCTGGGGTTGGGGCCACATTGCTACGCGTGCTCGGAACGTGCCAGGTGGTCGTTGTTGATGTTGCTCCGGGCGCGTTTGGCCGTGTCCGGTCGTTTAACGGCCAGACTCGAAAATTGCCTTAAAAGGCTGCTTTGTACTTCTGCCGCGAGAGTCGCTGTGTGTTCCTCCGTTCGGAGGGAGCGTTCCGTATTTCCGTTGACCGTGATGACCCCACGAGGGCCTGGCATCTTGAGCTTTAGGTATGAATAATGCGGCACCGCGTTGAACTTTGCAAACGTAGTTCGTCCGAGCAGAGCGTGATAGCCACTGCGGAACGGGACTATGTCGAAGATTAACTCCTCGCTTCAGAAATTATCCGGGGATCCGAAGACCACTTCCAGGGTGACTGAGCCTGTACAATTGGCCTCAACGCCTAGTATGACGCCTTTGAAGGTCGTCTTTGTAGTTTTAATCCTTGAGGGGTCTATGCCCATCTTGCGCACTGTATCTTGATAAAGCGGGTTCAAGCTACTGCCGCCATTCATCAGGACTCTCGTGAGGTGAAATCCATCGACGATTGGGTCTAAAACCAATGCAGCGAATCCACCATGGCGGATACTGGTCGGATGCTCTCTTCGATCAAAAGTGATTGGGCAAGAGGACCATGGATTGAACTTCGGGGCGACTGGCTCCATCGCATATATGTCCCTCAGTGCATGCTTCCGTTCCCTCTTGGGTATATGGGTTGCGTATATCATGTTTACCGTCCACACTTGTGGGGGGAAGCCCTTCTGTCCTCTACTGTTCGGCGGCCGGTCTCTTCCTCGTCGTCGCTGCGCAGCCCCATGTTATTGTTTTCGGCAATTAACTTGCCTGCCTGCTTGAACACCCAACAATCTCTGTTGGTGTGGTTAGCTGGCTTTTCGGGGGTGCCATGTATCTGGTAGGAGCGATCGAGTATTCGGTCCAAATTGGACGGACCCGGAGTGGTTCTTTTGAATGGCCTTTTCCGCTGACCGGGTTTAGAGCCTCGGAATCCGGCATTGACTGTCGTATCCTCATTGTTATCGCCGTTAACGCGGCATTTGTTTTTGTGTCGATGCGACCTGCCATTGTGGTCCTTAGTATCCGGACTTCCAGCGTTTTTGCTAAGGTTGTTGCTGCGAGCTAGCCAGCTATCCTCTCCCGCACAGAAGCGGGTCATGAGTGATGTGAGTGCTACCATGGATTTCGGCTTTTCCTGTCCTAGGTGCCGAGCCAGCCACTCGTCGCGGATGTTATGTTTGAAGGCTGCGAGGGCCTCTGCATCCGGACAGTCGACGATTTGATTTTTCTTTGTTAAGAACCGTGTCCAGAATTGTCTGGCCGATTCGTCTGGCTGCTGAATTATGTGGCTTAGGTCATCGGCGTCTGGTGGTCGCACATATGTGCCCTGGAATTTCTCGAGGAATGCGGCTTCCAGGTCTTCCCAACACCCAATTGACTCTGCGGGCAAGCTGTTAAGCCAATGCCGAGCTGGTCCTTTAAGCTTGAGTGGGAGGTATTTGATGGCGTGGAGATCATCGCCGCGGGCCATATGGATATGAAGTAGATAATCTTCGATCCAAACCGCGGGGTTTGTTGTGCCATCGTAGGATTCAATGTTTACGGGTTTAAACCCTTCGGGGATTTGATGATCCATTACTTCGTCTATGAAGCATAGCGGGTGTGCGGCACCTCTATATTGAGCAATATCACGACGTAGCTCAAGAGAGCGTTGTCTGCTGTGTTGGGCCCGACCGGAGTTGTTGTATCCGGTGCGACGATATTCGTCGTGGGTCGTGGGGCGCACACGTGATCCATAGATGGATCCGGATTGTCTTGCCTTGTCCTCCAATATATCCCGCAAGTCCGACGCGTTCCCTCGTGGCTTCGTATTTTTCGAGTGATGCCGGGGTACGGTCTTGATGGAGGGCCTGGATGCCTCTCTGTCGCGGCCACGAGGTGGTCGGTGTGTCGTATTGTGTGCTAGTGATGAAGGTTCATATGCCTCCTCCTCTGATCGGGGGAGCGACTTGCGTTTTGGGTAGCTCTTGGAGGGGCGTTCGAGTTCATACTCTTCGGCCGCGAGGACCTCGGTTCATCTGTCGGCCAGCAGGTCTTGATCAGCTTGAAGCTGTTGCTGCTTTTTCTTTAGGCTATTTGCCGTGGCGATAAGCCTGCGTTTAAAACGCTCTTGTTCGACGGGATCCTCAGGCACGACGAATTCGTCGTCGTCGAGGCTTGCCTCGTCTTCGGAGGGAGGGATGTAATTATCGTCCTCGACCTCGTCTTTTGCTGCTCTCTCGTGAGGGCTGGCTTCTGCATCCTCCTGCGCTGAATCCTGCTGGAGGGGGTTGTCTTCGGCACTTTCCGGGGTATTATTATCTCCTGTGCCGGAATCTCCATTCTTGCTGTGGTGGGATTTAGAGCGATGCCGCTGACGTCGGCGCTTGGGCTGTTTCTTTAAGGAATCTGCCTCCGCTGCTTCTTCGCCATCCCCATCCTTTGGGGTGTCCACCATGTATATGTCGTATGACGAGGTGGCCCTCCAGTGCCCTGTAGGCGCTGGTTCTTGATCGTCTCCGGCATCGTCGTCCATACCGTCGATGTCTTCGGAGTCGTAGTCTAGCATGTCGGTTAGGTCGTCGATAGTGGCTACAAAGTGGGTGGTGGGTGGGCTTTGAATTTCTTCGTCGTCCCTATTCCAACCATCCTGGCCGTAGTCCGGACAGTGCTCTCCGGATAGCGAGAGATGCTTTAGCGAATTCAAGATGTCGCCAAAGGGTGAGTGTTGAAAGATGTTCGTGGCGGTGAACTCCATGATCGGCGCCCAATCGGATTCGATTGGCAGGGGCGCGGGAGGTTCGGAGTCCGGCGAGGAGTCCGGCACCTCAGAGTCATGAGCTTTATAAGGGACAAGGTCAGTGTTCGGCTCCATCGCCGTAGTGGTTGCAGCCCCCGAGGCGGTGTCCAGCCATCCGTCCTCGATCTGCGCGATCGGCTCCGAACCATGTATCGGAGCGGATTCGTATGCGGCCTCCAAAACACTGTCCGGCGGCAGAATTAGATCTTGCCCATCGTGACAGTGCGGCGTGCTTGGCTGTGGCTCAGATCCGTCGAAGATCAAGTCTCCGCGGACGTCCGCCGTGAAGTTTAAGCTTCCAAACCTGACCTGATGGCCAGGGGCGTAGCTTCCGATCTGCTCCAGACGACCAAGTGAATTGGCCCGCAGTGCGAAGCCGCCGAATACAAAGATCTGTCCGGGGAGAAAAGTCTCACCCTGGACCGCGTTGTCGCTGATGATGGTTGAAGGAGTCATCAAGCCTATCAGTGACGACACAGAGGAACTCTCAATGAAAGCACCAATGTCGGTGTCAAAACCGGCGGATCTCGGGTAGGGGGTCCCGAACTATGCGTCTAGGCGGATGGTAACAGGAGACAAGGGACACGATGTTTTTACCCAGGTTCGGGCCCTCTCGATGGAGGTAAAACCCTACTCCTGCTTGATTGATATTGATGATATGGGTAGTATAAGAGTGGATCTACCACGAGATCAAGGAGGCTAAACCCTAGAAGCTAGCCTATGGTATGATTGTTGTAATGGTTATGTTGTCCTACGGACTAAAGTCCTCCGGTTTATATAGACACCCGGAGAGGGCTAGGGTTACACAGAGTCGGTTACAATGGTAGGAGATCTATATATCCGTATCGCCAAGCTTGTCTTCCACGCCAAGGAAAGTCCCATCCGGACACGGGACGAAGTCTTCAATCTTGTATCTTCATAGTCTTGGAGTCCGGCTGACGATGATAGTCCAGCTGTCCGGACACCCCCTAGACCAGGACTCCCTCAACCACCCTCTCATGGGGCCTGGGGGTGGGGATGAGCTGCCCCTCTTCTGGGAGCTGGTGTGTGATATCTCCGGACAGGTATCCGGCTCCCCTCAGCTTCTTGATGTGCCCCTCCGTGACGGAGGAGACCATCCACTTGCCTCCCGCTCCGTACATGGTAGGAGAAGGTTGAGGATGAGAATGTGGACTTGGGCGCTGGAGCTCGAGTGCGCGAGAATGTATGAGCAAGGAGGAATAAGGCGTGGGTAGAAAAAGGTGAGTCCTTATCCCTTTATATGGGCGGATAAAACTATGCGCCCCCACCAGCCTGGTAAAACTCGCTCATCCCCCAAGCGCCATAATCAATGGCATGGTTGGGTTACCCACGTCCGTATTAATGGGAATCCCGTGATAAGGGGACACGATCTCTGCTTCGACAAGACGTGCCAAGGAAACCGCCTCGCGAAACGCGCTAAGGTGGGCTGTAAAAAATGATTCGAAAAGGCTTGGCTGTGGTATGATGTCACGCTACGGAATACGTCAGCAGCAGATTATATCTGTGAAAATATTATTGTCTCTACGGTGGTATGTGGAACTTGTTTTGCAGAGCTGGACATGATCCTCATGTTCAAAATCTTCTATGAAGTATTCGGAGGAGGAACCCGCCTTGCAATACCGAAGATAATCTGCGCGCCAGAATCATCGTCATTGAAGCCTGGTTCAGGGGCTACTGAGGGAGTCCTGGATTAGGGGGTATCCTAACGGCCGGACTATAACCTTTGGCCGGACTGTTGGACCATGTAGATACAAGATTGAAGACTTCGTCCCGTGTCTGGATGGGACTCTCCTTGGCGTGGAAGGCAAGCTTGGCGATACGGATATGTAGATCTCCTTCCTTGTAACCGACTCTATGTAACCCTACCCGCCTCCCGTGTCTATATAAACCGGAGGGTTTAGACTGTAGGACAGACAATAACAACAATGATACCATAGGCTAGCTTCTAGGGTTTAGCCTCTCCGATCTCGTGGTAGATCAACTCTTGTACTACCCATATCATCAATATTAATCAAGCAGGAGTAGGGTTTTACCTCCATCGAGAGGGCCCGAACCTGGGTAAAAACATCGTGTCCCCTGTCTCCTGTTACCATCCGCCTAGACGCACAGTTCGGGACCCCCTACCCGAGATCCGCCGGTTTTGACACCGACAGTCGGCCTTGTCCGATTTAGGCGTACATAGTGCCCCAAGTTCGGCCTTCCGAATACTAGGGGCTTCGCCAAAGTTTAAAGTTGAAGACTTCTATGGCTAAGTGGGAGTGATAAAGCTTTATAGTCCGATTGCCTGGTTTGTTGTGCTGAACACCTCCTTCGAAGGACCCAAAACTGGGATAAAGAGTGATCAGGTTTATCCCGAACACGTCAGTACTAGCTACATGGGGGCAGAAGCCGACGACTGGCCAACTCTCAAATTTTATAAACGGCCGCACAGAAGGTACTATTTTAAATTAAGAAGCGTTACATAGCGCACATGAACTTGTTTTATATTACAGGATCACATGAGTATATTCATTCAAATATCACATCCTTAGCACATTCATCTGCCACAAGGCGAGCACCCTTCAGGACACTGTCATAATACTTTTCGGGGTGGCGATGCTCTTTGCCCTCCGGCGGCCCCTCCTTCACCAGCCTTTTGGCGTCCATCTTCGCCCAGTGCACTTTCGCACGGGCAAAGGCGCTGCGCGCACCTTCAATGCAGACGGACCGCTTGATGACTTCAAACCATGGACAGGCATTCACAAGCCGCTTTACTGGGCCGAAGTAGCTGCCAGTCAGGGGCTCGCCAGGCCACATCCGGACTATGAGACCCTTCATGGCCAGTTCGGCCGCCTTGTGAAGCTCGACCAGTTGCTTCAACTGGTCGCTCAAGGGCATCAGATGTTCGGTCCCAGTATACTGAGACCAGAACAACTTCTCCGTCGAGCTCCCTTCCTTGGCCCGGTAGAACTCCACGGCATCCGACACACTGCTGGGTAGATTTGCGAATGCTCCTTGTTGGGGAACATTGCAGAAAACAAAAATTTTCCTACTCGTTTCACCAAGATCATCTAGGAGTTCATCTAGCAACGAGTCATTGGATGCATCTACATACCTTTGTAGATCACGCACGGAAGCGTTCAAAAGAACGGTGATGATGTAGTCGTACTCGACGTGATCCAAATCACCGATGACCAAGCGCCGAACGAACGGCACCTCCGCGTTCAACACACATACGGGACGGGAGACGTCTCCTCCTTCTTGATCCAGCAAGGGGGAAGAAGAGGTTGATGAAGATCCAGCAGCACGACGGCGTGGTGGTGGATGCAGGGCGTCACAGTAGCAGGGCTTCGCCGAGACTACGAGGGAGAGACGTAACGGGGAGAGAGGGAGGCGCCAGGGGCTGGTGTGAAATCCCTCCTCTCCCCCCCACTATATATAGGGGTGCCAAGGGGGGGCGCCGGCCCTAGTAGATGGCATCTACTAGGGGGGGCGGCGGCCAAGGGGAGGTTTCCCTCCCCCCAAGGCACCTAGGGGTGCCTTCCACCACTAGGACTCCTCCTATGTGGAAACCCTAGGCGCATGGGCCTATAGGGGCTGGTGCCCTTGGCCCATCTAGGCCAAGGCGCACCCCCTACAGCCCATGTGGCCCCCCGGGACAGGTGGCCCCACCCAGTGGGCCCACGGGACCCCTCCGGTGGTCCTGGTACAATACCGATAACCTCGAAACTTGTCCCGATGCCCGAAACTGCACTTCCTATATATAATTCTTTACCTCCGGACCATTCCGGAACTCCTCGTGACGTCCGGGATCTCATCCGGGACTCCAAACAACATTCGGGTTACTGCATATACATATCTTCACAACCCTAGCGTCACCGAACCTTAAGTGTGTAGACCCTACGGGTTCGGGAGACAAGCAGACATGACCGAGACGACTCTCAGGTCAATAACCAACAGCGGGATCTGGATACCCATGTTGGCTCCCACATGCTCCACGATGATCTCATCGGATGAACCACGATGTCGAGGATTCAATCAACCCCGTACGCAATTCCCTTTGTCAATCGATATGCTACTTGCCCGAGATTCGATCGTCGGTATCCCAATACCTCGTTCAATCTCGTTACCGGCAAGTCACTTTACTCGTACCGTAATGCATGATCCCATGACCAGACACTTGGTCACTCTGAGCTCATTATGATGATGCATTACCGAGTGGGCCCAGTGATACCTCTCCGTCATACGGAGTGACAAATCCCAGTCTTGATCCATGTCACCCAACAGACACTTTCGGAGATACCCGTAGTCTACCTTTATAGTCACCCAGTTACGTTGTGACGTTTGGCATACCCAAAGCACTCCTACGGTATCCGGGAGTTACACGATCTCATGGTCTAAGGAAAAGATACTTGACATTGGAAAACTCTAACAAACAAACTATACGATCTTGTGCTATGTTTAGGATTGGGTCTTGTCCATCACATCATTCTCCTAATGATGTGATCTCGTTATCAATGACATCCAATGTCCATAGTCAGGAAACCATGACTATCTGTTGATCAACGAGCTAGTCAACTAGAGGCTCACTAGGGACATGTTGGTGTCTGTTATTCACACATGTATTACGATTTCCGGATAACACAATTATAGCATGAATAAAGACAATTATCATGAACAAGGAAACATAATAATAATGCTTTTATTATTGCCTCTAGGGCATATTTCCAACACTCCTGGAGAGCTCCGAATTCGGGTAAGTAAAAGGAAAGTTTCCTTCACATGCTTGCTTTGCATAATAAATGCCTTAACCACCGCTATCTTCTTAACCGCCTCAATTTCCTCGAGGGCCTTTTGGGCTTTGGCCTTGGCATTTTGTGCGTTCTCGAGGGCCTTCGCAAGCTCGGACCCTTGCGTCTTAGAGTCACGCTCCAAGGACTCGTACTTCTTGACAAAGTCCTGGAGCTCTTGCCGCACCTCACCGACTCGGGCCTCTTGCTTCTCGCGCTCGGTGCGCTCCTTGGCCGCTTTGCCTTCGGCCTCGAACAACACCTTCTTCAGGGCCGCCACTTGGGTCGTGGCCCCTAGCAAAATTCATGACGATCCTGTGATCTAACAACCACCTTCGTTTTTCTTTATCAATAAACAGACGGGGTATTACTTACCTTTGTTCTCTTCGAGCTGCCTCTTGGTAAGGCCAAGCTCTTCCTCGGACCGATTAAGGTCCCGCTTCAGTGCGGCGACCTCCACCATGCGGGCGGCAGCGGCCAGCAGCGAAGCCTGCTTATTCACATAGACACATTCTGATTAGACTCCTGTGATTACTATTTGATCCTCTGTTCGGCCTTTCTTCACGAACACCAAACAGAGCATCAGGGGCTACTGTCTATGCTGTAACATTTTCTCATAACTTGATTACTTACCTGAAAGCCTGTTAGGAGGCTGGCACAGGCTTCAGTCAGTCTGCTTTTGGCGGACCAAACCTTCTTGACCACCGCACTCATGATAGTGCGGTGCTCTTCATCAATGGAAGTGCCGCGAAGCGCCTCCAGCAAATTGTCCGATGCCTCTCGATGGACAGAGGCCATCGACACAGACGGCTTGCCCCCCTTGGTGAGGGGTCGCCTAACAGAATCCGGAACCACGGGAGGTTCCGGCGCAGAATTCGGCTAGGGGCTAGACTTGCTGCCCCCGGCATTAGGGCCCATGGAATCTTGCCCCTCGTGCGCCCAGCGCCTGGAATGTCGCCTTGGGGTGTCTCCGGAGCTGTCTCCCCTTGGTTCAGTGCCCTTTGAGACAAATCCTCGACGTCGTCCGTAGGGCGGGGAGAGGAGGCGGTCGGGAGTGAATCGTTGTTCATCTCTGACGGGCCCAAAGACTCCTCCGAAGAGGATACGTCGATATGGGCTTTGGATGGACTGCATGATCATGTTCGACATGATAAGAAGCAATAAAATAAAACATACCAAGAACTATTATGGTATCCGGATACTTACGACTTCGCCAGGGGCTTGTTCCTGGGTAACCACTCCTCGTCGCTAAAAGCGGGCGCCGTAGAGCAGTCCGGAAGGACAGTCCTTCCCTTCTTGGACCCTTGGGGGCCTCCCCTGACGGGGCGACCTTCCTTTACTTGTCTCCCCCGGCTGGGGGGGAGAACTTTCCTCTTCCTCCTCCTCGTTTTCGTGGGAGGAGGGCGCCTCGGTGTTATCGGACGATGAGTCCGATACGACCTTGCGCCGGAGACCTTTCCTGGTCCCCGTGGCCTTCTTCTTGGCCTTCTTCTCCGGTGCCTCATAGGGCGCCAGAACCAGCATCTCCGTTAGGAGAGCCCTTGCTGGATCTTCGGGCAGTGGGGCCGGACAATCAATCTGCTCCGCTGTCACGACCCAGTCCTATTAAATGGCATGGA
The DNA here is from genome assembly GCF_018294505.1 of Triticum aestivum. Classification (NCBI taxonomy): domain Eukaryota; kingdom Viridiplantae; phylum Streptophyta; class Magnoliopsida; order Poales; family Poaceae; genus Triticum; species Triticum aestivum. Next base: position 717,697,240 of record NC_057803.1, on the reverse strand, counting down.
GGCTTAGATCCCTCGTATGATTATACTGGGGAAAGGAACATCTCATGAGATACAAGGAGCTTACCAGATTGGCATGGCGCTTCGCGCTGAGTCCGCGATCTTCGGTAAGGGAAGGAGGTACCTCGGTGGACTTGAACATCACCTTCCAGATATCTTGGTTTGTCGTGTCGAAGAGCTCTCGCAGCGTCTGGTGCTTAGCCGGGTCGAACTCCCATAAATTGAATGCCCGTCTTTGACACGGGAGGATCCGGCGGAAGAGCATGACTTGGACCACGTTGACAAGCTTGATTTTCTTGCTTATCATGTTTTTGACGCAGTTCCGGAGTCCGGTCAGCTCCACCGATGAACCCCGGGATAGGCCCTTCTCTTTCCAAGAGGTGAGCCGTATGTGGATGCCGGATCGAAATTCGGGGGCCGCCACTCAGTCGGTGTCGCGCTGCTCAGTGATGTAGAACCACCCCGATTGCCACCCCTTTACGGTCTCCACATAGGAGCCTTCGAGCCAGGTGATGCTGGGCATTTTTACCACCATGGCGCCTCCGCACTCCGCTTGCTGGCCGACCACCACCTTCGGTTTAACGTTGAAGGTCTTCAGCCACAGGCCGAAGTGGGGCTTGATGCGGAGGAAGGCCTCGCACACGAGGATAAACGCCGAGATTTTGAGGATGAAATTAGGGGCCAGGTCATGGAAGTCCAGCCCGTAGTAGAACATGAGCCTGCGGACGAATGGGTGGAGGGGAAATCCCATCCCGCGGACGAAATGGGTAAGGAATACAACCCTTTCGTGGGGTTCGGGGGTAGGGACGATCTGCCCCGCGTCTAGGAGCCGGTGCGCGATATCTGCGGCCAGGTATCCGGCTTCCCGGAGCTTCCTAATGTTCTCCTTCGTAACGGAGGAGATCATCCACTTGCATCCCCCTCCGGACATATTTGGAGTGGTTTTGCGGAGAAAATGCAAACTTGGGCGCTGGAGCTCGAGTGCGCGAGAAGGGATGGGCAGGAAAGAAGAAGGCGTGAGTGAAAAGGAGGAGTCTTTGTCCCTTTATAAGGGTGGAAGGAACTGTGTGCCTCCCCACCTACCTGGTAAACTCGCTTATTCCCCGAGCGCCGTGACTGATGGTGCGGTTGGGTTACCCACACCCGTATTGATGAGAATCCCGTGATAAGGGAACACGATCTCTGCTTCGACAAGACGTGCCAAGAAAACCGCCTCGCAATATGTGCAGTAGCTGGTTGAGAAAAACGGTTCGAATAATGACCGGGCCGTGGCGTGATGTCACGTTATGAAAGGTTGTCAGCAGATTAGATTTTTGGAAATATTGTACTCTCTACGGTGGTATGTGGAATTTGTTTTGCAGAGCCGGACACTATCCTTGTGTTCGAAATCTTCTATGGAGTATTCGGAGGAAGAACCTGCCTTGCAATGTCGAAGACAATCTGTGCGCCGGACTCATCGTCATTGAAGCCTGGTTCAGGGGCTACTGAGGGATTCCTGGATTAGGGGGTCCTCGGACAGCCAGACTATATACTTTGGCCAGACTATTGGACTATGAAGATACAAGATTGGAGACTTCGTCCCGTGTCCGGATGGGACTCTCGTTGGCGTGGAAGTCAAGCTTGGCAATTCAGATCTATAGATCTCCTCCCTTGTAACCGACTCTGTGTAACCCTAGCCCCCTCGGTGTCTATATAAACTGGAGGGTTTAGTCTGTAGGACAACAACTATCATAATAATAGGCTAGCTTCTAGGGTTTAGCCTCTACGATCTCGTGGTAGATCAACTCTTGTAATACTCATATCATCAAGATCAATCAAGCAGGAAGTAGGGTATTACCTCCATTGAGAGGGCCTGAACCTGGGTAAACATTGTGTCCCCCACCTCCTGTTACCATCCGCCTTAGACACACAGTTCGAGACCCCCTACCCGAGATCCGCCGGTTTTCACACCGATAGTGTTGATTATATCTTGTAGTTGGTTTATTTGGCGGAAGATTATATGTTCAGTTCCTTAATGATATTCAATACCTGTCATGGTTTTGTCATGACAGATGTCCTCGAGAAAGGACTTAGTCATGAGGCCATCGCAGTAAGGTAGTAGCTTGAACGGGGTTGATCAGAATCGAGTGACATGGGTTTATCCAGGTTCGGCCCCTCACGATGGAGGTAATAGTCTACTTCCTGCTTGGTTGATTATTGCTTGGGATCTCGATTACAAGGGTGCAACTTGGCTAACCTAGTACTTGAGAGGTTGTAACTTAACCTTTCTGCCTCAGGGGCTCCCCTTTATATATTGGTTGAGGCCCTGAGTTTACAATAGTGTCCGGGTCGTAGTACAACCCGTGCCCTAGTCTGTTTCCTACTTATCTTACCTCCCAAGTAAGGGAGTTTCCTTACAGATTCCTTATTGGTGTCGGTGTCAAAATCGAGTAAGGGAGTTTCCTTATAGATTCCTTATTGGTGTCGGTGTCAAAATCGGCCGATCTCGGGTAGGGGGTCCCGAACTGTGCGTCTAGGATCGATGGTTACAGGAGACAGGGGACATGATTTTTACCCAGGTTCGGGCCCTCACTATGGAGGTAATACCATACTTCCTGCTTGATTTATCTTGATGAATATGAGTATTACAAGAGTTGATCTACCACGAGAACGTAATGGCTAAACCATAGAAGCCTAGCCTGAATGACTATGGTAATGAGTATATCCTTTTCGGACTACACCCTCTGGTTTATATAGACACCGGGGGGATCTAGGGTTACATAGAGTCGGTTACATAAGTAGGAATCTTCATAGTTAGTCGCCAAGTTTTCCTTCCACGCCAAGGTGAGTCCAATCCGGACACCGGTACAGTCTTCGGCCTTCGTGTCTTCACATCCCATCAGTCCGGCCCATGGATAACAGGCCGGACGCCCAAGGCCCCCTTAGTCCAGGACTCCCTCAGTAGCCACCGAACCAGTCTTAAATAGCGAGGTGTTTGGCACACAAATTGTCTTCGACATTGCAAGGCGGGTTCCTCCTTTAATGATTTCCAAGCAATGTATTCGGCCTTAGATTCAATGTCTCCCCTCGGCTTCTGTGCGTCAATAACCTCGTCTTCCAGGTGTTGAGTGAATGCGGGGGGTCAGGATATTTTTGCAAATAACACCCTGCTGAGGCCAGGAAGAGCGCCTATTTAAAGAGATCGGATCTTAGATCCATTCAGCATCCCGCAGAGAAAAATCCCCAAAGACTACTAGGAGAAGCCATTCCAACATGGCTAGCATTCCCAGTTCCTCCTTCGACTCGGAGAGAGGCGAGTGGGAGAGGTGTTCAGTGGCCCACAGCCAATTAGAGAAGCTGCAAACGCAGGGATTTGTCCACCTGCAGATCTGGTCCCTGTTCGAGCAGGGCTAGCCTCCCTTAACGGTGAGACCCAGGCGGAGGGTTTTCCCAATCCACCGGGGAGGAGCGAGTATGTTTCGTCCCAAATCTGCTAAGGGGCGTTGGGTTTCCAATCCATCCATTCCTCCGGGGGCTTTTGGAATACTATGGCCTTCAACTGCATAACTTTACTCCCGCCTCCATTCTGCATATTGCGGGCTATGTCGCTTTGTGTGAATTATTCCTGGGCATTGAGGCCCATTTCGAACTATGGAGAAAGTTGTTCTGTCTTGTCCCGCGCAACCACCAGTGGTCAATATTTGAAGTGGGCGGAGCCGAAGTATGGCGCGTCGCCGATACCGGATACCTGTCCGACACATCGAGGAAGGCGTCCGAATAATGGCCTTCCGAATGGTTCTATATAGAAGACGTCGTTCTTCCCGACCCAGTTCGCAAGGGTCTCCCGGAATTCGCAAGCATTCCGCTGAAGAAACGTCACAGCTGGCGTCCCCGAAGTCTTGAAGAGGAAGACAGTGCGGAAGTTCGTCATCTCCTGGGCAAGATAAGGATGCTTGCCCAATCCGGTTTTACAATAGTAGAGGTAATGGTGACCTCCACAGTGCGGGGGGTTTAGCCACTTCAATACAGAGGGCTCCCAATGTGGCACTACAATGGGGAGGATGACGCCTCCCGCCGTGGTCCGAAAGGTCCAGACACCCCCGCCGCTCTAGCCAAGATACTGGCCGAGCTGTTCAAAGGGGAGGAAGAATAATTTCTCCACATCAATCGGAGAGACGGGTATTCCATGTACAACCCTCCCAGCTGGGTAATTCCTAACCCCCTTGCTTTATTCACTCCGCTCTTTCAGCCATTTTTAATGATTTCCCCATCTGTTTATTTTGAAACAACACTGGCGGAAGGTAACCGAGGGGCTCAATAGCACTGCCCCACAGCCGGAGAACCACAACCGGGAGCTTGATCCTCGGTTCGAAGAGGACCCAGATATATTTGTGGTGCTCGCGGATGGGGTGTTCTACCAGGCGAGCTATGAGGGCACGGAAGTGGCCATCATCGCCGATTATCCTGGTCTTCTTCCAGCTTCCCACAGAAGTAATCAGGAGAAATCCCCCTCGAAAGAGTTTCCTCGCACTGCCTCACCCGCCGCACTATCTCATGCTTCAAAGGGGAGGTGTTCGGCATGTCATGCTACGCCGGGGATGACTCCAAGAAGAGAGGCTCCCGCACCGAGCAAGGCCTCGAAAAGGAAGGTCGGTGAAGACAAGTCCGGCCCTTCGTCGAAGAGGTACGGATTTGAAGGTACTCTTTTAGTAGTCGTCCCAACCGTGATTGTTATGTTGGTCCTGTATCAGGAAAAAGGTTCGCCGGACTATGTCTGGGGATCCGGCCGGTCGCACTTCCAACAACCGGGATTTAGATCCCACCAGAGAGGTGGGGCCTGCTATGGGGACGAAGCCGGACGATCCTTCAGCCGAGGGTTCAGGAGATATGTCCTTACCAAAACTCGAAAGTAGAGAGCGCCATGAATCATCGACGCTGCAGGGCTGTCTTACGAGACCTCAAGTTCTCGGAAGAGGCATTCAATGCCTTCAGCTCGGCTGACGCATACATCCGAGCTGCTCGAGATGGTCTTAGAAAAGCTACAAAGCAACATTTGATAGATGTGCAGGTAAGTTTTCTTTGTACGAAAAGGATAACCATATGCCCGTAGCCCCCGAGACTGAAAGCAGTTGGTACAACTGATTTAAGGATCATTGTATAACCAGGTCCTTACAGAGAAGAATGGCCTGCTAGCCCAAGAGCTGGAGTAGTGTCAAGCATAGCTAAATGCTGCTACCGCTGAACTGGAAAACTTCAAGAAGGCGTCTTCTAGTAACATTCCCCTCCATTGAGGAACAAATAATTGTATACCAACTTGTACTAATACTGTTGCTGATCGCAAAATAGGATCGCCAGATCAACTTGAAGAGAAGTTGAAGGTCGCCCAAACGGGAGAGAAAGAGGCGAAAAGGCAACACGCCGCAGGCGAGCGTGTGCTGACCCGAGTCAGAGGGGAGAAAAACAAGCTTCAGGATTCCAACACTACATTGGGCGAAGAATTGAAAGATGTGCGAGCCCAGCTAGCCGACTCCGTGAAGGAGAACAAGAAGCTGCGGGGCGGCATATTCAGTATGTGTCTGAACTATCTTTAGAGTAGTTCAAAGATAAATGGAACTGATATAGTTATGATTGCAGGTATATTGACGGGCCGTCTTGAAGAGTAGGTGTCTGGATCATCAAGTGATCTACTGCAAGGGCTGTCGCAAGTGCACGAACAGGCTCGACTAGCCATGTGGAGTGTTGCCAAGGCCCTATGGCCATCCGCCTCCCCTCCGGGAAGGATGGAGGAGCTTGTAGAGCTGTTCAAAGGAGCGTGGCGGCGTATCCGACTATGGAAGATATCGGCCTGCCGAGAGGATGCGCGAGAGGCCTGGGCAATGGTGAAGACGCGATATACCAAGCTGGATCCTAATCACATGGCCTGTGTCGGACTGCTAGGGTCGAATGGGGAAGAAATTTCCGTTAGTTTAGTATATGACCAAGTAAAGGTGGCCGCCAAATATTCCCAACATGATTGTAAGTTAGACCGCCTTTTGGACGGTGTAGAGGAGGAAGTGTTTGAGTCCAAGTGACTATGTACTTTCCTTGATATATGTAACTCTAGCTGAATTGCATAACATTTGTCATGGCAGACCTTTTCACTTCAACCTCCGAACCCGAAGGTGCGGAGTGTTTCCGAATACCCGCACGGCCGAATAGACTGGGGTATGCATGGAAACTAGGCGTAGGGGTCATAGTTTCTTGAACAGACAAGTTGTATCAGGCTAGCTATGTTATATTACATTGAGATTGTAAGAAACATCTTCTAGAGAGAATAGTTCCGTTAAGGGTTCCTTTCCCTGGGTGTGCATGCATTAATGTACATGTCCGAATTGTGATGTGAAAATCACAGTTTGTATAACTTCTGGGGGTTCACAATGGAGTGAGTGCAAAAAACATCTTTAATTCACCGATCGAATATTCCCTTAAGAACGCTAGCTTTCGGCTTCACCCAGTCTGAGGTACACATCCGGATGACCCGGCAGTAACAATCGCAAAGGCGCTCCCTTTATGCCCTAGCTGAACTAACGGGAACGTAGGGCATAAGCACAGGAGCCAGGCAACCCAGCTTGGCCAAAACTTAAGTCATATCGATGCATATAGTGGCGAAGAAAAGGTACATATGAAAAAACGCATATGTGAAGAGCTTGATGCTCAAAAAATAATAAAAAGCTTCTGTCGGAGAAGCCCCTAGGTATAATTGACGTACATATTTAAAGATGTATGCGTCAGGGGTGTGCGGTCTAGCCGTACGAGAGATTTAAAGCAAGAATAAAAAAAGAATAATCGGAAAAGAGAGAAAAAAATAATGGAAACTACCAGGGAGAAGGAGACGAACAAAGAGTTCGGCGCTAGTCATAGAATCTTCGGAGTCTGGCCGCGTTCCAGGGGTTCGGCTCGAGGCGATGGTCTGGTGCATCACGAAGACGGTACGCTCCTCCGATGAGAAATTCGTCAATTATGAAGGGACCCTCCCATTTGGGCTTGAGTTTGTCCTTTTTCTTCTCCGGCAGGCGTAGAACGAGTACGCCAATGTTGTAAGTCTTGGCCCGTACTTCCCTGCTTTGATATCTTCGAGCCTGCTGTTGGTAAAATGCTGAACGGGCTTTTGCGCCATCGCGCTCCTCCTCCAGGGCATCTAGGTTGTCCTGCCGATCAAGCTCGGCTTCTCTCTCTTCATACATACGCACTCGGGGTGAGTCGTGAATAATATCGCAGGGCAACACAGCCCCCGCGCCATACACCATGAAGAAAGGTGTGTATCCAGTAGTATGGTTGGGCGTGGTCCGTAGCCCCTAGAGTACGGAGTCGAGCTCTTAACCCAGTGCTTGTCTGATTCTCTCAAAGGTCGCACTATTCTGGGCTTGATGCCGCTCATAATAAGACCATTAGCTCGTTCGACTTGACCGTTGGTTTGCGGGTGGTAGACGGAGGCGTAATCGAGTTTAATGCCAAGAATAGTACACCAGGTTTTCACCTCGTCGGCTGTGAAATTAGAGCCGTTATCGGTGATGATGCTGTGTGGGATACCATAACGGTGCACAACACCGGATATAAATTCTATCACCGGCCCGGACTCAGCCGTTTTAACCGGTTTAGCCTCTATCCACTTAGTGAATTTGTCCACCATGACCAGCAGATATTTTTTCTTATGGATTCCTTCTTTAAGGGGTCTGAGGGAGTCCTGGATTAGGGGGTGTCCGGATAGCCAGACTATAACCTTTGGCCGGACTCCTGGACTATGAAGATACAAGATTGAAGACTTCGTCCCGTGTCCGTATAGGACTTTTCTTGGCGTGGAAGGCAAGCTTGGTGATATGGATATGTAGATCTCCTCCCATTGTAACCGACTCTGTGTAACCCTAGCCCTCTCCGGTGTCTATATAAACCGGAGAGTTTTAGTCCGTAGGACGAACAACAATCATACCATAGGCTAGCTTCTAGGGTTTAGCCTCTCGGATCTCGTGGTAGATCTACTCTTGTACTACCCATATCATCAATTTTAATCAAGCAGGAGTAGGGTTTTACCTCCATCGAGAGGGCCTGAACCTAGGTAAAATCATCGTGTCCCTTGTCTCCTGTTACCATCCGCCTAGACGCACAGTTCAGGACTCCCTACCCGAGATCCGCCGGTTTTGACACCGACATTGGTGCTTTCATTGAGAGTTCCACTGTGCCGTCGCCATCAGGAAGGATGCCTCATCCCGTCTTTAAAGATGGCACTGTTGCTAAAGGAGCTTTGGCTATCGGCCAAACTCTCCAGCTAGGTGGTTTTCTTATGACCGCCTGTTCGGCCGCCGCGCCGACGATGACTTCTCAGGTCATCGAAAGCAATCTTCACGTCAACTCGGAACTCGCCGAGCAGTTAGATCCGATGGAGCTCTCTTTCCTAAATGAGCTCTTGGATCGCATCGCCGCCCTGGGAGTCGCTACAGACTACGATCAGATTGGGCCTAAAACCGATCTGAGAGAGATTAACTCTCCCTAGGTCACCCATCACGTTGCAGTGGTGGAGGAACAATGCGGCGACCCTTCATCTATCTTAAGGACCAGTTATGTCCGGATTCCCGATCCCTCCAAGCCGGATACCCGCGGAGGGGAGGACGTCACTCAAGCCCTGAACCTAAAGTCAGGCAGTGGGCTAGATCCATTGGACAACATCCAAGAACCCAAGCTTCTGAGTTCGGAAACTCCTTGGCCCCTGAGTCTCAGATTGGGTGAGGTTCCGGATTTAATTCCACCCGCCCACCCAAACATAAGCGATCTATACCAAATTCGGCAAGAGCCGGCAGAAACAGTACACCATTACTGGGCCAGATTCCTCCTGGTCATGAACATGATAAAGGACTGCCGCGAGGAGGATGCAATTTCATTCTTCTGCAATAATTGCACAGACAAGGGAATCCTCAATGCCATAAGTCACCGTGAAATTACACGCTTCACCGACTTGGCGTCCATAGTACGAAAGTACTGTGCGATGGAAAGCGCCTGGAAAACCGAAATAAAATTTTGGGACAATCCGGCCCTGAATACAACCCCAGTCCGAAATAAAAGGGTGCATTATCGCCAGGCACCTGGGTTAGACACCAAAAAGCAAAAACCCTCTACAGGGCATGGAACCGTACTGGAGGGATGGCTCAATGGACCCTGTAAAATTCATAGTACAGGGGGCGCCACACCAACTCATAGCCTTAGAGCATGTTGGATACTCCAGCAGGTGGCCAGAAGTGGCGAAGAGCTTCTAACTCCAGAATCCACAGAGCACCAGCCCAGGGATACCAGTACGGTATTAACAGTCTTCGAGACTTTCGCATCAAATAATATGCGGAAACGAACACTCCGCAGCCTTGCCGAAGTCTACCAAGTAGCAACAATAAACCCATGGAGTGACACGGCTATTACCTTTAATGCCAGTGATGAACCTAAATTCCGAAAGCCCTAGCACCAGCCACATTGGTCCCTAGTCCAATAGTGGACGACTTTCGCCTTACCAAGGTACTCATGGACGGCGGCAGCGGATTGAACCTCATTTACGAAGAAACCCTTCGAAAAATGGAAATAGACTGGAGCCGCATTGAGCGAAGCAGCACAACCTTTAGAGTAATAATCCCAGTCGGGAAGCGCGCTGTACAAGAAAAATCACACTGGATGTGGTGTTTGGCACGCTGGATAATTACAGGTCTGAGGAGGTCACGTTCCAAGTGGCCCCGTTCAGTAGCGGATACCATGCTCTATTAGGGCGAGAGGCATTTACAATTTTTCAAGCTATACCCCATTACGGGTACATGAAGCTCAAATTGCCCGGACCCAACGGAATCATCACTCTTGCTAGTGACCCGGACATAGCACTCCGCGCCGAAAATAAGATAGCCGCACTGGCCCTTGAGGCACTATCCGAAGCCCTAGCGGCTGAGGAACTGACTGCGCTGCGCTCCACGGTGAACAGGGATGACGTGATACTTGATAAAAGATCCAAGTCCACCTCCTTTAAACAGGTGGACGAAATAGTAAAATTCCAAGTCCATCCAACGGATCCTACAAAAACGGCCTCCATCAGGGTGCCATTAAACCCTGATGTAGACGCTGCACTACGAGAATTCCTACGCAAAAATTGGGAAATTTTTGCCTGGCACCCTTCAGACATGCCAGGAATCCCACGCAGGCTGGCCGAGCACAGCCTAAATATCCTAAAAGGATTCAAGCCAGTCAAGCAGGCTCTTCGGCGTTTCTCCGAACCTAAGAGACAAGCCATGGGAGAGGAGCTAGCCAAACTATTGGAGGTCGGATTCATCAGAGATATAAAACATCCGGACTGGCTAGCAAACCTGGTGATGGTACCAAAGAAGGACAAATCCTGGCGCCTGTGCGTCGATTTCAAGGACCTCAACAAGGCTTGCCCAAAGGATCCCTTCCCCCTCCCCCACATCGATCAAATTATCGACGCTACCGCAGGACACGATTCATTGTGTTTCCTCGACGCATACTCCAGCTACCATCAAATTAAGGTGGCAAAGCCGGACCAAGCCACAACGGCATTCATCACCCCATACGGCCCATTCTGCTTCAACACAATGCCCTTCGGGCTCAAAAACGCCGGCGCAACATATCAGCGCATGATTCAGACATGTCTGGCAAACCAGATCGGCAAAACAGTGGAGGCATACATAGATGACGTGGTCGTCAAAACCAAGCATGTCGAAACTCTAGTAGACGACTTGAGGCTCACATTCGATAACCTCCGAACATATGACATCAAGCTTAACCCGGAAAAATGCGTTTTCGGCGTACCAGCCGGAAAGCTCTTGGGCTTCATTGTATCCGGTAGAGGAATTGAAGCAAACCCAGCCAAGATCCGAGCTCTGTCACAATTGGATATCCCAAAGGACCTCAAACAAATACAAAAATTGACCGGATGTGTGGCAGCTCTAAGCCGCTTTATCTTCCGCTTTTGAGAAAAGGCATTACCCCTTTATCGCCTCCTCCGGCGCACCGAACACTTCGAGTGGACGGATGCCGCCACGGCCGGACTCGAAGAAATAAAAGCCATATTGGCAACAAACCCGGTCCTGGCCGCGCCAAACATCGGCGAACCGATTCTATTATACATTGCGGCAACTCATCAAGTTGTAAGCGCAGTGCTCGTCGTCGAACGAGAAACGGACGGACACAAATTCCTCCTTCAAAAGCCAGTTTAGTACGTGTCCACTTTCCTCACTCCATGCAAGTCACGGTACCCGCATTATCAAAAGATAGCATACGCGGTATTTATGGCATCCCGGAAGCTGCGACACTACTTTCAAGAGTGTTCGATAACAGTAGCCTCTGAAGTACCTCTTAACGATATTATCAACAACCGCGACACGACAGGCCGGATTGCCAAATGGGCCATTGAGCTCCTCCCGTTCGACATAACCTATAAGCCACGACGAGCTATTAAGTCGCAAGTTTCGGCCGACTTCCTCGCCGAATGGACTGAAGCCGAACTCCCTAAAGAGTACGGCACATATTCCAACTGGATCATGCACTTCAACGGCTCCATAATGTTAGCTGGTCTAGGGGCTGGCGTCGTTCTGACGTCCCCAACAGGAGATACAGTTCAGTACGTACTCCAGATAATGTATACGGACTCCAACAACGCAGCCGAACATGAGGCCCTTCTACATGGTCTCCGGATGGCAGTCTCCATGGGCATTCAACGCCTAGAGGTGCGCAGGGATTCGAACCTCGCGATATCCCAAATAAATGGAGACTTTGATGCCAAGGATCCGAAAATGGCAGCTTATCGCAACGCCGTCCTAAAAATGTCAGCTCGGTTCGAGGGGCTCGAATTTCACCATATAGCCCAGGAAAACAATCAGGCAGCAGACGTCCTGGCACGCATTGGTGCAAAGGGCGATGCCGTCCCTCCCAACATCTTCCTGGAGAGGCTGTTCAAGCCATCCGTAGTATGGGAAGGGGAACCCGGAAATAACAGCCTGGACCCGACCGCACTACCCAACACTGAACACACTGACACAACTGGAGGCTCTGCCAACGAAATAACATCCTCAGCCCACGTAATAATGGCAGTCATTGCCCCGTGGACAGAACCATTCCTAGCCTACCTAACCAGGTAGGAACTTCCCGAGGACCAAAACGAGGCACGCTGCATAGTGCGGCGATCTAAAGCCTATAAAGTCCATGAGGAAGAGCTTTATAAGAAAAGCACCACCGGAGTCCTTCAAAGGTGTATCTTCGAAGAGGAAGGGCGGAAACTTCTGGCTGAAATTCATGCCGGACTCGGCGGGCACCACGCTGCAGCTCGGGCCCTTGTAAGCAAGGCCTTCCGTACAGGATTTTATTGGCCGACGGCCCGGGCAGATGCTCAGGACTTAGTCCAACGATGTGTTGGTTGCCAGCTCTTTGCTAACCAAAGCCATATGCCACCCACTGCCCTCCAAACTATACCCATTACCTGGCCCTTCGCGGTCTGGGGTCTTGACATGGTTGGACCCCTTAAAGGAGGAACACACAAGCAAAAATACCTACTGGTTATGGTGGATAAGTTCACCAAATGGATAGAGGCCAAGCCTGTTAAGACGGCCGAATCCGGACCGGTGATAGACTTCATATTCAGGGCCGTACACCGTTACGGCGTCCCCCACATCATCATCACTGATAACGGCACGAACTTTACGGCCGACGAGGTCAAACTCTGGTGCAAAAACATGGGCATCAAGCTCGACTATGCTTCAGTCTATCACCCACAAACTAACGGTCAAGTCGAGCGAGCAAATGGTCTAATCATGAGCGGCATCAAACCCAGATTAGTGCGGTCTCTCAAGGAATCTAACACACACTGGGTAGAGGAGCTCGATTCCATACTTTGGGGGCTGCGGACCACGCCGAATCGCACCACCGGATACACACCATTCTTTATGGTATATGGCGCAGAGGCGGTTCTGCCCTGCGACATAATTCGTGACTCACCTCGCGTGCGCATGTACGAAGAAAGAGAAGCCGAACTCGATCGGCAGGACAATTTGGACGCCTTGGAGGAGGAGAGTGACGTGGCAAAAGCCCGTTTCCCATTCTATCAACAGCAGGCTCGAAGATACCAAAGCAGAGAAGTACGGGCCAAAACTTACAATGTTGGCGAGTTAGTTCTACTCTTGCCGGAGAAGAAAAAGGACAAACTCAAGCCCAAATGGGAAGGTCCCTTTATTATTGACCAAGTCCTGACTGGTGGAGCGTACCGTCTGCGAGACGCATCGGATAACCGACTCGAGCCGAACCCATGGAACGCAGCCCGTCTCCGAAGATTCTATGCCTAGCGCCGGACTCTGTGTTCATCTCCTTCCTCTGACTATTTTTTACATACTAGCTATCTTATATTTCTCTCCTTCTCCCCTCCCTTTCTCTTATAGCCTTTAAGGGCTCGTTCGCGCCTTGTTCGCACACAACTGACGCGCTATCCACGCTCATTATACCTGGGGGCTTCTTTAACAGAAGCTTATTTATACGGGCTTCATGCCCAACACATGTGTCACACTTCCGCATGTACCTTTTATTCACCATTATATGCATCGATATGACTTAAGTTTTGGCCAAGCTGGGTTGCCTGGCTCCTGTGCTTACCCCTACGTTCCCGATTGTTTGGCTAGGCGGTAAAGGGAGCACCTCTACGATTGAAACTACCGGGTCAGCCGGATGTGTACCTCAGACTGGGTGAAGCCGAAAGCTAGCGCTCTTAAGGGAATATTTGGTCGGTGAACTAAAGATGATTTCTCACTTGTTTATTTATCCACCCCCAGATGCTTTTCTGCTTTTTTCGCAGTCCGGACATGCACTTTAGGGCATGCCTCCCAGGGAAAGGAACCCCTAACGGAACTATTCTCCCTCGAAGATGTTTCTTACTAACCATGTAATATAACATAACTAGTTGGGCACTTGTCTGTTCAAGCACTAATGACCCCTACGCCTGGTCTCCATGCATGCCCCGGTTCTTACATAACCGAGAGGGTATTCGGACACACTCCGGACTATCGGGTCCCGAGGTTGAAGCGAAAAATTCCGCCATGACAAACGATCTACAATCCGGCTAGAAGGCATTTTACATGTCATCTTAAATTACATAGTCAATTTGACTGGGTAAATTCCTCTTCAATACCATCCAACAGGCTGTCTAGTTTACAGTCCTGTTGGGAATATTTGGCGGCCAACTCTACCTGGCCGTACACTAAGCTCACAGGGATCTCCTTCCCATCGGGCCCCACAAGTCCGACCTCGGCCATGTGGTTTGGGTCAGCCTTCGTGTACCGCGTCTTCACCATGGCCCAGGCCTCCCTGGCGCCTTGACGGCAGGCCTATATCTTCCATAATCGGAAGCGCCGCCGCGCTCCCTTCAGCTTCTCTGCAAGCTCTCCAAGGCCTTCGGGCATGGAGACGGATGGCCACAAGGCCTGGGCGACGCCGTGCATCACCTGCCGAACTCGTTCGTGCAGTTGTGAGAGCTCGGGAAGAAGGTCACCCGTAGAACCGGGCATTTCCTCTGCAGGACGACCTGTTAGCATACCTACAGACATAACTCTATTAGTCGACTTCCTCGCCGAACTCTTTTTCAAAGTTCGATCAAGCACTTACTAAATATGCCGCGTCAAAGCCGCCGATTCTCCTTAACAGAGTCCGACAGTTGGGCACGAACATCCTTTAGTTCCACGCCCAGCTGGGTGTTGGCATCTTGGAGATCATTCTTCTCCTGCCTCACCTTTGTAAGCACGCTCTCACCAGCCTTTAGCTGGCGTAGGAGTTGCTGCTTCTCCGGATCTAATCCGGCGCCATCTGCAATTTTATTGTCAGACTTGCATACACGCCGCACTCTACATGATACTTATCAATTGAGACATATAATACCAGAGGGGGTCTTCTTGGGCTCCCCTGCTGCGGCTAGTGCGGCCTGAAGTTGGGCTTTGCACTCTTCCAGCTCCTGGGACAGTAGGGTATTCTTTTCTGTAAGAACCTGCATAACAAATGATCCTTAAATCAGTTATTCTAACTGTTTCAAGTCTTGGGGGCTACTGATATATATATATATATATATATATATATATATATATATATATATATATATATAATCATCAAATTTCCTCACCCGTATGTCTTTTACATACTGCTCCGTGGCCCTGGTTAGACCACTTTGAGCGGCACGGAGGTACGCATCTCCCGAGTTGAAGGCATCCAATGCCTCTTGGGAGAAACAAGCGTCGCGAAGAACTGTCCGGCGGCGCCTGTGATTCATGGCGCTCTCCACCTCGGAATTGGTGGCGGACAGTCTGTCCGCATCCTCTGTCGGAGGAGCTTCCGACGCACGCCTCGTGTTCGCCTCTGCTTCTGGACCTGGCTTTGGAGCCTGGCTGGTGGAGGTGCGATTGGCAACCTCTCCGGATATAGTCCGGCGAGCCGTCTTTTTCCTAAAAAGAGCACGGGCGTTAGTATGCATCATAAGAATAATACCTTGGAATAAGGCGGTGCGCCCTATTGCTGCACCGGTGTCTCGATCCGGACTGCATGCCCTTTTAGCCTGCCCGCCCCCGCGGTCCCTTGCTGGCTAGTCACCGTAGGCTCGGCATTTCGCCTCGAGATCCTCCCCTACAAAACACCATTGGTATACGGTGATAAAAAATAAGCACGGACAGATCATTTTCGAAGTATTGGGACTTCGGTCTCGGTTACCTGTGAGGCTGGGAGCAGTCCAGGATAATCGGCTGTAATAGCCACCAAGGCATTGTCGATGCTTAGTTGGTAAAATACCCCATCGATCAGCTCCATAGATATGTCCAGATCCTCTTGGGAGGCCGGTTCGAGGGACTGTTCTGGATCCTCGGGTTGTGGAGGAGGGTTGTTTATCTCCTTTACGGCCTGGCGCAGTTCCTGCGCCGAAATCACAAGATGAGATGCTTAACTACGGGAATATGGAACGGATGGGCTAAAAGAAGTGTCCGCTTACCCAGCTTGGAGGGTTGTACATAGAAAATCCGCCCTGTGGATTGACGCGGAGAAATTCCTCCTCTTCTCCCTCGTACAATGCAGACAATATCTTCGGCAGAGCGACAACCGATTCCGGCCCCTTACGACTGCAGCGGGTGGCGTCATCCTCCCCGTTGAAATCCCACATGGGGTGGCCTCTATACTGAAGCGGCTGCACCCCTCGCATAATGCATGTGGCCATGACCTCGATCATGGTTAGTCCGGAATGAGCTAACAACCTTATCCGGCTCATCAGGTAAAGGACGTTCTTGTCATTTTCCTTCTGAGGGCTCCGTGGACGCCAGCTTAGGCGCTTCTTCAAGGGAGCATTATCGAACTCAGGGAGGCCGATCCGAATAGGGTCCGGCATAGGGACGTCTTCTATATAAAACCATTTAGAAGGCCGGTCTTCGGACGCCTTCTTTGGGGTTCCGGATAGATATCCGGTCCCGGCGATGCGCCATACTTCGGCTCCGCCCACTTGATATATCAACCCCTCTTGAGAACGGGGCACGAGGCAGAACAGCTTCTTCCATAGCGCGAAATGAGCCTCACAGCCCAAAAACAGCTCGCAAAGGGCTACGAAGCCCGCGATATGCAATATGGAGGCTGGCGTAAGGTTGTGCAGCTGGAGGCCATAGAACTCCAGCAGCCCCCAGAGAAACGGATGAATTGGAAATCCGAGCCCTCTTATCAAATAAGGGACAAGGCATACCCGCTCTCCTTTGGAGGGATTAGGGATGTTCTCCGCTTGCTCTCCGCCATTATAGGTGGTATGTCCGGCTCAAACCGGGACCATGTAGGCTGGGGGAAGGAATCCCTTGGTTTGGAGCACCACTAGCTCACTATGTAGGATGAACATCTCTTCCAATCTCCAGGTTGAGGACTGGGAGGGCAAGAGGAGGAGCTACGACGACCGGCCATGATGGAATGGATCTCCGGCGGATGCGCTCCGATGAAAGCTCGCGAAGGGAAGGTGGTGTGATTTGGATCTAAATCCTCGTCTCTTTAAATAGGCAGCTCATTCGTGCAGCTAGGGGGGTAAATGTAAAACACACTGGCTTTTCGCATTCGTTTGACATGTGGAAGATGGCCATTATTGGGCGCAGAAGCCAAGAAGCGCAATATTCACAAGGAGCCGGACACTATTCAATAGGTACACGGAATTTGGAAAAGAACCCGCCTGGCAATGTCGAAGACAATCTGTGCGCCGGACTCGCTATCATTGAAGCCTGGTTCGGGGGCTACTGAGGGAGTCCTGGATTAGGGGATGTCCGGATAGCCGGACTATAACCTTTGGCCGGACTCCTGGACTATGAAGATACAAGATTGAAGACTTCGTCCCGTGTTCGTATAGGACTTTTCTTGGCGTGGAAGGCAAGCTTGGCGATACGGATATGTAGATCTCCTCCCATTGTAACCGACTCTGTGTAACCCTAGCCCTCTCCGGTGTCTATATAAACCGGAGAGTTTTAGTCCGTAGGACGAACAACAATCATGCCATAGGCTAGCTTCTAGGGTTTAGCCTCTCGGATCTCGTGGTAGATCTACTCTTGTACTACCCATATCATCAATATTAATCAAGCAGGGGTAGGGTTTTATCTCCATCGAGAGGGCCCGAACCTGGGTAAAAACATCATGTCCCTTGTCTCCTGTTACCATCCGCCTAGACGCACAGTTCGGGACCCCCTACTCGAGATCCGCCGGTTTTGACACCGACAGGGTCCAACCATATCCAGTCCCCAGACAGCGAAAGGCCAGGTAATGGGGATATTTTGTAAGGCAGTTGGGGGCATATGGCTTTGGTTGGCGAAGAGTTGGCATCTGACGCAGCGTTGGACAAGGTCATGCGCGTCTGCTCGGGCCGTCGGCCAATAAAACCCAGTATGGAAGGCCTTGCTAACAAGGGCCCGAGCTGCAGCGTGGTGTCCTCCGAGACCAACGTGAATTTCCGCTAAAAGTTGTTGCCCCTCTTCCTCGGAGATACATCTTTGAAGTACTCCGGTAGTACTTTTCTTGTAGAGCTCTCCGTCGTGAACCTTGTAGGCCTTCGAACGCCGGACAGTGTGGCGAGCCTCATTCTGATCTTCGTGAAGCTCCTTCCTATTAATGTAGGCCAAGAAGGGTTTGGTCCATGGGGCAATGACCGCCATAATGAGATGGGTCGACGACGTTATTTTGGTGGCTGAGCCCCCGATGCTATCAGTGTGTTCGGGATTTGGGGGTGTGTTCGGATCTGGATTGTTGTTGCCGCCCTCCCCGTACCACACCACAGATGGCTTGAAAAGCCTTTCCAGGAAGATGTTGGGTGGGACGGAGTCACGCTTGGCGCCAATGCGAGCAAGGACGTCCGCTGCCTGATTACTTTCTCAGGCGACTTGATGAAATTCGAGCCCCTCGAACCGAGTCGACATTTTTAAGACGGCATTACGATAAGCTGCCATCTTTGGATCTTTGGCATCAAAGTCTCCGTTTATTTGAGATATTGCAAGGTTTGAATCCCCGCGCACCTCTAGGCATTGTATGCCCATGGATACGGCCGTCCGAAGACCATGCAATAAGGCCTCGTATTCGGCTGCGTTGTTGGAATCTGTGTATAGTATTTGGAGTACATACTGGACGACGTCTGCAGTAGGGGATGTTAACACGACTCCCGCTCCTAGCCCTGCCAGCATTTTGGAGCCGTCAAAATACATAACCCAATTGGAATATGCGCCGTACTCTTTAGGGAGTTTGGCCTTTGTCCATTCGGCGACGAAGTCAGCCAGTACTTGGGATTTGATGGCTCAACGTGGCTTGTATGTTATGACAAATGGAAGTAGCTCTATGGCCCATTTGGCGATCCGTCCTGTGGCATCGCGATTATTTATTATGTTATCGAGTGGGACTTCAGAGGCCACCGTGATTGAACACTCCTGGAACTAGTGTTGTAGCTTTCGGGATGCCATGAAGACCGCGTATGCTATCTTTTGGTAATGGGGATAACGGGATTTGCATGGTGTGAGGACGGTAGATACGTAGTATACTGGTTTTTGAAGCGGGAATTTGTGTCCGTCCTATTCTCGTTCAATGACGAGCACGACGCTCACCACCTGATGTGTTGCCAATATGTATAGCAACATGGGTTCGCCAGCGTCTGGTGCGGCCAGGATTGGGTTGCTTGCTAGGAGAGCCTTTATTTCTTCCAGTCCGGCCGTCATCGCGTCTATCCATTCAAAGTTATCGGTGCACCGTAAGAGGCGATAGAGTGGTAGTGCCTTTTCTCCTAATCTGGAGATAAAGCGACTTAGTGATGTGCATTACCGAGAGGGCCCAGAGATACCTCTCCGACAATTGGAGTGACAAATCTTAATCTCGATCTATGCCAACTCAACAAGTACCATCGGAAACACCTGTAGAGCACCTTTATAATCACCCAGTTATGTTGTGACGTTTGGTAGCAAACAAAGTGTTCCTCCGATAATTGGGAGTTGCATAATCTCATAGTCATAGGAACATGTATAAGTCATGAAGAAAGCAATAGCAACATACTAAACGATCAAGTGCTAAGCTAACAGAATGGGTCAAGTCAATCACATCATTCTCTAATGATGTGATCTCGTTAATCAAATGACAACTCATGTCTATGGCTAGGAAACTTAACCATCTTTGATTCAACGAGCTAGTCAAGTAGAGGCATACTAGTGACACTCTGTTTGTCTATGTATCCACACATGTACTAAGTTTCCGGTTAATACAATTATAGCATGAATAATAAACATTTATCATGATATAAGGAAATATAAATAACAACTTTATTATTGCCTCTAGGGCATATTTCCTTCAGTCCGATCATCACGTGAGATGGAGTAGTTTTCAATGGTGAACATCACTATGTTGATCATATCTATTATATGATTCACGCTCGACCTTTCGGTCTCCAGTGTCCCAAGGCCATATCTGTATATGCTAGGCTCGTCAAGTTTAAGCCGAGTATTCTGCGTGTGCAAAACTGGCTTGCACCCATTTTATGTGAACGTAGAGCTTATCACACCCGATCATCACGTGGTGTGCCAGAACGAAGAACTGTCGTAACGATGCATACTCAGGGAGAACACTTATACCTTGAAATTTTAGTAAGGGATCATCTCATAATGCTACCGTCGTACTAAGCAAAATAAGATGCATAAAGGATAAACATCACATGCAATCTATATAAGTGATATGATATGGCCATCATCATCTTGTGTCTTTGATCTCCATCTCCAAAGCACCGTCAAGATCACCATCGTCACCGGCTTGACACCTTGATCTCTATCGAAGCATCGTTGTTGTCTCGCCAACTATTGCTTCTACGACTATCACTACCGCTTAGTGATAAAGTAAAGCAATTACATGGCGATTGTATTTCATACAATAAAGCGACAACCATATGGCTCCTGCCAGTTGCCGATAACTCCGTTACAAAACATGATCATCTCATACAATAAAATTTAGCATCATGTCTTTACCATATCACATCACAACATGCCCTGCAAAAACAAGTTAGACGTCCTCTACTTTGTTGTTGCAAGTTTTACATGGCTGCTACGGGGTGAGCAAGAACCGTTCTTACCTACGCATCAAAACCACAACAATTTTTCGTCAAGTATATGTTGTTTTAACCTTCAACAAGGACCGGCGTAACCACACTTGATTCCACTAAAGTTGGAGAAACTGACACCCGCTAGCCACCTGTGTGCGAAGCACGTCGGTAGAACCAGTCTCGCGTAAGCGTACTCGTAATGTCGGTTCGGGCCGCTTCATCCAACAATACCGCCGAATCAAAGTATGACATGCTGGTAATAAGTATGACTATTATCGCCCACAACTCACTTGTGTTCTACTCGTGCATATAACATCTACGTATAAACCTGGCTCGGATGCCACTGTTGGGGAACGTAGTAATTTCAAAAAAAAATCCTACGAACACGCAAGATCATGGTGATGCATAGCAACGAGAGGGGAGAGTGTTATCCACGTACCCTCATAGACCGTAAGCGGAAGCGTTATGACAACGTGGTTGATGTAGTCGTACGTCTTCACGATCGACCGATCCTAGTGCCGAACATACGACACCTCCGCGATCTGCACACGTTCGGCTCGGTGACGTCCCACGAACTCACGATCAAGCAGCATGTCGAGGGAGAGCTTCGTCAGCACGACGGCGTGATGACGGTGATGATGAAGCTATCGGCGCAGGTCTTCGCCTAAGCACTGCAACGATATGACCGAGGTGGATTATGGTGGAGGGGGGCACCGCACACGGCTAAGAGATCAGTGATCAACTTGTGTGTCTATGGGGTGCCCCTAGCCACATATATAAAGGATGGAGGGAGGAGGAGGCCGGCCCTCATAGGGCGCGCCCAAAGTGAGGAGTCCTACTAGGACTCCCTAGTCCTAGTAGGATTCCACCTCCCACATGGAATAGGAAAAAGGGAAGGGAGAAGGAGAAGGAAGGAAGGGGGCACCCCATTTCCCTAGTCCAATTCGGACCAGTCCATGGGGAAGGGGCGTGGCCACCCTTGAGGCCTTTCTCTCCTTTCACGTATGGCCCATTAAGGCCCAATACAAATTCCCGTAACTCTCCGGTACTCCAAAAAATACTCGAATCACTCGGAATCTTTCCGATGTCCGAATATAGCCTTCCAATATATCGATCTCTACGTCTCGACCATTTCGAGACTCCTCGTCATGTCCCCAATCTCATACGGAACTCCGAACAAACTTCGGTCATAAAATCACATAACTCATAATACAAATCGTCATAGAACGTTAAGTGTGCGGACCCTACGGGTTCGAGAACTATGTAGACATGACCAAGACACATCTCCGGTCAATAACCAATAGCGGAACCTGGATGCTCATATTGGCTCCTACATATTCTACGAAGATCTTTATTGGTCAAACCGCATAACAACATAGGTTGTTCCCTTTGTCATCCGTATGTTACTTGCCCGAGATTCGATCGTCGGTATCCCCATACCTAGTTCAATCTCGTTACCGGCAAGTCTCTTTACTCGTTCCGTAATGCATCCTCCCGCTACTAACTCACTAGTCACAATGCTTGCAAGGCTTATAGTGATGTGCATTACCGAGAGGGCCCAGAGATTGGGGACATGACAACATTGCAATCATGCTTGCAAGGCTCATACTAACAACATTGCAATCATGCTCATCATTCAAAGATTTAGTGCCAAACATTTTAATGCATTCTTCTTCTAGCATTTGAGCACAATTTTCCTTCCCATCATACTCACGAAAGATATTAAAAAGATGAAGCGTATGAGGTAAACTCAATTCCATTTTTTTGTAGTTTTCTTTTATAAACTAAACTAGTGATAAAACAAGAAACTAAAAGATTCGATTGCAAGATCTAAAGATATACCTTCAAGCACTCACCTCCCCAGCAACGGCGCCAGAAAAGAGCTTGATGTCTACTACACAACCTTTTTCTTGTAGACGTTGTTGGGCCTCCAAGTGCAGATGTTTGTAGGACAGTAGCAAATTTCCCTCAAGTGGATGACCTAAGGTTTATCAATCCGTGGGAGGCGTAGGATGAAGATGGTCTCTCTCAAACAACCCTGCAACCAAATAACAAAGAGTCTCTTGTGTCCCCAACACACCCAATACAATGGTAAATTGTATAGGTGCACTAGTTCGGCGAAGAGATGGTGATACAAGTGCAATATAGATAGTAGATATAGGTTTTTGTAATTTGAAAATATAAAAACAGCAAGGTAACTAATGATAAAAGTGAGCGTAAACGGTATTGCAATGCTAGGAAACAAGGCCTAGGTTTTATACTTTCACTAGTGCAAGTTCTCTCAACAATAATAATATAATTGGATCATATAACTATCCTCAGCATGCAACAAAGAGTCACTACAAAGTTACTAATAGCGGAGAACAAACGAAGCGATTATTGTAGGGTACGAAACCACCTCAAAGTTATTCTTTCGGATCGATCTATTCAAGAGTTCATACTAGAATAACACCTTAAGACACATATCAACCAAAACCCTAATGTCACCTAGATACTCCATGGTCACCTCAAGTATCCGTGGGTATGATTATACGATATGCATCACACAATCTCAGATTCATCTATTCAACCACCACAAGTACTTCAAAGAGTGCCCCAAAGTTTCTACCGGAGAGTCAAGACGAAAACGTGTGCCAACCCCTATGCATAAGTTCACAAGGTCACTGAACCCGCAAGTTGATCACCAAAACATACATCAAGTAGATCACGTGAATATCCCATTGTCACCACACCACAGATAAGCACATGCAAGACATACATCAAGTGTTCTCAAATCCTTAAAGACTCAATTCGATAAGATAACTTCAAAGGGAAAACTCAATCCATTACAAAGAGAGTAGAGGGGGAGAAACATCATAGATCCAACTATAATAGCAAAGCTCGCGATACATCAAGATCGTGCCAAATCAAGAACACGGGAGAGAGAGATCAAACACATAGCTACTCGTACATACCCTCAGTCCCGAGGGTGAACTACTCCCTCCTCGTCATGGAGAGTGGCAGGATGTTGAAGATGGCCACCGGTGAGAGATCCCCCCTCCGGCAGGGTGCCGGAATAGGGCCCCGATTGGTTTTTGGTGGCTACAGAGTCTTGCGGCGGTGGAACTCCCGATCTATTCTGTTCCCCGATGGTTTTAGGGTATATGAATATATATAGGTGAAATAAGTCGGTCAGGGGAGCCACGAGGGGCCCACGAGGGTGGAGGGCGCGCCCAGGGGGGTGGGCGCGCCCCCTGCCTCGTGCCTCCCTCGTTGATCCCCTGACGTGCACTCTAAGTCTCCCGGATTGCTTTCTTTCCAAAAATAACTCTCCCGAAAGTTTCATTTCGTTTGGACTCCGCTTGATATTCCTTTTCTTCGAAACACTGAAACAAGGGAAAAAACAGGAACTGGCACTGGGCTCTGGGTTAATAGGTTAGTCCCAAAAGTAATATAAAAGTGTTTAATAAAGCCCATAAACATCCAAAACAGATAATATAATAGCATGAATACTTCATAAATTATAGATACGTTGGAGACGTATCAGCATCCCCAAGCTTAATTACTGCTCGTCCTCGAGTAGGTAAATGATAAAAGAAGAATTTATGAAGTGTGAATGCTAGCAGGTGCACAAGTTTGATTAATGATAATTTCAATCACCTTTTTTAGCATCATGACATATCATAACAGTAGCTCAACTCATAGGACTTCTCATGATATATCATAACAGAGCATTTGCAAACACATGCGCAAAACAAAGTCCTTAGGACGCAGCTTTACCGATCGACACGCCTCGATTCAATGTGAAAAGAAGGAGGCGTTGCTCCGTTGAACTCCCCTCACCGACGGTCCACTCCCAACACTCCTCTGATTAAACACCGGCGTGCGGCATCGTTCCATGGACGCCAACTACTCCGAGCTCGAGCCCACATTGTCCAAGCTATCACGTAACCACGGGGAGCTCGAGGAGGAGGACGCCGAGGAGGAGGTGGCTTTCGAGGCAATGCAGGAGCACCTCGACATCTACGGTGTGGAAGATGCGCCTGATGTTGCCGTGCTCATTGTCCAGGCCGAGGAGAACATCTACGGTGTGGAAGATGCGCCCGATGCTGCCGTGCTCATTATCCAGGCCGAGGAGGCCCTGCGCGCGGCACAATAGTAGCTCGACTAGGCGGTGCTAGTCGCGTCTCTGTCAACAGCGCAGGCAGAGGCTGTCAGGCACGAGTCGGTTGAAGAAGAAGCCGTAGCTCGAGAGCAGAGGAGGGCGGCTACTCTGCGTGCAGCGGCCGCCGTCGAGGCGGAAGGCAAGGGACCAGACGTCGTCATCCTATCCTCCTTCGACGATGAAGGCCACAACGACGATGATGACAACGACGACACCATTGTCCTTTCGGATGATGAAGACAAGTAGCCATCCATCTGTTGTCGCTGTCGACGTCGGCCGGCCATCTGATGTCGTCCCTCCCCTTTAAATATTGTATTGGTTAGTGTAATGTCACTATATTAGTTCGCCCTCTTAATCTATGAACGTGTTTGCAAAGTTAATCTGAGTCTATTAATATGCTGTGTTTTACACCGCCGTGTTCTCTCTTTCCGGTGCGACTGATTCGTGGTCTCTTCTATAACATAGAAATGTGAAGTCGACTAGAACCGGCTATGCTCATAAGCAAACAAATGCATATATCTGAAATGGCTAGCTTGATGCATAATCAACTGATGGTACTGAGTTCGATCCCCACGGGAGGCATTATCATATTATTTCATTTTGTTTTGCAAATAAATCAGACACTGACATGTGGGGCATTATATTATTCCATTTTGTTTTGCAAATAAATCAGACACTGACATGTGGGTCCTGTGGCGTCCCAGTCGTCAGTACATTTCACTATCTTTTTAACTAATATACCATACACTGACAGGTGGGTCCAGGGTGTCCCACGTGTCAGCATATGCGCTAGCTAACGGTCAACTACATTGACCCGATGAAAGCGCATTTATCAAGGATTTATTTCGGCAATGCACATTTTATGGGAGGAGACGTTTCCATCAACTGCGAGACGCATATGGTGAATTCATAAAATCTGAAGATGATATGCCGTCTCAGTCTCTCGGATGTGCTCATAGGGGTAGTGTATGCGCGTATATATGTGCGCTTGCATCTGTACTGTGTTAAATAAAAAGAAAATTAGATTTTTATTTTTTGAGGATCTTAAAAAAAATTATTAGATTTTTTTTAGCAACAAAAAAAAATTATTTATTATATAGAAAAGGAAAGAGAGGGGAGAAAAGAAGTGGCAGGCAACGGCCCGGCCCATTGTACTCGGCCTAGTCCGGCCGGGTGGCGGCCCAGAGGAAAGAAGGGGCCGATACCGGCTAGGGTTCCTCTTCCCCTCCTTCTTTATATATAGATCGAGACGGCACCGCCGCCTCCCCCAAATCCCCAAACCAGCGCAACCAACCAACCTTGAAATCCAACATCTTGAGGAGCGAGAGGGATCCAATCGGCGGGTGCGCTTCTGATGGCGGGCAAGGAGGAGGTGGAGGCGGCGAGGAGGTGGATGATGAGCCCGTGCACCGCCGCCAAGTCTACGGACGGCGCGGCCGCCGGCGACGATGGTCCGGTGATGCGGTTCCCCTCCAAGAGGAAGGCGGCTTCCGGTTCCATCTACAAGGTGGGTGAGCCGCTGCCGGCCAATGGGTGGATCCATCCTGCGGGAGAAGGGGATCTTTCCGCGTTACATAGGAGGGAGGCAGCGATCGACAAGATGCTGCAGGAGTCCAAGCTGCCAGCCACAGTCAAGCAGGGCACCGATGCCAACGCCGCCGTCAAGCAGAGCGCCGATACCTCCGCCGTAGTCAAGCAGGGTGTGTATTCCTCGGCGGCAGCGGCATGTGGAAGCAAAGGGAAGAAGTATCGGCTGAAGAAAAGCGAGCTGAGGACCATAATTGCCCTCAGGCCGGAGCCTTACCCCCCGGCAGACGACTATCTCGAGCTGGCCCCGTTCTTCCCGCCAGGGTGGCTCGAGCAGAAGAAGCGGGAGGAGGAGGAGGATGCGGTCCAATTTGCCAGGATGGAGGCGGAGTTTGAGGCCTTCCGGCAGCAGGTGATTGAGGGGGTCAAGAAGAACGGCTACTTCGAGGTCGACGAGGACCCCTCGGATGGCAGGGAAAGGGAGGAGGCTAATGAATACGCTAGGCAAGAAATGGCAGAGATTGACTTCAGTGAACTCCGTCTCCTTGATGCTAGACCAAATCTGCCACAGGCGAAATTTTTTCCTTACGTTCCTAACGAGGACGACGCTCTTCTAGATGACATTCCCAGCGATGATGATGATTTTGAAGAGGAGGATGCTCTGCCCATCCAAGGAGAGGACTTCGAAGGGGAAGCCGCCGCCGCCGCTCACAAGCTTGTTCCTCCTATTCAGTCCAGCTGAGAAGATGATTCAGTTGGTCTACCTCTATCTATTCTATCCAATTATGTTTAGCAGATGTCTCTGTCGTGGATCCGTACATGTGGGTTGGTCGGGTCTATCTATCTGTATTAATTTCTCCTGTTGTGTTATGTTTGGAACACCGACTATAATTTACAACTCTGTCTCGTTACCGCCATGTGGTTGTTTTGCTATTGCAATTGGCCCACAAGGTCGATTGTCTTGAAATCAACATGCCCCCAAGAAAGTTGTGTTTCCCTTACTAAGAAAGTTTTGCTATTGCAATTGCTCTTTTGTTCTTTACTGGGATGCTGTTTCGGGGTCATGGAATCCCTAACCAATCTCGATTGTTGCCACTAATCTGCATGGCCTCTTCAATTGTTATCCGAATGTTCTGTGTTTTAGCCAAGCATGCAGATGTTGTTGCGATGGCTTAGTCAAGTTTTGGGTTTCATCAATGTCCAAATCACAATTGTGCCTTTCCACGTTTTTGGTTGACAAAATCAAAAAGGGGATTTGTAATCTTTGGGGGAACCGAGCTGATAAACTGTAGCTACAGATTTTGAATTCTTGTCTTGTTTAGAATCTTCAGTGTGCGCTTCTGATTTGCAATGTTTTTTTCATGCAATGCCACTTCTCCATTTTGTTGCATGTCCCAGCTGATAACATGCTCATGAACAGACTTAGCAGTGCAATGCACCCCAAGCTTCAGATGGTTTATTAGTGGTTTATACACTCGCCCTACTTTTGTTGACTTGTGTGAGCAGTTTGGATTTTCTATGACCAACGGTGAGCACAGGGTGGGATCGACGGCATGGTGCTCACCCGAGGATACCCGTTCTCCTGTGCGATTGGGAAAAGGCAGGGAGGTCAGCGGCGGAGGGGACAAGAGCGAACATCGGGGGAAATGGTGCGTACTGCGATTCCGCCTGCGGTAGTGGCCGCCTCCCAAATCCACTCCGCTGCTCCATCGGAGAAAGCGCCAGTGACATGGTTCCTCCATAAGGTCTGCTCTCTCTCTCTCTCTCTCTGGTTCTTGGAGATTGATGCTTACAAATTGGGCTGTAAAAGTTCCTCCTCTGCCTCTTTATTTAGGTGCCTATATGCTTTCTGAGCTCCGAGTTTGATAGCAATTTTATTTGGCTTACTCTTATTTGTGGAATAACAAATATGGGTACATTATATGGACAGCAGCAGTGCTACAAAGGAGGTACTGACAAGGGAGATCAAGAAGAGGCTGCACCATGTCCATGACAACGTGATGGCACTATGTTAATGGAGGAGGAGAAAAGGAGCACAAGACTGGGAACAACATGAGATTGTCTTCTTTGATATAGCCAAAGGTGATAGCTCTGCTTATTATCTGTTTCAGATGAACTGTTCCTTCCTTCGAGTTCCACTGTTTTGGATGAATTGGACTATCCCCTGCTTAATAATAAATCCTCATGGAAAGAAAATAATAGTGAAATCCAAATGGAGGGTGCTTAATTTGTGATTCTCCTTTTCTGATGGAGGCTGCACTTAGGCTCTCTACTTGCTAATAAGAGAAAGAAATTAAGCTAGGTTGTTCTGGAAAGAGCAATTAATTAAACATGATGTCTAGCTTACTAACAAGCTGATATGTTGGATGCTCATATAATTAGATGTTGTACTCAGGACAGACCCAGTGCATAGAAGCTTCCACACAAGGTGGGGGTCTGGGGAGGGATTATAGGAACCCAGTCTTACCCCTGCAAAGTGCAATGCAGAGAGTCTGGTTCTAGTTTTTCACTACTCATTTGATAACAGAAGAAAAATTAACAATATGCTCCACAATTTACAGAGAGATATAGATGATATCGGCGTGTATTTGTTCTGAAGCTGCAAAGGTAGATGCTAATTAATCCAAACTTGAACTATATATTGTCTTTTGTTCTGAAGCTGCAAAGGTGTCAATCTTCTGTTCTGAATGCCTGATGCTCCCTTTTTTTCCTCACTTGATATCCAAGCTGGAGAGTTGATGCATAATATTGGGCTGGTGAAATTGTTGTGAAGCGTAGCTTGTATGAGACACATAGAGAAGCTGCATTTTTTCTTAAGCTAACAAGTATTTCTGTCTGTGGTATTAGGAGCTAGCCACTCCCCGTCTCCCCAATCCTATTCTAATCCCGCATGGTGACCTACGGTTTTCGATGGTGAACTGCTGCACATAGACCGTCACATGCAAAAGAAAATGCCCTTACCAATGTGGACAAGGAGTTTGGTTATGCCGAACGCAGCAAAGATAGTGTACACAGATCAAAATCCGAGTCAGCATAAATGCACCCCAGATCTTATTTACTTCACACCCATGGTCTTCTTAGCGACCAGTTATAGATACGGTCCATATGGACATGTATATGATAATAACAGTTCAAATCCAGTATGCTTAGATAGAGAACATTCAACATTCTTGCCAGATAAGATCTTGTGTTCTTGGTACCTGTGCTGCTATCCACCCACAAAGTTAACCAAATAACATTGCCACTATGAGACGCTTGCATTGAGAATGCACTCAAATCTATAATACCTAAATAGTTCATCCTCACTACCCTATTTCTCTTTACATGCAAGCTATCCACGTCAGCGACTGTAGCATGCACCATCCCACCTCAGCACAAATGAAGCATCAGCTATTTTCGGTTCAGTTCCGTTTCACCCGGAGGAGCACAGCCAAATCAGCATGTGCTTCGGGATACCAGTATATTACTCTTTCCCTCAATATAGGGTGGTTCCTTTCAATATAGTCAGATTGTTGTTTGTCAATTTTATATAATTCTTTGGATTTGCTCAATATGTGGCATGTACCTAGGACCATTCACTCAATGTGGTATGAGAACATTATTTGTTAATTGTTCTTTGGTTTGATGTCAAGGCGTATTCATTCTTGAAATCTATGTGGCTTTTTGAGAAATAGTATGTTCCAAGAAGTTTATTCAAGATAGCTGGGAATATATTCATCTCACTCTTGATACTAGATTAAATTATGGAAAGCCGTCTATCATATAGCCTCTATGAATCTCTCATCAGAAATGTGTCCTGAGGATGGTCTTTTAATCATTTATATGAAGAAAACGTTGCACCAGACAACAATATGGAGAGGTGCATCACTGAGGCATTGACACATCACTCCAATGTATCTCTGACTGCATTTGATGAGATTTTCAGTGACATGATGGGTTTTTGTAGAGAAGTGACATGATGATATAGGTAAATTTTGCTGCCATATACTCCCTCCGTCCGGAAATACTTGTCGGAGAAATGGATAAAAATGAATGTATCTAGAACTAAAATATGTCTAGATACATCCATTTCTCTGGAAGTATTTTCGGCCAGAGTATATATGAGAGGTGCTCTCCTTGTGCTCTTTGCTCCTTAGTATGGAGGATCAATGACAATTCATGTTCTAGGCACGTTCTGCTAGATGTCCATAGGCTATTCCTCAATTGTACTTTTATATGCCAACCATTTTTATTTTATTTATGCATATCGGAGTTCAAAAACCAGCTAGTGTTTTACCCCATAATTATGAATTAGATCATGGTTGATATCAACATTATGCTGCTTGTCTACATGTGTACCGGCGGAGTGGGAGTATCGCTCAACTTTTCTGAATTTTTGCCACAGAGTGCACCGAGTGATGTTCACTTGTCCAAAAACAAAAATGATTAAGGGTGACATCTTGAATTTCTTGGCGCAGGTTGTTACTCCCTCCGTCTGAAAAAGCTTGTCCCAAGCTTGTCTTTCAAATGGATGTATCTAGCACTAACTTGGTGCTAGATACATTCATTTGAGGGACAAACTTTTTCGGACAGAGGGAGTACACAATAAAGAACTACTAAGGTATGAATGATATGAACATTTCTCATTAGTTGAGCTTAATTTGAAAAACGCTCTTTTGCAATATATCAGCAGACCAACACATTAGCAATGCACTATCAACCATAATATTATACAGTACTATTGTTTAAACTTTCACATCATTCTATCAAAGGTTCAAGTAAACATATATTTATATATTTTCTTTCATGATTTAACTAATTACGTACTTCACAAATCCTCCTCCTATGCAACACTACAAATTCCTGTAGCAACGCGCGGGGTATAATTGACCAGCAAGCAGCAACCCTATTTATATATTAGAAATACCATTGACCAGCCTGCAATTATTGCATATTTTCTGTAAAGAATAATCATTTTGAGTAGGTGTAGTTGGAAGATTAAGAAGCTTTCATTATTTAATGTTGCAAACCAACACTTATGCAAAACAACTCACTTGTAGACAATAAGTTCAACCATATTTCTTTCCTAACATCTGTTCTCTTTGTTGCTGCTAATCAACCACTGAATCATTGTGAAGGAGATATTTAGTCTTGAATTCAGAGGAGTTGCTTGGTTCTTATCTTTTTTGTGATATTGTTGCTGAGACAGCACATGACCTATCTGAAGCAGATATTCTTGAATATGGAGCTGGCAAGAAATAGTCTAATGTCCCAAACCACTTAGCAAATCCATTAGCCATGACCAGTCATATCTGCAGTAGAAATGGCCAGAAGAAAAAAGGAAACGTTTTGTTGTTGTTTTAGGCATCTTGCTATCAAATCGAATCCTTGTTTCATGCATACAGTTAATCGGCTACATGCTCCAAATATCTTCAATGGCTCGTTTATGGGCAGGGTTGATGCCCTGAAGTTGTATTTCTTTTATGCAAATTCCAAATCTGAGATGTTCTATTTACACTCTAAAATCTCATTGTAAGTCTTGAGAAGGTATACCATGCATAAATAGTTTATCGGTTATCTAATCGCTGTCAGGCTTTCTTTTCTCTATTTGAAAGCTATAATCTTGTGGCTATTGGTTGCCTCTGACCTGGTGTTATATAAATACTGTATTATTTTGTTCATCATCTCTTGCGTTTTGTACTTCGGTTGGAATGTGAAATATCTGCACTGCGTTGAACAGTTAGTAACTTATTTCAAACACACAGCTGTTTTGACAAAGTTGCCTAGAGCCGACAGGAAGGATGATCACGGATAATGCTATGATATTGGTTAACCGGCTGAGGCCTTTTCTTGAGGAGATGATCTCTGAAACTCAAGTGCTTTCGTTCCAGGAAGGATGATCACGGATAATGCTATGATTGCATTTGAATGCTTTTACAAGATCCAACACAGCAATAATCCTCAGACACCCATTGTGCATGTAAGCTCTACCTTGCCAAAGCCTATGATAGGGTGGACTGGAGACTCCTAGAAGGAGCTCTCAAGAAAATTGGCTTCTGCAATGTGTGGACGGATTGGGTGAAGAAGTGTGTGAGTTCGGTAAAAGTGCAATGGAGATCTCTTGGATTATTTTAAACCAACTTGAGGTCTGTGCCAAGGAGGTGCCCCGAGCCCGTACCTTTTCCTTGTTGTCGCGGATGGTCTATCGTGTATCCTTAATAGAGAGATCAATGGTGGAAGGATAGCTCCCATCAAAATAGCTCATGACAGCCTGGGAATGTCCAATCTGCTGTTCGCCGATGATAGTCTCCTCTTCTTCAAAGCTACTATAGAACAAGAAGGGGTGGTGCAGCCGATTTTGTGCACTTTTCAGAGATGCACCGGTCAGCTCCTCAACCCCAATAAATGCTCCATTCTCTTTAGCGCAGCGTGTCCTGAATCCATCCAGCAAGAGATCAAGAAAACCTTGGGAGTAGTGACATTCACTTTTGACAGTAAGTACATGGGCCTCCCCACCCCTGAAGGCAGAATGAAGGATGATAACTTGCAACCTATAATGGAGAGGTGTAAGGAGAGATGTTGCGAATGGTCTAAGTGATGCATGTCGCATGGTGCAAAGGACATTCATGTCAAATCTGTCATCCAAGCCCTTGCAACGTACTCGATGGAAGTATTTGAAATGTCTGTAGGTTTCTGCGAGAAATATGAGAAATTGATTAGAGATTTTTGGTGACGTGATGAGGAGGGAGGGACAGAGAAAAGTCCGCTGCATGGCTTGGGACCTTATGATAAAACCGAAGAGAGCAGGTGGAATTGGCTTCCTGGATATGCATCTTTTCAACCAAGCATTGCTGGCCAGGCAAGGATGGAGTTAATCTAGAATCCGAATAGCCTTTGCGCTAGAGTTCTCTAGTCCAAATACTACCCCAATGGAGATGTGCTCGACACTGTTTGCTACTGATGCTTCCCTGGTTTGGAGAGGAATCAAATTTGACCTAGAGCTGTTGAAGAAAAGGTATAATTTGGCGAGTGGGCAATGGCAGAAACATTCAAATCCAAAGGGGTCAGTGAATACCGTGAAAAGAAGGGTTAAAGGTTGCCAGCTTCCTGAAGAGATCCAGAGGAATGGAATGTTGAGTTGGTTAAACAGCTAGTATTTCATACCTCTGATGCTGACGAGATATGGAATATCAAAATTCCAACAAGTAATATTGAGGACTGTGTGGTCTGGCACCTGGAGAAGAACGAGGTCTTTTTGGTAAGAAGTGCGCACAGATTGGCTGCTAATGCTGATACTACTGCCAATGCATTGAGCTGGACGGGTGATGCCGACAACAGATCACTATGGGGTCTGATTTGGAAAACAAAGTGTCAGAAAAAAAAATATGTATTTTAGGCTGGAGAGTTGCCATCAGAACGTTGATAATGAAGCAGAAGAAAGAAACGCACGCTAGCCATTGATGACGTCTGCGAGGTATGCCGTCATGGAGTTGAGGACGAACATCACGCTGCCATTGCTTCTACTAAGAGTAGAGGTTTGCGACATGCTGTAAGAACTGACTGGAAATTGCCCGAAGAAAACGTATGAAGAAACACAGGGCGTGATTGGCTGCAACACCTCCTGGGCTCGGTCGATGAAAACACCCGTGTCAGGACTGTGGCGTTCGTGGGTTTTGGGAGAAGATATTGTACATGGAACTGGGAAAGAATCGGTTTGTGGATCCATCGGCTTTCTCCTCATATATGAAGAGGAAATCAGGGAAGCATCAAGCATTTACGGGCGCTGATTCAGATGAAGGGAAGAAGACGACAGAGCAGTATGTTCAACCGGCAAGCAGCAACACACTGAGCCACCCTCTGAAGGAACTGTCAAAGTGAACTCGGGTGCATCCTTTGCTCCGGCCACGGGTGATTAGTGGCTCGGTGCTATTTCTAGCGATCACAAAGGGGCACCCCTCTTCTCTATCTGTAAGAAAATCAAGTTCTGTAATTCAGTGGAGGAGGCCGAGGCTACGGCTGATCTGACGGGTCTGACCACACTATCCTCTTTCTACAATGGGCATGTTATCCTGGAGACTGATAAGAGACACACTAGCAAAAGAGCTGCAGCCAGGTGCCTCAAACAGATCAGCCTGCTATCCATTGATCGGTGATCTCAGAAATTCCCTCAACAAGTTTGCATCGAGCAGTGTTATTGCTACTTGGAGGGAGTGCAACAAACTGGTGCACGAGCTAGTGGCAGAAGCAAGGATCTATGGTGACAGGACACTGATTGCAGATGTACCTAGCAACCTCCGTGGGTTGCTTGAGCACGATTCTAACCCCCCTCGTCCTTGAAACAACACTACTTTTTCTATGATTCTATCCTCAAAAAATGAAGAAAACTAATGGGAACACTAAGCAACCAACATAAATGTGACCCAACATATTTTATACATTTCCAATCATCCATGTCTATTATAAATCTCTAACCATGGCAATGTTTCATTCATAACAAGTCTATGCTGCAAAGGAGATGATAACCTCATGTAATCTGCCTAGCTAACCTGTCGCATTCAAATCAAGCACGGCCACACTGCTGTCATCCTGGCCATGCTTGCAGATTGCCATGTTCATGAGGAGTGTTGCACAATTGATGCAGCCAACCTCCTCCACTTGGCCTATCAATGCACCTCTTCTAGGAGCGCCTTGGTTGTTCTTGTGTTCGTGTTCTAGGAAGTTCCTCACGACATTGCAGGCCATCTGGTTCTCGATGACATCCCACAAGCCATCGCTCGCGAGGATCAGGCAGTCGGCATCCTCCGATCTAGTAGTCATGGTTATATCTGGCTCACATATCACTGCAGGCTTAAGGAGCCTGTGCCTTGCGAGTATAGTTCAGTGTCATGAGATCGGATACTAGAAGCATCAAATCAAATATGTACTAAATAAAAAGTAAACTTGTTGTATAAATGAATGAACTTGTGAAAAAAACCGGAATAACTCTTTAGAAACTATTAAGGGAAATAACTCTCATATATTGACCAAAACCAAGAACGGAAACCTGATCAATAAAATATTTCGTAAAAAACATCAATGTTCTATGCATATCGTTGAACATTCATTTGAGCTTTATAAGGAATACAAATGCAACCATACATGATAACATATTTGCTAAAGGTAACCGTATTAAAATGATACAAATTCATGATTGTCCAAATGAAATATTATTTTACAAATGATATCTTCCGCTATTCTAGTTATACACAAGGTAACAAATTGGTTTCAGCTATGCATGCATTCAAATAATTTTCGACGTTACAGAAGTGTTATGGATAACACAAATAAACTTCTCCATAGGTAAACTACTCATGTATGGTAGATGTTTACGAAACTTAGCTATGGTTCAATCAAGGCGACGT